>NW_020455592.1:4608-204266 GCF_003342845.1 Nothoprocta perdicaria
TGCGACTGCAGGTCGGGGAGGACCAGGGTCCTAAAGTGAAACCGGCAAAGGGCAGCTCGAGCCCGCACTCCGCCAGAGCCGACCCCGCGCTGCCATGGCCCAGCCGGCGCCCGCCCCGCATGAGGAGCGTGCCCCGCAGGTAGGACGCCGCCCGCCGGGGCCGTCGCCAGCAGCTCCCCTCGCCGGTGCCTCGATCCCCGCCTCACCCGCCACTGGTGCTGCGGCTGCCGCCGCGCGAAACTCCCGTTCCCGGGGGCCCCGCAGCCCCACTCCGGCGCCGCGCAGGCGCAGCAGGGCCCAGCACTGGAGCTCCGCGCGAGCGGGGCGAGGCCTCGGCGAGGCGCAGGCGCCGCGCAGGCGCAGCAGGGCCTAGCACTCGCGTTCCGCGCAGGCGGGGCGGCGCCGCCGCAGCGAGGAGAGGCCCAGAGCGGCGCCCTCGCGCGGTCGTGGAGCGGGGCTTCAGCCGCCCGGCGCTGATCTGCCCGCGCCAGGGAGAGCGGCGGGAAGCGGCGAGGGGCTCTGGGGCTGCCCTTGGGAAAGAAGGGAGCAGCTCCGCGACCGCGGGCACAAAGCACTCACGATCACCGCGAAGGGCCTGCCGCTTCACTCTGCTGCTCCGAGGCGGCCACACGCCTGCACTGCAGCGGCCACAGCGAGGCTGCCAACGGGCAACAAGCTGAGAATGGCAGAGGCACTCCCAGTCCGTGAGCACCACGGAGCAGCTCAGATGCTGCAATGCACGGTGGCACTGGAGAGCACCAGTGAGCAAATGCACTAGGCTGTCTGCCTTTGAGTACAGGAAGAGGCTACCTTACCTACCTTACTATTCTGGGGATGCTGGAGATGGCAACAAAGACGCCAAGTGCCTTAAGCACACCTTGGTCTGTGCGCCTGCACGCGATCAGCTGGACAGCGGCCAGCAGGGCCACGTGCGCACAAGTCGCCTGGCTGCACTATGGGGCTGTGGTCAAGGGAGGGCATCAGTGCGGCCACCCCTCTGCCAGGCACAGTGTGCACACTGGCGGCACAGCGCAGTGACTGACCCGCGGCAGTGCGGCCTGCTGGAGGCCATAGGGCGGGCTTAGTGCTCATGGCTGGAGGCCTTAGGGTGGGCTTTAGGGATGGGTGGGTTCTGTGCAGGTTGGGGGCTTGTCCTGATGGTTCCTTGGCATGTTGGACAGGTGTCCAGGTAGAGTATTTTACTTGTCTCCTACTTGAAATGTTGTTTTTCTTGCAGAGTTGGGAGGATTAACCTAAAGATGTAACCTTGTCAGGGGCAATTCCATTGCTGACTTGCCTGCTGTGCTCATTTCCAAAGCGTTGCTCTGAAAACACCTCAGCTAATACAACCAAAAAACAGATTCTGCATAGAGTATTAAAATGCCATACCAGACGTCAAATTAGCTACCAGTGCCATTGTTCAAAACAATATTGTCTACACAGAGAGATTATCTTCTTTCTTAATGGATATTACTATTAAAACTGTGCAGAGCACAACCTAGAAGGCCATTTCTGCTGAGTAAAGTTACAAGTAAAGTGGGAATATGTAGGCTGGGAACTTGGTTCCCAGCAAGTGACAAGGGATACACCATGACTATCTGTCTTTTCCCCACTGCTCATTCTAAGGTCCATAGACTATGTCCATCCCCATCTTTTTCATGTTTGTGCACATTTATGGGAAAGGGAACAATCTGCATTAGTTGACCTGCTTTAAATGGATGGGAGAAGACAGCTGGATTAGGGACCTTCAGAGGTATCTTCTCATTTCACAATTCTGTGAACTTGCGTTACTTTTAGACTCTCACATACATTTACACTTTCAACATAAAGTTGAAATAGAAGATGTCTTTGCATTTGTGTGCATGTTTGCAATACGTAAAATGCTAAATTCAACCTGTGAAAAAGGTGATTTTTTTTTTCCACTGGTAACTGTAGGCTTAGCAAAGTCTAAGCAACGTCCTGGATTATCAGGGACACAAAAAAGCACTACGATAAATGTGAAAATAAACGCCAATTTATGACCCAAAAACTCATTTGATAAAAGACAAAGCATTCTGATAGAGCCAGTACTTTCCTGATGGTTCATTCCTGTAAAACAATTACTTCATTTTTCATGAAGCAGTGCCATCCAGTCTCAACAGCTAAACTCGACAAGCATTTTTGCCTCCTGGGTTTTTTCAGGGGTTACTTTGACTACTGATAATGCCCATAGTGTTATGAAATTAAATCACATTAAATGAATTGGACAGAGAGCATTAATCTCTGCAAATTACTTTGAACAATTAGAAAACTATGGCCATAGCAATGTCAGACAATCGTTTCCATTAGAAAATGGAACAAATATGCCATAAATAACCTCCTGTCTCTTAGTCCATACAGCTCAAGGAAGGTTTTCATTCTACTGTGATATAATTTAGAAAATATTTCTTGAATCTGTGGTAAATGCACATCTTTCCCTAATAAATTACTCAAAATCAGAAAAAGAGCAACATGCAGTCTTTCCTGTATTGATTGTTTTTTGGAATCAAAACTTCCAATCAACATTTTTGTTGATTGGAAGTTAAACCTAATTCCATATATTCCTTGTGCATACTTTTTTTTTTCAGACCAATTGAATCCATATTCCATCAGAGATTAAACAAAAGTATTATCATTATCTTTATGTATTATTTATGCATCTAATAGCTGCAGTAAATTAAACTTCTCAGCACATCAACATAGACTCTGGGAACAGAGTCTTATTATTATTATTAGAAACTGTCTTTGAGCCCCCATCTGTCCCTATACAATAGTTCCCTTGAGTAAGCAAGTGTGCTTTTCCACTGAGTTTCTCTGAATTACCAGGAACACAGAGTCTAGCAGACATTTTCCTGGTCGGCGTTGGAGAAGTCACTAAACCTGGTTCTGTATTTCTCTTGCCACATGATGAAAAACATATATAATTGGACCAGCCAAAGTTTCCAAGGTGAAGAAAAGTCTGTGTCTCACACATAATACCAAAATAATCTTTTGAAAAGCTGTATCAGTGGTACTTGACTACTGGCCCTACAAAGAAAAAAAAAGGTTATGGACTTAAGCAAATGCTCTCATTAAACTCTCAGGTCCATCCCCAATAAGCGATATTTCTAGCCTGGCAGTCTGAGAAAATAAATGTCCCTTACGATAGGATTTCCTCTTCTGATCACTAGGAAGTTTATGATAAATACTTAAGACAAAAACAAAGCCTTCATTGAGGCTAATATGGAGAGTGCTCATTCATGGGAGAAAGAGAAAAGGAATCACACAGTGTGACCTTTCAACAAGCATGCAAGTAGTACTGAATAGCTGTGCAAGAACAATTTTATGAAATACTATCCATGGTAAATGTCCTGCACATAGTCTGTTCACAGATGTCTTTGCTTTGGCCATCAAATCTGATGTGGCAATACTCCTGGTTGTTTAAGAGTAAATTTATCTTGTGACACATTCCAGACTTTGTCTAACCAACTAACAGTGTACTAACTGACAAATAGTTAAAAGAAACAAGGAGAAAACAAAACAAAACAGCCTTCAGCTTGTTTGTCATCTAATAGAAAAATATTCCTGTTTGCACTTAACAACGTTGTGAATTGGATTCTTTAGTACAAAGTGAGTTTACGGATGCTATCCTGTTGCACCAAGCTCTCTGCTACAGTTTTACTCCAGCTTCTTGCCTCTTAGAACACTTTAAGGATGAGACATTTTTCAGGAGATTCCGCTTACGGAAAGAAGATCAGCAGAGATTCTGTTAATTATACTTACCCTATACCAGAGTACCTCGCTGTATAATTTAATCAATGCAGAAGATATACAGATAGCAATAAAAAACACCTTAACAATTAACATGGGAAAATGACAATACTGAGCTTATGTAAAATGACTATAGTGTGCTTTTCGTTGTTTTTTTGATAGGAAACAGGCCTGAACTTTCTGCACATAAAAAATGATAAAATTATTATATTAGGCAAGGAACTTTAAATCATTAGCTTAATTTGTCTACTCATTAGAAAAGATAAAATGAACAATTAACATAGAACTGGATTATGGATGATGAAGCTTGTACATTCTCAGGAGCATGGTTACTCTCTGAACTCCAATGTGAATTCAGACATTCTCTTACCTAGTGTGATTTATAACTGGAGTAAGAAAGTTAAGATCTGACACTGTTTCAGTTCACTCAAATGGCCATTTTGGATCCTCAGAATGTAACTAACATAACTATCTGAGAACTTCCTATTATAGGACAGAATGGTAAAAGGAAGTAGTTGGTGAAACCAGTTCAACGCATCTGCCTGGGATTTTTCATGGCAATTATCTCAATTCCTACACTTTAAAAATATAAGCAATTCTCATTAATACAGATGAATGACATTTTCTACATTCATAAAACTATAGATCAGCATTTGTAAGAGTTCATACAGACATCTCTCCCTCATCCTAATTAGCCACGCTACTTGAAAACCAAAAGAGCTAGGGAAAAAAGAATCTATTGTTGATTTGTCAATTATGGCCTTTTCTATTAGTCCGAAAGCATATTGGCTTTGAAATACGTGCCATTCCAAAAAAAAAAAAAAAAAAAAAAAAAAAAAAAAAAAAAAAAAAAAAAAAAAAAAAAAAAAAAAAAAAAAGCCTATGTTAACAACAAAATCCGTTTAGGTTCTTAATTTCCTAAAGTTCCTTTAGGTTCTTAGTACCTTAAGAAAAATGTACTTCCTTTTCTGCCCCACATGTGGCTTATCAACAGACATGGAAGAATTGTTTACTTACCTCTAAGCAAGCTTTTGACTGTCCTTCACTCAAGGGAATGGTTGAGGGGGTCCATGTGGCTCTTGGGCTGATTATTTCTTGATTACAAAAGGCTGCATATGTTCCCAGTTAGATCTGCTGCTAAATGGCAGTTTCTGGGGAGAAAAGAGTGCAAAGTCATTTTGTACTATGGCAAGCTCGGTCAGCAGCTCAGTGATGTTTAATTTTTACATCTACAATAGTGTTTGGGTGTGCAGGATTCAGACTGCAAGCCTCCTTATCTCCACTGGACAGAAAAGCTTTGTAATAGTCCTGAAAAGAAAGTGGAGATAAGTTTGCATTGTACTACAGCAGCAACACATCACTGTTTTTGAGCCGCTGGAGCAAGTTCAAAGAGACAAACTGCTCTCCATAACTACTGGAGGACAGGGAGCACAATATTATAAGATAATTACACAGTACTGGCAATTTAAACAAAAATTGAATGAGTTCAATAAAAACACAGAGAGCTCCAAGACTGTGAAAAAGATTAAAAATCAAATTCCTCTTTTATAGAAAAGTATGCCTTGAGTGTGACTGTGTCATGTAACAAACTAGTGCAGTAGCCCCCAACACAGCACAAAATAGGGGTAAATCATATCAGCGTGGCACCATGCATGAATTCATTATAAATGAGCTGCTTTTAAAATGTCTTCTCATGGAGATGCTATGGGCACAAGGTGTCACAGTTGTGGTTATAGCTTATGTCTTTCTAACATAAGGCTGCACTAAACTGACAATTCTTGTAGTTTAACTAAAGCGTAGCAAAAAAGAATGGACAGGCACAAGAACTGTTCAGAAAGAAATATTATAAGAGAAGGAAGTGGGAACAGTTGAACAAATTAAGAATTATTGAAGAAAATAAAAAAAAAAACCTAGCTGAATGTTCGTCATCTTTTAAAGGAAATCATGGAATCATGTGCTTGACAAAACTTTCAAACATTACATGGAGAATATTCAGCTTGCAAAGATGACCAGGCGGTTCTGCATGATTTCCAGAAGCAATTTGCACCAACAGAAGAGAGATAAACAGCACACGAATGAGTACAAGGCAGCTTGATCAGAATTTCAGACTCATATTTTTTTCTGAACACTTGCTGTTCTCCATTCAGATCTGGAAAGTTACTATGCCCTACTGGTTCTGGGAAAATTGTGACCTCTGCATTTTTAATTAGAGCTTGTAATTTTTTCCATGGCAACCTATTTTGATGTTACAAATATGGAATCTGTCAAATTAAACAAGTTTCAAGTGCAAAGCTGAGGACTTCTGTTCAGATGAAGTCATAATAGATAAAAACATGAAGGAGCGACTTGATGTATGATACAACATAGTTCAGAAAGATTAAAAACAGAGAGCAAAGACAGAAATATTCACTTCATTTAATTTGTAAATTTGCTTTTATTAATACATTCATACAAAAAGAACTGCCTTACATGAGGAAATGGTCTAGATGAAATATCCTTAAAACTAACTTCCTTGTAGGTGAAAACGGATAAACTCTTGCCATCTGATTGATGCACTAGTACTCACATTGTACAAAAGAAATAGATTATTTCCAAGAAACATTCTAGATGGGGAAAAATAATTTGCATGCCTGATTAACTCTATACCTCATCAGTAAATGAGAGAAATTTGTTGCAAGTAGTGAATTACAAAGAAGTCTATTGCAACAAAACATGAGCCCAGATCCTAATAGATCTTCCGCTTCAAGTGGAATATAGACCCTCCACTTAGTAGGAATGAGTTCAAAATAATTTAGTACTGATATCTAAATACATATTTTTCAAATCTTTTAGGGGACACGCATTGCACTTGTCAAGAATACGTCTTCCTCCTAAACACCAAGAAGAAAAACTAGGTATCTTTTTCATTCAGATATACTACGTGTTACAATAATTCATTCACCGATTCTATATTATAATCTCTTTAGGGAATTACTGTTCCAGACATTACTGTTTTTTTTTTTTTTTTTTTTTTTTTAATATATTACAGAATCAGCATAGACTTTCCCAGACAACTTCTGCTTGTCTCCCTTCCTTGTGTTTGTAATTACCAAGAAAGGGACTACCCACTTTCCCTCTAAAGTATGAAAAATTCTTTCAGAAAAAGATTATCTTCTAATGAACTAGACCTGTCCTCACTCTTACCCTAATCATTTACTTGTGCTTCCTCTTCCTGCTGTAAGCTTAGACTAAGTAGGAAAAAATCAGTATCATGTAAGATAATCACCCTTTTACAAGGATACCCATACGTAATTTTCTGCCAGGCCAACAGCCAAGAAATACGAATGTCTTCATTAGTTTTTTTAAAACAAATGGTGAAATACATGAACATCTTCAGGAAGAAAAGATAAATATCAATTTGGAAGTAAAAGGACAAACTCGGTGTGCTTTAAATTGCAAATAAAGTCTTTCTGGGGCTGCTAGATTTTTCATCATTGCAGTCACCCTGAAAGGGGTGAGCATATAAGCAGATTTTTCTATTTTCTAGCAAGTACCTGTTATATCCTTTACACTGTCTTTGGTGTAAAAGAAAACTGAGAAACTTCAACTATCCAGGAAATGCATTTCAGTAGCCTGGAAGACTGTCTAAACAGAGTGTAAAAAACTATGACAATACTAACATGATTTACATTTTTCCACTTCAAGATCACCCATTTACATAAACTCTCCTAAAACTGTCAAAACAGGTCACTCTAATTAAATGCCTGTTTTTCCCCTTCTAATAAGAAAAATATTGCTGTGAAAGCAATATTTTGCTTTCAATGCAAACCATTTTTTTATTTATTTACAAAACCAGATGGAATAATGCAATAAAACTACTGCTATATAAAACATTCCCTTTAGTAATCTGACAGCTAATTTGCTGCTATTGAGAGAGATACGGAGAGCACACCACTAGAGTTACACATGCCTCAGCTGAAAGTGGCACTGCTTTTATTAAAAAGGCAGCATCTATTTACTTCCCCTATTTACAGCTTTCCCGGCTACTTGCTTAGACCCAGACTGTCTCATGGGCCCTAAAAATGCCATAACCTTGAGCAGTCTTATAAATCCTGAGGGGAAAATGATCTGTCTCTTGTCTTCAGAGAGCCTTGGAGAATGTCTATAGGTCTTTACCAGCAGAGTCACTGAAAAAAAGAGCCAAGACTCAGGGGCCCCGACCTTTCCCAGCCCTCCTCCACCAGGATCAGCCTCTAGACTCTTTAGAAGTTTCTGCACACCCAAGGAGCAAAATTAGAAATCTTCTCCAGGGACAATCTTTCTTTCCTCAGGCCATTCAGCAGTTCAGGGAAATCATAAAGGGAAAAGTGAGTTAAAAAAATATATGTCGCTCAGTGAGGATTTCCCACAGCAGAATGCAAATGCCTGGACGTGCGTACAGAGTCTGATGTTGCCTTGCCAGATCCTTCAACTTTAGGCCACCAGTGCGCAGAATGAGCCATAATGGTGTAGGATAAGCGCCCGGCATTTTGCTCACGATCCATGCATCAAGGAAAAATTGGAGCATAAACATGCTTAAACTGTCTAAAAACAGCAATTACGAGTGTTGAGACTCTCTGATCCCACCGACAAGCAAAAGCATCCATGAAAATATGCCTAGCATTTAATTAATTAAATAAGTCTTCTTCAAAGACATACAAGACTGACTGGTACTTAAGACTCATGAAGAATAACCATAGCTATGCAGTTTCTTGAAAAAAAAAACCTTGTTAATGTAGCCTCATTTTTATCAGATCAATGTAAAATGGATACATGTTGAAAAATTTTAAGTATACTGAAAACTGATATTGAAAATAAAGCACCGCGCTGTACTATGAGTTCCATTCTCTAATGGTCATGTTATGATTAGCCCTTCTTGAGGTGAAACCTATGAAACAGTTTGCCCATCAAATTTTGATGACCTCTTATAACTTCTCTCACAAGTTTTACACGGGCATGATCTGAGATTTAGAAAAATATTTGCACCATCTAGTGAGTCGCTGGTGCCTGCCTCACAGCAGAGGAGCTAAGAGCTCCTCAGCAGCTGCTAATACTGAGGTCCCAGTGTATTTTCAACCAGTCAAACACCCATTCGGTATGGGATTACCAAAAGATGTGGGAACTGCTGTCTCGGGAAGGCAGATGTGCTCTTTTCCAGCAGCACAGCTCCAGCCATGGCACCACAAGCAACTCCTTGGCCTGCCTTTACACTGCTGCTGCTCCAGACTCATGGCACTTGTCATGAAAGAAGTTTTAACCAGCCACGATCCCCCTCAGTCCTGGGGGAGCAACTACCTATATGCACCTATATGGTCTGAAATGACGACAAGACTTTATAGCATGATCAGTGAAAGGCACATGAGGAAAGCTCCAATACACCTTCTCCCAAGGAGGGAAAGGCTGGGTGCCAGGACGTCCTATGTGACAAGAAAACCCACTGCACAAATCTGCCCTGCGTGGGGACTGCATATACATAACAATACTTAGGGATACTCTAGACAACAGATTTATCCTTTGCCCAAAAGAGTATCCACAGAAAATCAGAAAATGTTTATTATCCGTGTTCTGATTGAGTAAAGATACTGTCCATCAACTTTACTGCACTTATTTTCCCTACATGCTCAGACAGCATCTGAAACTACTCCATTTCTTTTGTTGCTTCCTGTTCTCACTTTTAAGTATTGCAAGAGACAGTTTAATATCGTGAAATGATACTGTAATTGTAAAAAAATAAAAAATAAAAATCTACTTCAAAATATCGTCTTAAACATCTATGTGACACATGCTGGTGAATTGCCAAAAGGTTAAAATGGATACATTTAGCATCTGCTATTGAGTCACCATGACAAAGATTGGAACATTATGTTTGTGTTTAGATTATGTGATATAAACACATCCGGGTGACTGTTTTGGGATTAATTTGTTGAAGCCTGACATTTGTGTATTATCACCTAATTGCTATCTGGTCCTCACAGCGTTTGCTGGCAATTCTGTAACTACCTCCACCGCTCAACTGAAGCAAGGGAAATAAGAAAAAGGAAAAGGCCACACTTCTGAAGTAATCTTGACCATGTGTTTACCATTTACATCACAAAAATAATGGAACAACTCTGTAACCACAGGCACATGAGATAAAGGACAGAAACCTTTTCTCTTCTGCACTGCAAACACCTTCTGCAAAATCTGGCATAGATTCTTTTCCCAGCTACACGAGATTTGTTCCTCCCTCTCTTCTAGTACGCCAACAATTCAGCCTCTAGCCGAAACTCAATACGACAAACTATTCTCGATGAAACTGTTGCACTGCATTCTAAATGCTTACTCTGAATATCTGTCTCTGCTCTTTCCATAATAATTTCCATTTTGGCCTACTGCCTCTAACAGTCAACGTAACCGGCCACTTTCTGCAGACAATAGTTATCACTTCCTTCAATTTACAATGAAAAATGTGTGTGTGGGTGGAAAGTAGCTTATAAAGTCCATAACAAGAAGAAGAGGTTATACAGTAGATTCGCTTTTTTTCTCATTTGATCGTAGGGAGGACTACATGATTCCAAGGATGCATTTTGGTCCAAAAGTTTAATGTCACTGAAATCCAAATCTTTAAAAAACATTGGAATATGAACTTTGACTGTATAGTGCTTTAAATAAAAATAGCATTTTTACTACTACAGTCTTCCCAAGTGCCTGCTTCTTCCTAGTACGTTTCCCATCCTCATACTGTATGTTTTTGCAGCTGGCAATTGACAGTGCCAATGAGCCTTTATGTTCAATGTTATTTAATATATTCCCATCAGAAAGCTATTTTTACTGTTCAATTTCAGTATCTTTTTGAAGTGTCTTGCATATAAAGTTCATATCTTAATTTGCATTTTTTCCCATAGAATAAATAAATAAAGATTCAAGCAACTATTTTGCAAGAGTCTAGGTTTGTTTGCTGACAGACAGTTTTATAGAACACATAACTGCTTTCTACTGAAAATAAAGTTGCATTTGTTCCTTTATGTTTCAGATGGCTAAACTGGCATTGCCATCTGGTATAGAGTTAACTGGTATAGCCATGTGATGACACTTGGAATTGTGTTTGCAAGCAAATTTTTTAGCTATGGAAAAACAACACGCTCAATTATATATGGCAGAATGAAAAATCCTCAAAATGTTACCCCATTCTACAGAACGGGCACTCAAATAGCTAGAGCTAGTTTTTCCAGAAGGACTCTGTGCGGACCTGCATGCACATGGGCTAGCATTATGTGCTGTCACTGGACCCAACACCCTCCACTCGCACAATGTTTATGTTTGTATGCAATCACCTCCTCCCTTTCCTGTGCTGTCACAGTCGCAGGGTGATGCAGTGGGAAATTTTAGACGTGAATCTGGAGGGAACACCAGCCTGTTCTATGACTCAGGATCATTTTTTGTACTCTTTTCACTCTTACATTGTTGAAATAAGGCCAAGGCCATTTGAGTCCAGTGATCTCATAATCCTTTATGGAATTTCACACTTACAAGACTCAAAAAAACCCCAACTGCCTCTGAGTTCAGTAGCAGCCTACATTACAAATAGTTAGCTCGTTTACTCTTCCACTGTACCATGCACCATAATGGTCGAGATGGTCTTTTGTCCATACCATCTGTGTTTGAAGAGTAGATGTGATTTACACACAGCTGCTCAGGACATCTGATATGATGGTAATATCTGCCATCACTGCATTACAATAAGATGCAAATATGCTTCCTGCTGCAGGCTACTAAGCTAATGTGCTCTAGCACTTTCCCTGGACTGAGAAAAATTTTATTCACACACAGCCATTAAAAAAATACTATGACTTCTTCAACAATCTTCAAGCCAATACTTTCTGCATAATTTGAGAAATAATCTTATGTGGCTACTGAAATAGCGTTCATGTTGTTTTATCTGTGTTGCTCCCACCAAAGGCTGGATTATCTGTTTCACATCCATTTAAACACAGAAAGGTTATAGCAGGGCAGACAGCAATCTGGACTTTATTGGCTGAGAAAACTGACCTCATAAATCTGACTCAATACATCTGTCCTTTCAGCCGTCTGTGTATATGCCCATGCATCGAGCTGGCTGGGTGCCTGCTCAGTGCTGGATCAGCTTCCGTGGCTACTGCATCAAAGATTTTCCGATTCCCTCTCTTCTCTACAAAAATAAATACATGGCAAGAAGTGCAGAAAAGATGACATGTTTAGGATTGCTTGTGGCTGCCAAAAACAGCCTATGTCAGGAAGCCACTGATAAATAGTCAGGAAGCCACTAAACTAAGTACAGCATCAAACCTTCAATAATATGTCTATTTCTTCAAACACACACTGATACTTCTGTGCTTTCCGAGCACATGAGAGAGTCCATGAATTGAGTAAATCCCTATATCATATCACAGCTCACCTCATACACCAAATATCTTACAATTTCTGCTTCAGGATCAGAAAATTGATATGTATCACTAGAAGCCAGTTAAAAATATCAATATCTCAAAGGGAACGAGTTTAAAGTAGGGGAAAAAGGACCCTTGATATGAGACTTCAGAAGAAGTGCCGCTATTACACTTTATCTGGAAAAGTGACACTATATAACAGAGATAGGGAAGAATGAAAAATTAAACATCTGTTTTAGAAAATTCCTCTCCTGTCTGAGATGTTTTTCTTTAACAGACACAAAGGTAATTCCACAGTCGATAAAGATTTTCATTGCAAAGTCTGACTAAGTTGCTAGATGCGGAACAGCAGTAAACTAAATTCATATGAAACCCAGCATCTGCACTGAATAATGCTTGTTTCAAGAATTGCTATTTAACTGCATAGTGAGACAGAAAAACAGCTTACTTTCGATACTACAGATTAATTCAGCAATCTAGCTGCTTAGCAAAGAATGGGCTCATGGTATTGATCTATTTTTCTACTACTTGTTGAGAGAACACAGCAGACTGAGCCAGAGCTAAAGTGACTCCACCTCCTAACAGCTTTTCCAATAGGGCCGGATAAAATAAGATGATCATGGGAACAGCAGCTGACAGACTAATCCACAGCACCTATTGATTTCTTCTGTCTGTTTACTCCCTGTGTTTTAATTGAATTTTGTGGTTCAGCAGTGGTTGGAGGCCATGCTTTCAGAGTCAGCAAAAGTACAAAGTAAAAAAGTTAAAGCAATGGGAAAAAAAAATCAAATTCTTGAGTTGCATCCAACTGGAATTGGACAAAAATAGCCTTAAAGATTCTCATTGCAAATTTGACTCTGGAATGAAGGCTGTGTTTTTTTTGTTGTTGTTGCTTTGGTTTGGGTTTTTATTCTTTGCACTCAATTCTTCCTTGCAATATGGGGAATGTGAAAAGAATACTGGGAAAGAGAAATTTTCTTGTTCCCAGATAGCAGGTTGAAATTTTTAGGGGGTCTGGAAGCTTTGAGGAACTCAATCTTGACCAGGTCCCAGAAGAAACTTACCACAGCGGGACAATTTGCTGTCGATCATCTCATAAATAAATTCTTTGCCAGTCAGAATACAATTTGGTTTCCTGGATCTCTCATCAAAACACGGTATCAATGCTAGTAATTTACACGTTGGACATTTAAAAGCATTTAAAAGACATTGACTAACTTCTCCTCTAGCACTAGGCAGAGTCTTCACATACACTGTCTTTCCCTGTTCTTAATTAATTGAACTTTAAGTTAAGTAATAATATTTCCCGCACTGTGAGAACATGGCCCTGCAGGTCTCTTTTTGCCTTACCTGTAGAATGCCTTTAAGAATCTAGGAGCGGAGATTTACAAATGTCCTCAAAGACTTTGGATATCACACTCCAGTATCTCCCTATTCTCCACTGCTCATGCAAGCAGCAGGCAATTTAAGCTCTTTTCTTTTTAGAAGCACTGTCACAAAAACACAGTTCCATTCCAAAATGACTGTGCGAACTGCCTTGTATTATTTTTCAAAAGTTCAAGTGACTAAAGAACTTATCAGCTATATGTAAATAAACCACACATATTTCTGTAAAAAGAAAGGAAAGGGAGCACACATGGCACTTCTTGCTTCAACCATAAGGTTGATAATATGACTTGTAATATGCCCATATGAGTTTACGGTTTGCAAAAAGTTTGTGTAAGTTTGTAAGACATCCACAAAAGAACTGCATGTATCAGATCAAGATCAGAGCTGAGGAATAAAGCAGGTACCCTTTTAACCTCCTGTAAGCAACCCTGGACCTCCCACATTCCTTACTAGCTGTGCACTCAACACAGACCGCTGAGGCCAGTCTACATCAACCAATATGAGAGTTCAATGAGACACACATAAATAGCCCTCAGGCTGAAAATCCACATAAGCTGAGTTTGCAAAATGATATGCAATAACATCTTAGAAGTCTGGTTTCTGACAGCACTTCCAGCTTCTACAAAAAGAGTTGCAAAAACTCTTGTGCCAAATGGCAAAGGTAACATCTGCCTTTTGCTCGGGGTAGCAACAAGCTATTGCTGAGCATGCACTACAGGTAGCTAGGGCAAGTTTACTCCATTCCCGATTTATGTCACAACCTTTATCACAGATAAATAGTTCCTACAGTTTTAAGGGATACCATGCAATGTTTCTGAGAATTTGAAAGGTAACCAGGAGCCTTATCTCATAGGGTCTCAGAACTCTCTTTGCTTTGTGAAAAAAATACATATATTTTTAAAGAGCAGAATCAGAAGAATTCTGTTCTTTATGGTAAAGAAAAAAAAAAGACCTTTGGTACAAAGTGAAATTCATAAATTTGCATTCTGCTCTTATTATAGTAACATTTATAATTCCTAGGTAAGTTTCCGAGCAGAATGTTATGGAATAACAAACACAATCTAAAACTCTTAAAATTGTATTTCCATGACCTGAGGAGAATACTAAGAAAAAAGACAAAATACCCAAAATACCAACATTCTCATTTTGTATAATGGAGAATAATTCTAAAATGTGATGTGATTCAGTGTTTCAAGTGAATCACATCAGAGGAAGGGGAATGGTGTCAAAAGATTTAGCAGAATCTAGCAAGAACCCATGTGGAGTCAAGCTTTCAGCACCCCAGATAGCGAGTATTTATGCAAAAGTCAGGCATGACACTCCCCATAGGGCATGTCACTGTCTACTCATTGACTGTATCTCATACTCTTTCAGGATGCAAGAAGAAAAGAGGAAATGAGGTATAAGTCTTCCAGAGTATTGATTGTCTGTATTATTTTTCCCACATAGCAATCATAGGATGGACCATCTTTTTTTCACATCTGACCTAGATCTATCCAGATGCCACTGGAGAGGTACAGGGGCACTTCACCACTCAAATGTCATGACCCACAAGAAGGAGTAAGCAGTAAGCTTATGACATGTGCCAAGACTCTCACATATGAACTAGTTGTAACAGTCAGGATGAAGACTTAATGTGGAGCATATTGCATTATTTTCTTGGTGCACTGTCATCACAGAATCACAGAATGGTTGAGGTTGGAAGGGACCCCTAGAGAGCATCTAGTCCAATCCCCCTGCTCAAGCAGGGACACGCAGAGCACATGGCACAGGGTGGCATCCAGGCGGGTTTGGAAGATCTCCAGAGAAGGAGACTCCACAACCACTCTGGGCAGCCTGTTTCAGGGCTCTGTCACTCTCACAGGAAAGAAGTTCTTCCTCTCATGCAGATGGAACTTCCTGTGTTTCAACTTGTACCCATTACCCCTTGTCCCGTCACTGGCCACCACTGAGAAGAGTTTGGTCCCCTCCCCTCTACATTCTCTCCTCAGGTACTTATACATATTGATCAGATGTCCTCTCTTCTCCAGGCTAAACAGGCCCAGCTTGCTCAGTCTTTCCTCACACAAGAGATGCCGCTCTCCCTTTATCTTTGTTGCTCTGGGCTGGACCCTCTCTAGAAGCTCCACGTCCCTCTTGTCCTGGGGAGCCCAGAACTGCCCCCAATGCTCCATGTGCGGCCTCCCCAGAGCTGAGCAGAGGCAGGATCCCCTCCCTGCCCTGCTGGCAACATCCTCCTGGTGCAGCCAGGATCCCATTGAGCTCCTTGGCCACGAGGGCACGGTTGGCTCACAGTTAACTTGTCGTCCACCAGGACTCCCAGACCCCTCTCTGCGGAGCTGCTCTCCAGCAGGTCAACCCCAAATCTGTACTGGTGCTTTAGATTATTCCTTCCCAGGTACTGGAACCTGCACTTGTCCTTGTTGAACCTCATGAGGTTCCTCACTGCCCAACTCTCCAAACCATCTAGATCCGTCTGAATGGCAGCACCCTTTGCAGCTTTCTACTACCATCCTTTTCCTCTTTTCAAAGAGACAAAATAATGATAAAAATAATTATTATTCTCAAGGTTATTTATGACCTATCCTCATAGAGGTTACTAGCTCTCACATGCTACTGAGAAGCTGATGCCTGCTTCTCATTGATCACAAGGCAGCTGTCACTTTTGTGGAGCACAGATAGGTTGTCTTCTGCTCTCTCCTATGCCGTCCTGCTTGCATGAGAAGAGTGTCCCTGCCAGTTCAGTGTCCTGTTTCAGATCCTTCTTTATAACAGTATTAAAAATGGAAAGATCATGTGTTGTGCTGAAACAACATCTCATTTTGCAGACCAGTAGCTTTCCTTTTGAAAACTCGGAATCACACGTACGTGCTGTCCTCATTATTTCCAGGTCTTTTCGCCAAATTGAGAGATCTTCAATGTCTTGCTTTTCTCCCTGACATGTTTTAATTAGAGACCGTTGCAGAATCACAGAATCACAGAATATTCAAGGTTGGAAGGGACCGCTAGAGATCATCTAGTCCAACCGTCCTGCTCAAGCAGGCACACCTAGAGCATGTGGCACAGGGTGGCATCCAGGCGGGTTTTGAAGACCTTCAGAGAGGTTAAACAAAGGCTCAGCTAGAACATGTCTTCTGAAGTTTCTTGTAGTCCCTGTCCTTGGATTTGGCTCTATCCAAAAACTGCCACTTTGCTCTGTGCTGCTTATTCTGCTTATTCTAAGTTTGTTATCTTACATGGTCTAAAGTCTGAAACTGATAGCTGCTTTTGAGCAGTCCACATCTGATACATTTATTTTCTTCTAAACTTAACTAACCTAAAACAGCACAGGTTGAGTTCTCTGCATTTGGACATTTCCTATTTCAACTTTTGCAGGACTCCTCTGACCGCATAATTTATACTACCATCACTGTATACATTGAATCTCATGGAGGAGCTATATTAGCTCCTCACAACAACTTTGTGTGGACAGGTTGATAGGAGATCTTCTTCAAGCAAGTATCAAACACTGAATGGCAGCTGTTGTGGATCAGAGAGGTAATCTGCTTTTCTTGTCTTAGGTGAAATACGATTGATGTTAAGAGTATCATAGATATCTTTCAAAGACTTTTATAGTATTACATACTGGAAAAAAATTATGAAACATGCACGTTGATTTCTTTAATAAGTACTTGGCAGAAAGTTAAATAAATGCCATTTTAAAGGCATTTCAGTAAGTGACAAGATGGGATTCCAAGCTCTAACAAACTCAATGCACCACTTGTCTCATTATGGACATACTAAGAAGACCCAGATGATGTCCTCTGTCTGAGCTGCTATTCATCCCCTGCAAAATAATTAACTCATTGATTTCAAGTCTAAAAAAAACCAATGCAAATCTCAAAGCCACAGGATATTCACATCTTCGGTAGAAATTCTAATTTTTTAATAATGTGTAGAATAAATTCTTGTTTGCTGAGCACTACATGGCTACATTATATAAAGCCACTGCTAGCAATATCAAAACATATTAAAAGTTTAACTAAGACAATGTGTTTCAGAAGAATTTGCTTTCTTTGGAGCTGGAATGTCCCCATAAAAAGGCATGATCTGTACTAGACTGTGCTGTCCAATGATCTGCAAACACTGCACATTGTGTCCTAGAGTAAACCCTGCTTTCTTCTAACCCAAATTGGTTTGGATTCTTCCTGTGCATGCAAAGAACATTTCTGAATATTACTAAAGCTACACGTTTTTAACCTGCATTTGGATTTGTGTGGTTCTTGGTGTTCTCAGTTTTTAGTGATTACAACTCAACATTGCTGCCCAGTCTCTTCACTGTACTTTTCATTTTTCCCCTTTCTCCTTTTTTTGAAGGTGGGATGTTAACATGGCCCCGAAAAGCAGACCCATTGCTGTTTCCAAGACTTGTCCAATTATCCTGTCTTATTTGACCAAAAAAGGTATTTTTCCCCAGATTCTCTCTCTCCAGCCCTCTATTACTTAGGTAGACCTCTGCAGCATACAGTGATACAATTGAACATATGCGCACTATGAATTTCTCTCTGCATAATATTTTGAGTCTTTCGTTCCTCTCTCCCTCTCAGCCTGCCTCTTACCTCTATTTCACCTCACACTCCGCTGTGCCCCTCCTCAACTGCTATAGTTTCACCATTCTCCTGAAAGATTTGAATTCCCTACTTCTTCTCACCAACCCTTCCTGTTAATACCTACATACTGACCTCAGAGTACAGAGGCAGGCAAGCATATGAGATGTATAAGTGAGTCAGTAGAGAGGTTCATTTAATAGCTGATGAAGGCTGGGGGATTTTATTTTTGCAGACTTTGAGAAGATTTATCCAGCAATACCGAAGTGGAAACAAGACAACTTGTGTATTACTGGAAGAAATATCTGGTGTGATGAGCGCTACAGTCCTACCACAGTTGACTACATGCCAAGTTTTCCTCACGGCAAAACTGAGAAGTTGTGTCTTCATTCAGCTTTTGCCTTAGAATGTTTCTCACACACAGAACCATCCCTTTTACTACAGAAAAATTTAACATACATAAGCACTTACACTGGCTCAGTCCAAAGGTAGTTCTGGCATGGAGCTCTGTCTCCAACAGTGACCAGAAGATATGCAGAAAAACAGTGCAAGAAACAGGGAAAGTGCAGAACAACACTTGCTTTCATATACCCTCCCAGTTTACTGCCTTTTTTAGTAGCAAAAACAAGTTATAACTTTGGCAGAGCGTCCCGGCTTTTTACACTTTCACCATCCCTATTCTTGTTACACAATACAGGGCTCAGGTCCTGGAAGGCAAGTATGACATGAAATGCATTTAAAGCATGGCTTTAAACATTATCCTTTTCACTTCTTTTCAGCCTTTCCCCCAGACCTCATCATCACATACGCCTAAAGGACAATAAGATACCAGACAAAGAAATGTCACAGGGCAAGTCCACCTTTTGACTTTCACGGTGTCAGGGCAGAGCACCCTCAACGGGACAGTCTTCAGGGCAGCTTAAAGTGTTAAGATTAGTTTTAAATGTTAGTTCAGGATAGCTTAAAGTAACATCCTAGAACTTCTGTCCTTAAGAACCAAATGCATTTCACTCCAAATCTGATGTTTAGCCTGTGCTCCTTATTTCCTATCAGCATTTTTTACTACATATTTTGTACCTTCCCTGCATATTACAGACTTGCAGTGTAACTGACTGGACTACTGCTAAGTGCATAAGCCAGTCACAGCTGGGCATTAAAGCTTTTGTCTGTATATGTGTATAAAATATTTTAAAATGGAGAAGATAAAACCCCTAGAAAACAGTGATACTCTCACATCTAAAAAGAAGAAAGAGATTTAAAAAATAGTGATGACTATCCTAGGAAAAAATAAAGAAAAAGAGAAGCTTGTATGCATGTTGGGGGTGGAATGTAGTCGTCCAAATGAACTAGGACTATCTGCTCTTAGCAACAACAATAGATTGGTGCTCAGTCTGAGACAAAAATCACATGCCTAAAGTTGCAGGAAAGATCTGATCTTATTACTGTGGAAGTAAGCAGGCTTTGTGAGTGTATGCAGAATATAAACCCAACAGGAAAAAGAGCAATCAGCCACACAACCCAACAGTACTATTATTTTCAGGCAATAAAAGCCACTGCAAAAAAAGGGACATTTTACACTTAATTATTGTGAATCTAGTCTGCAGACTTAGACTGTTGCTCGCTCTCTTTAAGGTTGCATAAGGCTGTATGTCCCTCAAAACTGATAGTCTCTTCAAACATGTTTTCCTTTTATAATAAAAATAACATTTTGAAAGTGAAATTGCTCTATGACAAGTATAAATAACAGAACAGCAGCTGCAGTGATTAGCTTGCAAGAACTACCATAATTCAATGCTAATGAGCTGAAACTCACACTTGCAGAATATCAAAATGATTTCTTCATGTAGGGAAGGATTTATTTTTAATCATTATTATTACTTCTTTTATTCCTCTTAGTCTTCAAAGGAGCATTTAGCTCACTACATGACTAGACTACTGTTTTATCATATGTCATCACTGCTAACAAACATCATACAGCTCAAGGCATTTGAGAAAATACATGCCTTTGAGAAATCACATAGATGAGTCTTGGGCCACCTGTCTCTACTCTCAAGTCCTGTGGGCAGTCCTAGTCTCAGGAAGGGCATAATGGAGTTTGAAAAGTTTTATAAAAGGACAAATAAAATGCGTAAGAAGACGGAAGAGCCGCTTTAGGAGGAGAGACTAGAAAGACTGAGGCTCTTTGGTTTGCAGAGGAAGAAGGTGGGGAGAGATGCAATGAAGGCTTAAAAAATCAGAAGTTAGTGGATAAGGCCAATGTGGAAATGCAGTTTAGGAGACCAGACAATACTAAAATTTGTTTGGACACTCATCACAACATAAAGGAGATCAGTTTGAAACACATAAAAGAAAATACTTTGTGGAGATGTTAGTGAATTTCTAGATTTTGTTGCCACAAAAGACTGTAGAAGCAAATAGTGTCTGTAGGTTCAATGAGCAACCAGACAAATTTATGGAGGGTGGGATCATGCAGATACAAAACAATTTAGGATGGGGACATTCTCTTCAATCTCCCTACTTCAGTGCTTGTCAGTGCTGTGGAAATACAAGGGCACGGACCGCAGACAAATGCAAGGTTTCAGATCTTTCCCTATATCTTCCTTTCTACTGTCACTGCTGTAGATAGAGTACTGCTTATTCAGGACACTACTGCATTTTGTAGGAAATTTAGAAATTTCTGTTCTAGTCATTAAACATTCTGTTTCTAAATCTTTAATGAATGACCAGAAACTGTTCGTCTATTATAGAACACGGGCTAAAAATTTTCTGATTTTATATGTTGGTAAATGAAGAGATGAAGCATAACAGTGCTGTTTTTAATTACAGCCACATGACAGAGTGCTAGACACAGGGTAAAAACATGCTGTACAGCAACACCTGAGTGTGCTCCTCCTTAGAAACACCAAGGAGATGCAATGTTTCGAGAGAGTCCTGTAGATGGGATATTTTTTTTTCCAGAAGCTGAATTCAGTTTAAGGAAATTAAATCTTGAGTGATTACAATCTCCCTAAAGGACTGTCTCTAGCATTCCTGGTAATGAACATTAATCTATTTATTGCAATGCACAAGCAGGTTAAAAATTTCACAAAACTGAAGTGTTTGTGAAATTCAACTTCAAAATTTGACTAAATTTTGCTAGTTATTACTTCATTTTCTTCTGCTGAGACCCAGATACTCTCTTGAAATCTTTCTGTAAAATTGAAGACCCCAAGAGAGATGTTTTAGGCAGAGTATTTATTGGAAACGAAGCAGGCCAAACAATCTGGACCTCTTATGAGCATATTCAGACCAGTGGACAGGTAGTGAGAGTTAATGAAATGTTTGATTTTACACTTAAGGGATTTTGTATACCTGTAATTTGAATGCAGAATGGTCTTACCTCCTGAACAAGATTTAAGCAACAAGGCAACCTTTCCTGGTAACAGAGGATTCACCTTTTGTAATCTACTTCATAACAGAAGTTATGGACACCATTAATTTCTTTAGAACACAC
Source organism: Nothoprocta perdicaria (assembly GCF_003342845.1). Taxonomy (NCBI): domain Eukaryota; kingdom Metazoa; phylum Chordata; class Aves; order Tinamiformes; family Tinamidae; genus Nothoprocta; species Nothoprocta perdicaria. Next base: position 26,265 of record NW_020455592.1, read on the forward strand.
TAGAAAAGGAAGTTGCTTCTGAGGGAGAATCTTTAGTTGAATGCTCATAGGATGTTCCTAAATCTCTTGCTTTTAAGCCTCCCTCAACTACAACATGCTGCCCTGTGGGGATTACCTCTAGACCGGGCTCTGCAGTATCTCCTGTTCAATATGCTTGTGCCTCAACAAGAACAACTGATGTAGATGAAGGGTTAATATTGCAATCCTGAAGGAAGTAAAAATTCCGATATGATCATATGTCATCTGCCCACTAACACGGCAAAAATAATCAGGTTATAATACTCAGTCCCTGTAAATATTATTACTGGCTCCAAGTGGCTGCCAGCAATCAGGACTTGGTAGCAAGGTATGGCTGTACTGCCAAGTTATTCTCAACATCTCAGCATGCACTGTGCACACATGATGAATTCAAACTTCAATTTCTATTAATTTCTATTAGAGCATGGCAAAAGTGTAATAAAGAGTGAGAGGAGAAAAACTGAGGCTCATTTCATAGATCAAACAGCAGGGAAGAGTCATTAGCTGCCAGAGACAATGCTTTTCTCTGGTCCCAATTCCCTTGCAGCAAGTGGAGAAACAACGCTAGAAGCAAAGGTTTCTCTGGGAACCCACACGAGAGCCTCACTAGACGGTAACAAGCGATATGTCTGAGCCCCCTATAGCACGTTCTCATTTCATGCTGACATTGGGCACATCAGACTCGACACAGCCATGAGCATGGTGCTAATGGTGCTAGTGTCCAAGAAAGGGGACACGGCTGTCAGGCACTCTGGATTCTAGTAGGATTATCACAAGCAGAACGATTGTGCCTATTCCGACTCAACGAAACAGGGGAAACATGCTTTTGACTTTAGCTCTTGAAATGCTCTTGTTGTGGAAGCATATGTGAAAGATACACCAGATCATATGGGGTTATGTCAAAGAGGCTTTTGTCCACAGGAGACTCAGGAGTCCATTATTAGTGACCTCAGACTGACAACTCTTTGTGGTTTTCACAATGACTTCAGGCTCCAAACCAGCCACTGGTTCAGTCAAGTGCAACAAGCTATGCCAAGGGACAAAACTATTAAGCTACTAAGCAGAGTATCTTACAATCTTTACCCTCCTATACAAGATCACTCAACAAATATCTGGGTTCTTATTTTCAAAATTCACAGTTCCTTTTACGTTTTAAGTAGCATATATGTGCTAGTTTTTCCCTCACTACAAACCCACAGTAAGTATTCAAGTGTTCTAACAAAATTGCAGGTTTTCTGTATTCCAGGAAGTTTTATATTTATATGTAACTTTCCAAATAAATTATTAGGCAGAAACCTCTATTGCATCCAAAGAAGAATCCCATGTAAAGTTATTCTTATAACTCTGCTTTGCTTGTACAGCACTACTATAAGAATTATATTCTGTCTGCAGCACCATTTGGACAATCAACAGATTTATTCTATTTTTACTAGGATCAAGCTTTTGAGATGGTTTGCTTCTACTGTATCTTTTATACATAACCAAAAGGGAAAGAACAATATTAGCGCAAATCATTCCCACCATCCAACAAAACTGAATGTTTCTTATCACAATTTGGTATGAACTACAGTGCGCTGGGAATGCATCGTGTACAAATCAATACTTTGACATGGCTAAGCTGCATTCTCCACGCATTATTGATTCAACTGAAGAGCCATGTGGCAAAAACAGTTTAAAAATATTTACAGGAGACTGAGTCCTGCATTAAATCAGTAATTAACTTGTTTTTATGACCTATTTATTCAGGACCCATGAGTGAGCTTCTGCTTTTTTTTTTAATAGCTTCTGCCCTACACATAACACTAAAATGTAATGTCACTCAAACTAACAGAGCCAGAATAGAATACCGATCTCTCAGATTTGGTTTGTTTGTTTTTGAAACTAACACAAGAAGGGATTTGGTGTTGTGACCATCCCTTCTGGTATCTCAGTAAATACTTATTTGACAAAATGTGCATTAGCTTCCTACAGCCAAATATTAAAGGTTAAGTTTAGTATCCATTTACCCTGAATACAGTGTTAGGACTAGAGGTCTCAGACAAGCTTATATAAGATAGTATTGCTCTGTTTGCTGGAGGTTGTTACACTGGAAATGGTGAATATTCTTTTAAGTAAAACAGACAATTTTACATATTTTACAGCATCAGTAGAGATGTTTAAAATATGTCCTGTATGCACATCCAAGCATTTCCAGAGAGCTCCAGATTTTTGATAGATTTTTTTTTATAGTAGCTCCAGCTTTTCATATGAACACAGTCAAGACAAGGCTTCCAGTAAAATAAAATATGCTTGGTTCAAGTTCATAAGGTATCCTATCCACACAGTATATAAGAAACGTTATTATCTCTAAGCTACTTTGCCTTCTTCTGTACACCTTAACACGGTACCCTCCATACATCTTTCCTTTCCCGGAAGGTTTTGAGTAGGAGTCTCTCCAGATAATCTGCCCTCTTCCGAACGTAATCAAAAGATGTTTGATTATTTCTGCATTTATAAAATGCAGCATAGAGGACAAGCTATAGTTTTGTGTCTCTAAGAAATGGCAAAGGTTACTAGTATGAGAACTATGAAATTCCAGGCATCTGCTTCATAGCTGTATTGAAGGTTCCTTTGGTTTAGTCAGCCAGCTTTCTACTGTTCTAATGTCTTATGTAATTTTTCATTTTTGCATTTCTTCTCTGTATTTCTCAGTGCTTAAAACACACTGATGCTTTCTGGTAAAACACTTAATTTTCCTCCACAAAAATAATGGGGAAATATTTCCATATTTCTGTACTGCTCACGGTAAGCATGTGAAGCACATGTTATTATGGCTGAAAGTGACTTCATATAATCTTCTGCCCAACATCAGAACAAACAATTTCTTTGTTACTCCTCATCATTGTTTGTTTGGCTGACCCTGTCAAAAACATCTGATAATGGAGACTGCACAATTTTTGCAGACAATCTGTTTGTGAATTTAATGTTAGTTTTTCCTTATGCTTGTTCATAAACTCATGACATGAGTAAAGGGCTCTGCCAATCACTTTCATAAGGATCCATTCATCAGGGAGCTGGATCTTTGCTTTTGTGAGCTCTCGTCGTTAAATACACCACAAATACTAAGATGCAAAGCAGAAATGTTTAAGACAAAGCACTTTAAAGGGAATTTCAGTTCTTGACAGTGGAATCGGGAAGTTGAAGCTTTGTCTCAGTCATCTAGCCAGTGCACGCTTTGAAACTTTCACTGCACATCTGTGCATCACTGCATGGACTAGGCGCCAAGCCAAAGGCTGGATTCCTACGAGTCCATGCAGCTCCCACACGTTTGCAGCACTAGGACCCAGAGGGAGCTTAATTCCTGTGAGTCAGTGCAGCTCGCTGAGCCCTGAAAGGAGTGAATGAGGCTGGAAAGGCAGAGGGAATGTGAATGGCTCTTCTGGTTTGGGAAAGTGTCCACGGACTAGGGTGCTACAGACTACAAAACAGCTTGGATACCCCTCAGGATTCCCTCTCCCTCCAGTGTTGAATGAAAACAGCTCTGAGGTGAGTGACTCTCTAACAGGCAAAAAGATTTCACAAAGCAAGTAATGTTGCTGTTGCATCAGTTGTGGAAGTTTCCTATCTTTAAAATTTGTCAGTGCTTTTTTGCTGTACTGAGATTTTGCTGTCTTGAAAGGATGAAGATCAGATGTCTTTGAAACATGGAGTACTCGCTGCTTAAAAGGAATGTTTGTTCAGACCAGCGTGGTCTAGTAAGACTGAAAATTGCATCTACTAGTGCAGTTTAAACTCCATGCACATCTGGAAGGTGTTTATAAAGCATTTGTAGCTAAGTTCAAAGCCTGAAATGTATCCTTAGTAAAAGCAGTTTAACCTTACCTTAACAATACTGTTTTTCATTTGTGTAAACGAGACCTTAGTTTCATTTGCACAGGTACAGCAGTTAACATATATATGAAAATGTTTTGCTGTCTTGGTTTTGAGTATTAAGATTTGTTTAACACTTTCTTTCTTTTCAAAGATAATTCTACTCTAGGTAAGAATTCCTTTCTTGCTTTTTTAAAAATAAATAAATTAGAATTACAGTAATTTCAAACATAATTGGCAAAAGGCAGAAACCTTCCAGCTATAGGCAGAGCTGTCGTTCACTTCAGACTGTGTATTCTCCAAAGGCACTTGGAAAATATTACAAACTCCTAGCTGCCTGCTTGCTAGTGACAAGATGAAACTGATAGTGTTTATTGATTTATCCTGAGTGATAACAACACTGTTTTATCTGATTCACCAGTCGGAGACAAGAATGGGGATCCCAGTGAGGGAGAGGGAAGGAACTTCTGTGCCGAGAACAAAAAGTGTTTGTGCTTCAGTTGTTTTCTTTACTTTAAATTCTCCTTATACGCTCAACAAGTTTTACTGTTTTTCTAAAAGGGAGTGCGCTTGTCAGGCTGGTTTTTCCAAGTTGTCACAACTTGGAAGTTGCATTGTGACTGCTAGGCAGATTATTCCTGAGTGTTTTCAAGCATTATCGTGTTACAGTAAAGCCTCTTGGGCACTTTTTTGCTAGGCTAAAATAGAATGTGACAATTATGTGCAAAAAGACGGGCAGGAAGCTGACTTGGCTGTACATTCATATTCATTGCAGTTCTGGGCCTTTTCAGGTACTATCGAAAAGATGTCCTTTAAAGTGCTTTAGACGACTACCATCTCAGATTTGTGCAAGACTCCCAAGATTACAATAGTGTCTGCATTTTCACACACACACACACACACACACACACAGAAAAAGATTACCATGAGGAGACGAAGAAAATAAAATGGAGTGTCCACGTGAGAAGGATTAAGAAAGATTTGGCCCTTATATTAATCATTACGTGTATGAATCACTTGCTAAAAAATCTCAGCAAGGTCTGCAGAACGTTACTTCTGACGAACGTGTGCAGCCAAGGAACAGTAATTTCCTATGCTGATCAAGCCTGGCCAATCACTCCAAAGGGATCCGTGAATCTCACAGCAGGATGGCTCAGAACATAACTGTGCCATTCTTACTCATGATTTTCACATCCTCTTAGCTTATCAGTGTGCATTTTCTCACACAAAAGCTTCAGTTATCTCCTCAGACGTCTTCATTTAAGTTCCGCAGAGAATTACAGAGCACAAATGACCATTCTAACCCATATGCTAAGTTATTTGAAATGATTGTTACTTAGAGTTATTAGACTATCTATGTAATTTAAAATGTTAAAAAACAGGTTAGAAAAAGAAGATAAAAATCTTTACGTGAGAAAGCCTTTCTTTAATGACATATGTATTACAGCAGGATAGATAAAATTAGATATTTAAAAACTAGATTGCTTCAATCCATAGAATACATCTCCTTATTTCACCTCTGGTCATTTACCAAATGTTCTTTTAAATGCAAATTCCATAATACAAATATCATTAATCAGTTTTCTCTCTCTGTAAAAAATAGCTTTAGATCTGACAGAGCATTCAGTATGTATTAATTAACATTAATTGCATTAAATTGAAGCAATCATTTGGAAAATATATAGATAATTTTAAGGAGATAATATAGTTCTGCCATTGTCTTAGTCATATATTTCAAAAACAAACCTTGTTCTTAAAACAAAAGGGGTAAAATTAATAATTTCACTGCAAAAGACAAAATATTCCAACATCAGAATCTACACTGCTATTAGTGGCTTAAGAAATGTTCGTAGGCCTTTAAATCTTAGCCCACTAACAGCTGGTGAACGGCAACACCTTTCAAAGCGACTGCACCAATGGTGACCTCTGCTGGCAACCACCCTCTCACCAAAGTTTGTTCAAAAAGTGGCCACAGAACATTTACTGCATTAGTTACTACGGTTAGACAAATGTAAGGCACTATTCGCACACAGCTTGCCTCACTGAAATGGGGGGGGAAGGCCCATGTAACAATGGAACTACAGCTCCTTAGCTCTTCCCCACACACACACAGTGAAGCCAGGAAGGAAGAACTTGGCCAAGAGTTCACATTGGCTTGATTCTAGCAACTCTAAACTCTTAAAAATAAAATTTGTATAACTTAGTGAAAGAAAGGTGCCAGTCCTTCATTATAAACCTATGTTGTGCCCCCATCCTGACTATCACATGTAGTTATGGTCATTGTTCACACCTCAAAAAAAGAACAGAGTAAAATCAGAAAAGGTACAAGAGCAACAATGATGATCAAGGGCCTGCAACAACTTCCATAATAAGACGAGTGACACGGATTAGGACTTCTCAGCCAGGAAAGGAGACGGTTGAGAAAGGATATAAAAACTCATAACTGTTCAGAAGGTTAACAAACAATAGCTATTGTTGGTCTCCCAGTACAAAAAACAAGGAACAGGAAATGATACCAACAAGCGGCAGGTTCAAAGCAAAAAAATGTTGTTCTTTTCTCCAGGCATCATTAAGGCTTCTTTCCACAGGATATTGTCATTTGCATGGGTTCAAAAAGCAATCAGAGATACTAAAAGCAAAGATACTACCTGCGGTTGAGGAAATCTGCAAATCAAAAATGATTGCTGAATGGAAGAGTATAATAAGACAATATCACTATATGATTGCCTTATTTTTATACTACTCATTAGCATTCCTAGGTACCATAGAAGACAAAATATTAGCCGAGGTGGACTTTCTTCTTTCTGGTAGAGGCATCCTCATCTGTTTCTCCTCAGCATTTTAGCAAAATACTTTACCCATCCTTGCAAGGAGAAAGGGCACTACATAATCTTTACTGTATGTCATCAGTTCACTGATGGAAGGATGTAGTTTTTGTTTAAGCAAGAAGGTGAAAACGGTGTTCTTTTTATTTAAGCATTCATTAATTAGATATAAGTATATGCTCACATGAATTTCCACTGCAGAAAGAGATCAATGTTGAGACATACAACTGAACAGGCAAATAAAGGTCTAAAGAGAGGATGACTTGAGGAAGTGGAAAAAGGCCTAAGAAAACTACAGAACTGTTTGATCTCATGAAATTCGGTGAAATACACTTCAAATGGGAAAATATGGTTTTATCACCCTTCTTGCTGCCTATTTGTGGAGCTCATCTCGTATTTTGAGACTTGTAATTGAACGGAAGTCTTTTCTTAATGCTGTCGCTAAAAACATTACACATAAAGCAAACAGTAGCAAGGAAGTACTACATTATTCATTGCATTGACAGTATACCTTTCACCTTGATTACTGCAGAGTCCAGATGATGACATTTATGCTCTGGTTAACAGTTTTGGCTCGATATCACTCGATATGCATTTTTTCTATTTTTAAACACATCTTTTATTTTTGGAAGTCATTATGTTCTGGGTGACTCAGGTATGAAAAAGGAATTGTGCTTCTTCACAAACAGATTTGCCCTATACTGAATGACACTGCCTGCATTTTGTGAAATGCACTTTCTGCCCATTATTTTAGGATCTTTTTGAGATGCTATATGTTCCAGCACCAGATCATCAAGGCATTTAGGCATGTGCATTACCACAATCATAAGAAAAATTCATTTGAACTCTTCAGTGTTAACATATTCCAAGAACAACTCACAAGTCTAGAAAAAAAAAACAACCTGCAATTTCATGTAGCACTATCCTGTACTCCCAGTGGCCATGAAAGTGGTTGTGTTTTCACTTCTAGGAAGGGCCAGGAGAGCCTTTCAGCTGCAGTGGATGGCAGGGAAGAAGTTACGTGTCGAGCTGTGTAAGCCCGGGTACATGGATCATCTTCACTACCCATCTACTTGATTCTCTGCTGCTTTCATGTTTCAGACTGAAACTAACACTTCTACACAGCCATCTCAACAGTGCTATTTTCACTCCTTAATAAAAGTCAAAGGGACATAGACTAGAAATGCCATTTATGAGTTTTCATTCTTAGATATGTGAAGTAATCTTTTAAATGCAACTAACTGATGGCTATACTGCATAGCCCGCAGGTAGCTGCTGTTCAGAGCTTGGTGACTTCACAGAACAATTTGCTTCAGGGCAGAATGATATAGCAAAGGGACTTTTTTTTTTTTTTTTTTCCAAAAAGTAGCTACTATTTTCCAGCTCTACTGTATTTAGGTATCATGTTTAAGACTTGCTTAACAGGTTCTAAAGCTCCTGAAATTCCATATGAAGCTCATCAGGTTAGGAAATTAAGTTCCAGAAACTGAAATCCGGGCATTTCAAAATGGAGATACCCACAAGTAATGTATTCTGTGGGACAGCTGCTAATAGAACTATTCCACCTTACATTCCATTGCACGTCAGCTTCTGTAAGCTTTTCTGAAAGTCCCTAGTAAAAGAACCATGCAAGCAGCTTTTGTCTTTACTTTTAGGTCTGCTTGCTCCTAGTGGCTTTAATAAGTCATAAAGAAACAAAAATTCTAATTCAAATTGTATTTATGTTCATATTTCATTCAAAGTTTCATTTTATTGCTCTTTAATGTAGGTATCTCTACAGATCTCAAGGAATCAAGTACACAGTGAATGTGATGTACTCAGTAGCAATGAGACAAATACACACGCCTGGAATCTAGGGAGATTTCAGTGTTCTGAATTCTCCTGAAAGGCAAGGAATTCCCATGCCTTTCTTTCTTTCTTTTTTTTTTTTTTAAAGTCCCTTTTGTACTGATATTACCAAGCTTCTATAAAAGGTTTTACTCAGTTATAACTTCAGTAATTCAAATATAGGCTGTTTTCACTTTCATTGTTAACCAGGAACTTTTTTGGAGAGTGCTGCAGTACACATGCCCTGTCTGAACAAAGCCAGTCTCCCCTATTCAAATGCAAAACTTACGCCTTACCAGTGACACTTCCCTTCCAAAAGTTACAGCATTCTGTCTGAACTAAGAAAATCTCCAACTGGAGCTCCCCAGGAACAGTGAGAGAACGGGAAATTCAGCATCCAAAGTTAGCACTGTGGGGAGTATATTATACATTAAGATTTCCTTGGCTTTTTTTTTCCTATTATGTACGGTATGTTAGCGCTTTGAAAGCATGTAGGTGAACTAGAAGACAGCAACACCACCATCACATCCCACAGATCTGTTCAGATTTGCCATCTTCTATAATCACTGATCACCAGAAATTATCACATTTTTATACCTTTTTGTTCGTCCCTGGTCTAAGAGTTCTTCAGTAGTATGAAAGATACACACTTAAATCACCATCAGACATCTAGAAAAGGACTGAGCCTGAGGCTGTGAGGCCAACGCATGTTGGGTACTTAATCCATGCAAGGACAAGCTCATTACGATTAGAACCATGAGAACACAGAACCTTGTAGCGATTACCTCTAAGAAGTATTTAAATTAAAGGCTGTACCATAGATGTCCTTTTTAACTCTGAAATATCCCTTCATCTCTGAGATTTGCAAACTGCCACGTGTTCAGATATTTTTTCCAGATATTTCTTATTAATTTATTTTACCTGGGAACTTTTTCAGGTTACATTTGTAAATTTCAGGATGGTTCCTGAATGCCCATACATACATACATAATTTTTGTCCAGGAAACCTCAGACAAGGACAAGAGTAGCACTTCTTCACAATGGTTGTTGTTATTTCCCTTCCTTCCTGTCTTTTTGAACTAGGAAAGAAGCAATATTTCCAGGGATTTTGGATGCTTTATTATTCTCCTTTAAGCCTACAGGGAGCAAACATTATGCAATATTATTTTCTTGGATATATAAATATGATCCTGATATGAAACATGAATGAAATATGAATGAAATATGAATGAAATATGAAAATACAAGATGCTGAGGAGGAACATCATACAGCCCAATCTTAGGGCTCAAAACTTAGGAACAATATTATGGACAAAATTCTGGCATTTAGTATTTGGAGTAAGACTTGAAGTGGCCTTCAAGTGGCCTACTGCTGAAGCAAAACATTCATTTTGCCTACATTTATTACCATTTTGACACACAGTGTATCAAGAGGAAAAGAGAAATTTAGTAAGGAAATGGCCTCCTTCTCCCAATTTAACAGTTTCTACTGCTGGTACAGTATGAGGCCAGAATTTTTTTCTTTCAGTGTATTAACCAACACTAATTTCAGTTCTTTTTATGCTCACATTTGTGCACAATAAGGATTCTAATCCTATAGACAAGGCTGGTATTCTTTGTTCAAATAAGATTTCTTTATATTCCCATCAGATAAAAAATTGTTTATATTCAGTTTACCATGGGATCCATAATGTTCGGTCAGAGTGTTTTCCTTTTCACTGTTTGTCACATTTATCATCTTTGCATTAATTTCAAGCATTGTTAGCTATTGCAGGTAACAGAGCCTGTGCTAAATAGCTTCAAGTCTGCCTTTCTCTAGTTCTCCTGCATTTCTAATCTTATTTCAGTCTTTTTATGGACTGAAGCTGTCCAAGAAGTACAGTAAATAGTAGAAATAATGACACCTTTTTCCCTGTGGACTTGTATGCAGTGGTCAGAGTCTCTGCTGTCTAGTAGAGCATCACCAGAGACCATAAAAATATTTAAGCCATACATCAAACTTGCAGAAACATATTTTCTTTAAAACTTGGGCCTTACTGTTAAGTGAGATGAATACTCCACCAGTGCAAGGGTCAGTGGGGTATGAGGCAGTGTCATTCACAAGTATCATTTCCTCCCTCCTACTTATTTTATTCGGAAGCAAAGAAATTATGGACATTTTTAATGAACTACAGAATTTGTTGCCTTTACTCAATATTTAAAGTTTTATAAAGAATTCACAAGCCATCTGAATTCAGTCTTTGGCTCATAAGGCCTCTGATTTGACCTTAATTTGAAAGTGAAAAGAAATGTTTTCTAACAAAAGAACATATTCTGCAAGAAAACTGATGTAATATTCGTGACTAGATTTAAAGTTCGTTTTCCTGCCTTTGAAATAATATAAATTTTCAAAAACTACTTTCCAAGTGAAATGTACTTAAATGCTGACATTGTGTGCACCAAATTTAGTTTCTTTGACATTCTTGTATTATTTTAACTCTTTGTGGTTTTGATTTTGAACCAACATATAATGGCCTTATATGGTGCACACTTTGATTAGCTGCATGCAATCCTAGGACCCATTGAAGAGAAAACACTGAAAAGTGGAAATATAATTACGCTATTAAAGAATTGACTTTTAGGTTATGTTATGGAAAACCAGAATTGAAAATTAGTATTGTAAATTCTGAGCAAAACTTTTGTGTTTAGTGACTGTTAGTAAAAGGTCCAGTGAGTGAGAGCTCATATCCCTTTCTATCTTTCCCAAAAGTCATACTTGGAAACTCCAAATTACCTCCTACAGAAGTAATACGGCATAGACTTGTGGTAGGGCACAAAACCTAGGAAACTGTTGGAAAGCTCAGGAAACAGCAATGAATTCTTGAGAAGAGTTCTGACAAAACTCTTTAACTTATTTCTCCTATTTCCTTTAGCTTTATTTTTCTTAACAAGGCCATCATTCAACGAACCACAAAATCAAAGGGGAAAAGGAAGACCCTTACATTTCTGGGGGTTGTGTTGGATGGAGCCTTATAGGGATGTGATAAAATTATCACCTTGTGCCAACGTATTAAAAAAAAAAAAAAAAATTGCTTACTCTGTCTATGCTACACCGTACCCTGTATGCACATGAGTAAATAGTTTAACTCCAAATATATGATTCAAATCCAGACATCTATGTTGCAACTTTTATCACTATAGGGTGGGTAACTAATGATGAATATTGTGTCATATTTTATAGGCTAATAATATGATTATGAATATATTAACTGTGACGCAGTATTACGGCGATAAATGTGCTTGGAATTTTCAATATTACAAATGTGATGAAATAGCTTCAAATATCTTCAAATATTCAACATCAAAGCACGTAGTAAAATTGTGCAACCATGTGGGCTGGAAAAAAAGATGATTCATCTACAGATGTTCGGATGATAATGTTCATCACAGCACACAACCAGGAACACAGCAGGAACTAGACAAGCAGACAAGTATTTAGCAGCCACTGCTATTTTCCATTAGAAAAACTTCTATAACAAAATGATATATCCTACATTCAGTTCTTATGAAAGAAATATTCTGAGCATTTTTTTTTTGCTAGACAGAAGAAACAAAATCCTTTTGAAATATCCTTTTGGGATTAATTACTCTGTTATTTTTCAATAACAAATGAAAAAGCTACTGACTTGCAAAATATCCCATCTCTCTCGTTCGGGTGGGAGTTGTGCTGGTGACAGTAATACCTGCAGGAGGTTGGGTAGGCTGGTGTCAGTGTGTTTCTACAAGTTTTTTAAAACCTGCTGCATTTTGACATTCTAATTCCTAAAGGCTCTGCAAATTATTGCTGTCCTAGAAACAAGGCCGCATTGTTCAGAAAGGAGAATGGGGGAGAGGACAGGCTACATTAATCGAGTGTAAATCTGTAAAATCAGAATAAAGTTCTGTTTTGACAGACCCATAGTGAAAATCTTCACATTATTATGAAGAGCAGTATGCATTTTCTGGGAGCATTTAACCGCATGACTAAGAACATCGCTAGTTAGTATTTTCTATAAAAGCCATCGGTGAGATTTTGAAGCTTGATCAAACTCAGTCACTTAGTCTGGATTACAGTGAAGCTTTTCCTGCTGTGTAGGCTCATCCTCAGGGAATGCCATTCATACCAACTGAAGTAGAGCAGGATGACTCAGCTGATTAATCAGCTTTCTTCTTTCTCATAAGAAGAAAATACTTGGCTTCCTCAACTGCTACGTGATCACTTCCAAACTCATGTTATAAACTCAAAATTTTAGTCACCCCAAAGCACCCTCTGAAAGAAGGAAAGCAAACTGTAATCTATGAACTGTTTTACAACTGCAAGTCTGATGGATACAAATAGCAAGAGAAGAGCTCAGGCTCCGCTTTGCGGTCACTGCTTTGCGGGAGAAATGACTCCTTTCCTGCTGCTTTCTGTTCAGGATTTGTTTCCAGCTTGAGCAAACAACCATAAATTAAGAATTAATTCTTAGTAAATAATAAGTAAGAGTATCATCTACTATCTAGAGTTATTTTACTAAATAAATCTAGTCACTTCCTCAGCTAGAAAATACCACAGAAACTGCACGTGAGCGATATCTCTAATCTCTAAAGAATTGCTGAATTTATGAATCAAGTTAACTGAAGGAAAAAAAGTGTAGTTGTAGAACACTGTTCTTAAGCGAACATGGTTCTTTCTCCCCCTGCCCCCTTTCCTTAATAGGTAAACCACAGCAAATAAGCATTTATGTATTGATCAAAGGTAATCACTGTCATGAAATTCTTACGATAAATTAATTTAATGATGAAGTTAAACAAGTTCAGTTGAAGGCACGGGGAATCTAGACAGACAAAACCCATCACGCCTCTGGCTTCCCATTAAGTGTCAAAGCACGGAAAAGGTGGCAATTATGGGGAACAGTTTAGAAAGGTAATGATAGTAAAAATAGAATTAAATAGAATTCTCTAGAAACTGTAATCCTAACTCTACTAAGCATTCTCAAAGGCCTGACATGAAGAAACAAATACTATTTCAAGCAAACTACAAAGCCAAGGGATTAGTTGACATCTGTGGGAATCAGCTACAGATGAGACCTTTGTTGATCCTTGAATGTCACAGGAATTTAAAGTGTTAAAGGGAAATGAGAAAAAAAAATGTGGATTTGCTTCTTAAATTTAAAATACTGTGTGAAAAATAATAATCTTTTCCTACATTTCCACTACATTATTTTCATAAAATTGGTGCAATTTGGCTCAGCATTTTAAGGCAGGAGAAAATGCAGTTCTTCAACTGGAAATGGAAAGAATCTCATATCTAATACAATAAAAAAACCTTGAGAAAAATAATATAGCATAATCAGAGTAACATCAGTCTTCTACTCTTGCCCTGCTTTTATGAGAATTACTGCATTTCAGGCTCTGCCTAGCAGGAAAGACAAAAAACGGCACGAGCGGCTGAACTGTGAACACAGTAAAGCTCTTCAACAAGATCAGGCATTAGCACTTCTTTATAATTTAGGCATTCACAGTTATTCAGACTTAGAGTACGGTCTGACAGACCTGTGGAAAAGTGGTTGTACCATGCAAGTGTGCAGTTAAATGGAAAGAGTAGGATCTTTCCCGGGATATTCTTTTGACTGCAGCAAAAATCACATTGATCAGATGATGACAGGAAACAACAAAATGAACACATAAAAATGCCAGAAATGTTTCAAGCAAGAGTGTGTTGCCAACTACAGATTTATAGAAATTGCTAGAGCTGATAGGTTAGTCCAACTCTCTGTCTCCTGTTCTTAGGCAGAGGTTGCTGAGGCCTGAACTTCTTTTAAACTGGAACTGTTTTCTACTTTGCTGTTTCCTTAAGAGACTTTCTTATATAAGAGTGTCAACAGCATGAAAAAGGAATAGATGTTTTCTTTACAAATGCTTTTCTGTTTAGTTGTCCTCCTGTACACAATTATTCTATGACAGTGGAACTGAAGAGATAAACTCCCCCGAAACACTAGCAAAATAATTCAGAGTCACAGGTATTTCAGGGACAGAAGCAAGGGGACTGCCAACAAGGGAGGACACTTAGCATCCAGTACAGGATGACATCTTGCATTCTATATCTCCCTTCTTGAAATATTACATTAATTGTTATTGCTGTTCATGCTTTGTGGAGGGTAAGGATATTGCACAGTGGTCAAAAGGGCCCAGGACCCAAAAAGCTGCCACATCCAGCAAAGCCCCTTTTCACATTTCTTTTAAATGCTTGAGGGTGGGAGAAAAGTCTCCCGTTTTGAAGCATTCACAGCAGCTGCATCTCCTCAAACTCTGACATAATACAGAAAGAGAAAACTCCTACTCACCCACTGCTCACTGGGTCTAGGCCCAGGAGCTCACAAGATGCAGCTAAAATAGAGACTCCATTCAAATCATCTTTCCTGATGGAAAACATCTTTCTTTACTGTTTTTTTTTTTTTTTTTTTTTTTTTTTAACACAGCAGCTGCCTGGCTTACCTCAGGGTGTTGGGGGGTTGTGCAGTGCAGAACTTGGGCTGACTTCTCTGGCCTCAAAGGATTTCGTATGACTGGTTTGAGGTCATTATGCATCACATCCACAAAGAAAATTAGGAAGTCAATTTCTGAAGCTTCATTTGAGTTTTCTTGTCACCATTTCCATATTGTCAGGCAATTTTTGCATTATTCCTTTGATTCTTCACTTGTTACAAAAGCAATTTCTACTGATAGACCATAAGGCCATGGTGAGGCCCACTTGACAAAGTGCATTCAGAATGACTTAACATCTTTGGGTGGAAAAAACTGCCCAGGGAAATTAAAAAAAAAAAAAAAAAGTGTTTTTGTATGGACAATACTTCTTCCTTACCTCAGAAATCTTTGAACTTTTGACTTGGATTTTTAACTTGTCAAACATAGACACACCTCAATTTCCTTTATGTATTTTCAGGATTCTTATTCTACTAATAAGTCTTTGTGGCATTCTTTTCATGCAAAAAAATGAAACTGAAAGCTTGAAACACATGGGCATTAATTATTACAAGTCCTGAAGATCACAGCTATAATTTCTAGACATTATTTGTACCTAAAAGATGCTATTTTGCAAATTTGAGATTTAGAGACACATTATAGATGATGGAATTTGTCTTTGGGAATGCGATTATGACATTTCAGCTTATTTTTGTTTCTTCCATCATTTCTTGAGTAACCACATTTTATGGTCTAATACACTACAAAACATGTTTAATTTCAAAAACCTTGTTTGCTTTAAATTTCATTGCACAGTAGTAAAAATGAAAAAGAATTAAAAAAAAAGAAAATCACGAGCTTGAATAAAGGTAAAATACTAGTATCACTGTTAGGATTCAGTTGGTTCTTAGTAATCAAGGTTTGGCTAAGAAACAGGATTTTCATTCCCCTCTGAACACCTGGAATAAGATTGCTACATGGGCAAGCTTACTGCCCCACGTACTGGTCCTTAAAGCTATTGTATTTTTCTGCCTTGAGTCCTCTTGACTGTAAGTGGGGCTAGCAACAATATACTCCAATTACTCTCTTCTGAGACAAATTCTGTTACGGTTTTGGTTATTTTATAAAAGCCAATCTGAAATTTGTTTCTTTCATGTGGTGTAAAACGTAATTTTAACTCTCTCGGCTTCATTTCTATTTCTGGTCCTGGAGACCTCTTGGAGACATGAGGACAAAGCAAGACAGGCATCTAGCTATATGTCATTTCCATAGCTTTCCATCACAAAACCAGTTCAAGAACCGTTTGGGCAAGCTGTAGAGGAAGCGTGTACCCATGCAGTTTGTTTGGCATTGTTGCTTTGCGCGCCAACTAGAAGATGACTGCTCTTCCTCTATTTGGTGAGGAACGCGTAGCAACCTTGCACGATAGCTTCGAGTTGGGTGGGATGAAGGCATCCTTCTCCATAGATTTCAAATCCATGCAACTTTCTATATGGTGGATGGATTTATCTCATTTATGCTGCAGTAACTTTCCTGTCAGTGAGTGCCCAAGATCATCAGTCACTACTTTGTGCCAGTAAATTAGGATTTATGAAACCCTGGAGTCCTGTAAAATGCATATACCATTTGAAGTCCATATCAAAAGCTCCAAGCTAATCACCACTGGTCAGTCATTAATTTCAGGATTTATGGATGCTGATATGACAATCCAGATTTATACAACTGTATGTTCAGATAACTTATTTCTAGCCAGAGTTTTTACTTCTACATCATGTAATTTTGTTTCTGAGACCATTGATTTCATGAAATTCATAATCATATGATCTTTTCAGGGTTTTTCTGTCATTTATTTTGAGATTTCTCAATAGTTTGATAAGTCACCGTTAATCCATTTTCCTTCATTATATTTCAAAGACCTGTTTAGCCTCATAGTGACAATTATTTACCATCATTTATTTAGTGCAAGTTGGTTTGTTTTTGCTATCTTAAATATGATAAAACTTTCTCTTCTGTCAGGGCTGCTGTGTGTATGTAAATCGATGTAGGAAGAACCTGTCTGTCACAACAGCTGCATCATACTGCAAATTGTTAACAGAATAGCCCTTAAAATCATGTAGTTATCCAAACAAAACCATGCTTTTGATGACTGTTGATTAATTCCCATGAGCATATTCTGCATATTAGAGTACCATGGTGCCAGAAAAAGAATTTGCTTCCATAGTGTTTTAGAATTCACTAGATAGAAAGTGAGCCTTTTAAAGTTGAGCTCAGCAAGTTGTCCTGTGCAAGAATCTTCTCAGGAGCTGCACATTCCTAGTGCAAAATTCCTGTACCTATTCCCACAGGTTAGATCTCTCCCACAACTGGGCTTCATTTGGTCCCTAACACTCCCAGAGAATGTATTGCCAATGAAGCTAGCATTGGTGGCAGACAGTTGTGTTGTTTTCCTTTTTGGGCCAAAGCATGAGCAGAGAACAAAGGAACCCATACTCTGCTGCTCCATTACTGACAGCTGAGGTTTTAGTACTGATAAAGCTGAGGTTTTAAGAGAACTTGGTGTTGCTGGGAACACATCCTCAAAAGCACAGTGGGGCCTGGGCAGATGGGCACAGTGATAGTGTCATCTAAAGGCTGCTTCTCTGCAGAGGTACCAGCAATTGAAATATTTACATTCTGGTTCAGGAGATCGGGGATGATAAAACTAGGCTACTGCACCTAAGTCATTACCATTACTTAGACCCCCACTAAGTGTAAATTAAACTCTAACAACTGTTTTCCAAACCCAAACCCCTTATCAGCTTCTGATTTGGTGGTTCTCTACCTTGCAGGTCTAGATTCATAGTGCAATTTTTGTTTAACTATCCAAAAGGGACAGAAGAACCACGTGCTATGAAGCGTGATAGCACAAGTGATCATTGCCTAGGCTAAATCCAAATCAGATACCTAGCAGACAGATCCGTGTGCGTTGCACATATTGGGATGATCATCATCATCACAGTGATAGGACACACAATCATTGCTGCAGATCAGCAGTTTCCTCAGTCTGTTGATCTCCCTTGAAACACTCAAAGGCACATTTTAGCACCAGAGGCATCTGGAACTAATGAAAGTGTATGAGACCCAGGAAGCTTACAACTAGCTCTGCCACATACATGAAGCTCTTATTTCAAGAATGAGTCACTGTAGATATAACAGAGGAATGAAATCATGAGTCCATTAGAAATTCTCATTTTCCTATTCATCAAGATCAAGAGAAACTTGAAAAGCTGTGCCTCTGACACTGCTCTTAGTCATAATGGGTTAAGGATTCCCTTCAAGGCCTCCCCAGGACTTAGAATTTTTTTGCCCAAATTGCTATTGCTCAATTTTCATTCATGTTCCTGTCCAAACGTTCCTGTGGTGTTTACATGCCAGCAGCCACCTTCTCTTTATGAGCAACTTAAGCACCAAGAACCACTCCCATTGCTCTCTTACTGCCAGAATTAGTGAGATAAAACTAATACATCACTTGACACTCAGCTTTTACGGCAACTTTTAACTCACTCCTTTGAAGGAAAGCTTGAATTCCATACTAATTGTACATTAATTAGACATTCATTTTGCTGACTTCTATAGTCATGTTTGCCACATAAGCAGCATATCATTCATCATTGCAAATAACATCAGAAAGCAAATGGCAATTTACTGGCTAGAGAGTCTCTGGTCCCTGCAGTCCTAGTGCAATACACGTGCTCCATGTGTAAAGTGGGCAAAAAAGTGGGCAATGTCCTGGAAGCCAAACTCCACGCTGCACTTCTTGACAGATGAGTGATAGTCATGAAATGGAACCACTTCAACATAGTATAGCATTTTTTTTCTCCCCATTGTTATGATACTTTACTGGTGATGGCAAGTTTGAGAGAGATACATTCTGTATTTCTTACGAAAATAGACCTGTCAAAATTCAACAGCAGTTTTCATAGAGAGCTGTAAAATCTGGAATTTACAAAACTCTCAGGTATATATTTACATGCGTTATAACCCAGCTGCTAATTGTACTACACCATGAATTTAAACTGATCTACACTGGAATCAAGAGCTACATTGCGGAGTGAGAGGGAATCAAGAGTTATTTGGAACATCTATACAGAGATTTGGCATTTAAGTACTTAAATTCTTACCAGAACCAGGTAAATTAGTAAATCCACTAAATTTAAAGTACTACTTTGGGTAATATACTTTTTCTTTACACTCATACTCCAGTCCTACAGGATAAGACAACTATTAAAAAAAAAGATTAGCAAAGAGAAGAGGACAGAAATTTTTTATGTTTCAATTCCAGTGCTTTTTAGACAACCCTTAAACAGGTAGGTAAATGCTGCATTTTACTGCAAATTACTACAAGACATTCATATTCAAGTAAGATTTTATATATTTATAATGTGCCACTTCCTCTATATGTGCAGAGGGTCAGAAATAAAAATATAAGGTTTTAATTTTCCAAGATTGCAATTTTGAGTCATGCGGATTGTGAAGAAAGAATTAGTTGTAGAATACAGTATTCATGCCTGGCAATGGTAGGTACAAAGGAAATATAGACACTGTCTTCAGCATCATTTGAATAGCACTGCATCATTTACTGGATTTTGCCACAATTGGGAATCCGGGAAGATGACAGCAAAAGAACATTAACCAAAAAAAATAAGAAAAAAATAAAGAAAAAAAAAAGGAAAAAAAGAAAATCTGATGAAAATAAACTTTTTTTTTTTTTTTTTTTTTTTTTTTTTTTTGGTTAAATAACCAGCCAGTTGAAATTGAGGCACTGTTTTCCTAGGGTGGTAGAACAGTTGGAAAAGATGTTGGATTTTTTTGGCAGTGGCCTGCCTATTACAGCTCTATCATTACTGCTACTAAAATGACAGAGTACATTGAAAGGGTTATTATTTTAATAACACATTCTTGCAAAATCTTTTGTTTTTAGAATTTTCTTCAACCCTTCTGATACATTTAGACTATTATAACTAGCTGAACTCTGAAATACTCAAAACGTAGGCACAGCATAACATGCGCCATGATCCACAAAGAGAAACAAATCATCATAGAGGTGGTGCACAAAGCAATATAATGAGTGTTTAACACCTAAACTCTTATGCCCTGCAATGCTTGAAAAAGGACATGAAAAAAATCAGTTTTTTAGTTAGGTGGCTTTATTTTGGGATGTTAGTAACAGAGCCATAGCTAGTGGCCATATTTACTGCTAGTCAGCGCTCCCAAAGACAGAAAAGGTGAAAATGTGTAAAATGAATCTGTTTTTTAAATATCTGAACATTCCTTAGGTTTTTAATGTTAACAGCATTTTCTTCTGGCTGCCCAGAAAGACTGTGGAATCTCCATCCTTGGAAATATTTAAAATTCAATTGGACACGGTCCTGTGCAATCTGCTGTAGCTGCCTGTGCTTGAGCAGGGCGCCTAGACCAGACAATCTGCAGGGGTCCCTTCCAACTCCAGTTAGGAATCACCATTCTGGGCTGCTTAGTCCAGTACTTGAACCTCCATACTGAATTCAGCAGTAGCCTTTGCAGTATAGAACTACCTTACACAGCCCTTATTCCCCTTATTAAAGGCAACAGATCAACTACCTAAATATCTAAGACAAATATTTAAAATAAAAATATGTACTATTTCCATCACTTTCATGAGTTCATATACTTTGCAGAGAAGGTGCAATGAGAGTGCACCATTTGAAATACTGTGACAGAAGGAGGATATGGGGCTGTTAGTAGTGCTGTTCAGACCCATGTGGACAATCCAGTAAGAGGGACTTGGCTTTACAACAGCTGCATTTTCTGGCACACAAATTACACTTAACTTTTTGCCCAACTTGCTCCCCTGACGAAGATGGTGAGATATCTAAACCCTAGTTCTTGTCTTTAGTGTATAAACTGACCACAGACAGTGACAGAAGGCAGTATTGCTTCACTGCACTGAGCATAAGGGATGGCAGATGGTTAACCAAGGTCTGCTAGGGCAGCTCTCTGCCTTACGAAGATGCTGCCTGTAAAAGGCTGCGAGAATTGCAGTTTAGACAACTATGCCGCTACAGTGAGAAAGGTAGAGCTCAGAAAGTCAGTCAAGTGAATTTGTCCCTGAACTCCTGCCATCAAATGGAGGAAGGTGAGGAAGACACTTCAGTTGCTGGCTAATTACTGAAATAAAAAGTTTTACTTGCAGCCCGACGCAAACAAGTCGCAGACTCCACTGGGCGAGCAAGCCGGCCCGATGGCTCGGTGCTGCCAGCCGCAGCGCGGCACCCGCACGGAGTGAGGACCCCGTTGGCGGAGCACTTCTGTACACAGTATTCTCAGAGGTAAGCGCGACAGAAACACTGTTCTCAGAACAGACCGAAATCCTGCAATATCGTTATGACACAGTAGCCTGAGCAACCATACTAGAAGAAGTGTTAAATACTTAAACACTTCAAATAAAGTAATAAGACATAACAATATATAAACACATAAGTGAGGAGCAGAGTAGTCCCCCTTCAAGTTAAAAAGTAACTGTTTTAGCAGCATGACAAGCACTTTCAAAAAGCACCACCAAAGAGTTGCATCCCTTCGAAAAAACTCCTCAAAACAACCGGTGAAGTGTTTGCGTATTTGTCAGCAGACAGTCCGCTGTTCTCAAAGGCCTACCCTTTTTCATATGTTAAAGGGTTTTGTTTGTTTGTTTTTACTGTCATCAAGGCTAGGCCACTTTGAATCTGTTAAATTCTATTTTCCACTAATTTCCTAATTGATGAAAAGATTCAACTTTCAAAATACCTAACTTCAGGAAAACTACCAGCTATCACAAACACGTTTTCTCTGTGTTTGGGCCACCCTGACTGCAGAATACTTCACCACAAGGAGAGGAAACACAAAGCTAAAAACAAAAAACAAACATAAAAAAGTGAGAAATTTCTGATTTTTGTGTTAATAGTTTCAAAGCAATATCTTAGGATATGCAACATAAGCAGCTCAGAGAATGACGATAAAGGCAGTTGCATTGTAGAGCAGTGAATTTTTCATAGCAAAAAATTCAGAAAACAGTCCCTTACTAGCATTAGCATGTTTTTTTTCCTATAGAAGGAAGTATAAATGAAGGGTTTATGTGTAAATACAATATGCTGAGGCTGCTATGAGCATATCTAAATTGTGCCTGGATTTAGTTCTGAAAACTTTTTCCAATAACATTTCTGCTGGAAAATAAGCTAACTCTTTAGAGATGTAATGAACCATCTGATTTTAATTTTGTTGTAAAAGACTGAGTTACTCATTGATTGTGTGTAGCCAAGTTATTGTGCTACACTCAGCTCTGCTTCCTTATACAGATGATGATGGCTGCTCAAACAAAAGCAGCATGTGAGAAAGCAGCAACTCTCAACCACAATTCTTCCACTCCAGCAAGTATGGAGAACTTGTTAACGTGTCTTTTGGCCTTTTACTCCCCTTGCTTCAGGGACTGTAGCATCCTTACCCTCTTCAGTCACTCCCTCTATTTGGCACCATCTGCTCATTTCTTAAATGCTCACCCAGCCCTGCAAAAACACAGCTGTTTATTTCATTTCAGCTCTTAAGATAACTGTGTTCACACAAGATCCTATGGGACAACTTTGGGTTCTGCACTTTATATGAGACTATGTTCTAGCAAAGCCAAAGCCCTGGTGAGTGCTTTAGTACTGCTTTGGATTCTAGTTTCAGAAAGCTGAAGAGAAAGGCAGAGCTTCATGCAGTAACTGACCCTCTCCCAGAAAACAATTTTGAGACATGCTGGGAAATCACAGTGGAACTGCGGAGCCCAGTTCCTCTTTTCCAAAACCCTGTTTGTCCAGTCTCTGTGCGGCTGGCTGCTGCTGGCCGGACACGGCGAAATTCAGGGCCAGCTGAGACATGTCAGGCAAAACAACGCAACTGAGACGGGGAGGAGCCCGACTTGACAGTTTCTGTTCTGTTTATACCCTGTCTCTGCTTATAAATTCTCCACAGAGGAAATGTAATGTCTGCCCTTAACTGCAATTTCAGAGCATTTTTTGAATGTCTCTTATTCCCAGGATGCCTGCTGCTGATTTGTTACCTAACATGTGGCTGAATTAGTCAACATACAGTGGTTACCTAACAAGGTATTACTGCTGCTGGATTTCTGACATATTGTTCTGAGAGATGTTTTAAAATTTTGTCTAACGTTTTTCCACACCCAAGCAGATGTTCATGTTCTCCAGACCAAAGGCAGGCGAGCATATGCCTTGGATCTGCTATACAGTGACATTTGTGGAACTTCTTGATCATGGAACTCTGAAAAGGGACTATTTCCATAAACGTAATTCCCAGTACTATGGCCACAATGGTTTTATATATGCTATACCTACGATGTCAACCCAGAAGTAATCTGTAACCCATGGTGCTCCTGTGTAATACACATATTTGTCCTAATAGGCAGCCTGAACTCGGAAAAATCCCATCTGCCCTTGTGACACACGATGCCAGAGCTCTTCTGGGAAGGAGCCTGCATATTTTTATCTGCCCCCAATCAGCCATGTGGTGCTTCCTTAAAGAGCATGTGGGATAGATGGAGGTTGCTGGAGGCTCCTGCGCCAGCCAGAGTGCTAGCGCAGAGGCCTGTCCACATGGCAGGTAAGTGTGGCCATCAGGATCGGCAGGATTCACTGGGATTCTTCTCTTCCAAAAGTGCCAGCTTGGTGGCCCTTATCCTAGCCCCAAGAGCATCCCTGAAGGTAAATTTGGTCATGAGATCGCTCCAAACTCATAGTATTTGCAGCCAAGACACCAGAAACGCAGCAGCCCTGGCCAAAAAAGGTTGCTGCAAAAATTGTGAGATTTTATTCCTGGGAACATGCTGTCGCCATATGGTCTCCACATTAATAACACCAAACAAGTGCTTCATAAACAGTGTTCTAATAACAAATACCAAAGGAATTAATAATAATCTAGCTATTATTCTCTAATGTTCTCACTCTATTAAGAACATTTATTCTGTTCAAATGAGCTCTTCTGGAGGAACATCTGGCACCCACATGAATACCTGATGAGATCTGTATGATCTGGGTATCTCACAAAATTATTGTTAGCAACATCTGTTTGTGCCAGCATGGCTTACAGTAAAACTATGTTTTTCTTTTGTTCTAGGTGCATAGCGTAATGTCCATGCTGTACTACACTCTGATTATAGCTTTTTTGATCGGCACACAGGCAGCTCCAAAGTCAGCAGACAATGCACCTCCAGGGTATCCTACAGAACCCTCCCCATCCAATCCCCACCGGACTAACAGACAGCACATTCCCAAGACAGCTCCACAGCCATCCCACAGGCATTCTACTTGGACGGTAGATAGGAGAGAAGCTGTAAATATCACTGTGGACCCAAAGCTGTTCAAGAAGAGGCGCTTCCGATCCCCTCGAGTCCTGTTCAGCACGCAGCCCCCACCCGTGTCAGAGCAAGGAGAGCACACAGAATTTCTTGGCAATGCCGACTCTCTCAACAGGACTTCCCGGATCAAGAGGACGGCACATCCTGTCCTGCACCGAGGGGAGTTCTCAGTATGTGACAGCGTCAGCATGTGGGTCGGGGACAAAACCACAGCCACTGATATCAAAGGCAAAGAGGTGACAGTTTTGGGAGAGGTCAACATTAACAACAATGTTTTTAAGCAGTACTTTTTTGAGACCAAGTGTAGGGAGGCTAAACCAGTGTCTAGCGGGTGCCGAGGGATCGATGCCAAGCACTGGAACTCCTACTGCACCACAACACACACCTTTGTGAAAGCGCTGACGATGGAGGGCAAGCAAGCGGCCTGGCGCTTCATCCGCATCGACACAGCCTGCGTGTGTGTGCTCAGCAGGAAGCCGGGCAGACCCTGAAGCCAAACCCACAACGACATCCTCCTATTCCCCTACCTCAGCCTGTAAATTATTTTAAGTTATAAAGGACTGCATGGTGTATTTATAGTTTATACAGTACACACAGAACCTCATTATTTATTAAACTCTTTTGCAAACCTTTTGTGTGTTTTGCAATTTATTACTGAACTTTGGAAGATTTCATTCAGCCATAAAAACCCTATTTTTTTTATATATAAAGTTATAGGGAATAAACTTAGTTTAGCATCTTATGAAAAGGAAACATTTTTCAGCTTTCATATGCATTCCTCTCTTCCATCACAAGAGAATTTTTATCACAAAATCTGCCAGATTACTAGGAATTTTTTCTGGGTTTGTTTTAAATTGGATTTTTTTTCAACTCCCAAGCAACTGAAAAAGTCCTTCCAAGACTTGCTTCTAACTCTATTAATTATTCATAATAGACCATTAATTGTCTCAGTTAATTCCTTTAGTTCTTCACATTACAAATTTTCTAATTTGCCAAATGACTTGCACTACAAGAATAATCCTGCATTACTTCCCAACATTTGTTTGCAATACAGTAGAATCCCAATATGCAAAATTTATTTAAATGACATTTTCCATTTCATATTATATATGTCAGCTATACTTGAATATTATTGTTACAAATGTAAATATATAAATGTAAATCAGAAAACTTAATTTCAAGGAGATTATCACTGGAATGTAAAAACTCACTTGGGATGGAATTTTGGCAATGGAGCCTTGACATAGGAAAAAACCTTTCTGTGAACTATGAAATATATGCTTGTGGTTTTGCTTTAGTAATGAGCCCTAAAATAGTGCTGCCCTCATAATTTCTATGCCTTCGAGAACAGCATTCTCCAGAAAGATATGGTATAGCCCAAAGCCTGTGCACACTGCACAAATGTAAAATTTTGTCGCTTCCTTTGGAAAAACAGCAGAACCCACTGCAGAAACTGTTTCAATACAAACAGCATTAACGGTTTTTGACTTAGTTTCTTCCAAATCCTAGAGGGTTCACTTTCCCCAACACTAATTCCCCATTACTCATAAGTAGTAGGAGCCACCTGCCAGTCAGCACAGGAAAGAAATGAAGATCAAAGATGATCAGGGAAAAATAATAGAGTATGTTGAAGGAAGAAAAAAAAAAAAAAAATCAGAATTGGAGTCAAGTGCTGCTTATGCTCTTTAGTTTAAGCTTTAACAGAAGGCCTCAAAGTAATGCATATCAGTAACAAATCTGCATTGAAACTTTTCTTTATTATACATGACACTGAAACTACAAAAAAAAAAAGAATGCTGTATATCTGCATTTGCAGATTTAGGGACTCAGTCTTTATTTTATCATTGATATATCAAAACTGCAATTGAAACAGTGCCTCAAGATTTTGCATGTGGTACTTCAAAACCTGCATAAACTTGGCATTTCTTCAAAAAACAATGAAACTCTGATATTGCTTTCTTCTTATGGCAAAACCAGTCTCAGGTGCTGGCCTTCCTTTCATATCAGGCCGCCTTAAAAGTTCTTCTTACTACACTTTAAAGCACAGTCTTGCCAAACACAAGATACCTATAACATCCAAATGGAACAGCAAAGAGCTACCACATTATAAGTTGCTGTGAGCTACTGTTAAAAATCTTGTTCTTAAGCAAAATTTGTGTTAGTAAATACTAACGGGGGGGCAGCTCTTGCAGACATGTACATTCTATCTTTATTCCTTCTGTATGCTGTTCCATCTTTATTCATTTAGCTGCTTTTTATTTTCTGCTCTTAAGACTGAAACTTCACAGTACACTTGCATTGGTTCACTTCACAACAGTGATCTCCACTATCACTGAACTTCTTGCTTGTTCATGAAAAAAAGTCCCAAAAGGGTATATGAAAGATTTCTAGAGATGGACTCTGCAGATCAAATACAAGGAGCAATGAAAATTAACACATTTTAAATTGAAACACACGTTTTTCCACATCTGCATGCTAAATGCTGAAATTTTCTCCCTCAAATTCCTTTTTACACATTCCATTGTAGAAGTCAATGTTAGGTTGACTGAGAAGCTCCTTCCAATGACATCTTCTATACAATGCAGTGATGGGGCTGTGTGCTACTGACCACAAAGCACTTATTTGCTGGCAACATCTAACTGATGGCAATTACACTAAATCACAACTTAGGGAATACAGAGCAGAGCAAAGGTGACAGTCTGTTTTCTTATGTGATTTTAAGGAAGAGCAATACAAATAAGATTACTGTTTAGCATGAACTTCTTGGATTGTGAACGAGTTCTCATCCGAATAAACCTATAGCACAACTGGGGAGGGGAGAGGGTATGAAGAACCAGACGATGTCACAGCTAGACTTTAACTGCTGAAAAGCAGGAAGAGGAACCCACAAAGACATATTTTGCTGCTGTTTTCACTGTACCCAAAGACTTTCCATATTTTGGAAAGTTATTGTCTTTCCTCACAGCTGCAGTTGAAACATGCAGGCTGATTCAATATTTCTGTTCCACATGGAAATTCTGCAATGAGATGGACTTGATAATTCTGCTCATGTATTTGTACCCAAGCGCCCAGAAACTGACACGTGTGCAAGAAAGGGTTTCTGAAAATGAATTCTGTTCAAGATAACTGTTAGCTTGCAGCACACTTCATCCTAAGAAGGTCACGGACGTCTATTTCTCCACTTCTTTTGAGATAGATACACACTATGAACTCAAGACGTCAGAGGAGATGTTTAAGATGTCTACCAAGCTGTAAGTATTCAAGCTGGACAGACAACTGCTTTCCTAAAGATTCACCACTTACTTTCTGCCCCCTCTTGTCCCCCTCCCCCAGCCTTAAAACGCTGCTTATATGGAAAGAAAACAATTATGGGGAAAAAAAAAAAAAACAAAAAAACAAAAAAAACCACCACCACCACTATTAGCAAGACATGGGTGGTCTCTGTATTACAAAAATATGATTTAGATTCCAAGGAAAGAAAAACAAAGTTGAGAACCCTTTATGACTGGAACAGCAAATCAGGCCAGACTTGGGTTCACCTTTAGCCAAATGCCACATGCATCACACGGATTACTGTACTGCCTATTTGGTCTAAAGGGCGTAGGTTAAATTTTGCCTGGAGGAAAACAGATCTTTCTCCAGGAAGATGAAGAGGGCGTGGATCATAACCAGTTGCCATCACCTAACATGGGACTCATTCCCTCATCTCCGCTGTTATTAGGGCTTTCTTTTCTTTGTTTGTTTTTGAAGTCTTTGAAATCTTACTGTGCATACAATTATTATTCCTGCTTAGTTAATGCCAAGCCTGACATGCCAGAAAGCCCTTTCTAATGCTCGCAGTCCTGCAGTCAGGTTATACTTCATTGGATATTTCCCTAATGATCATATTAATTGCAGTACAGCCAGGAAGTTTTACACTGAGAAAGAGACAGGTCACAAAATAAAGAGTAATGTTCTCTCTGTGCACTCCCTTTCATCCTTTACATGTCACTGCTGCTTCATAGTTTAACCCCTTATGCAACCAAAGCACAGAAATGCTGTGACAGCCACTCTCTTCCCCATCTCCTCTTTAGCAAGAGACCTCTTTCATCAGAGCAGTTACAATCACTGTGATTGAACTTGTTTCCAGGCTTGGAATCAGTCTGTTGTATTTTACTTTTCTGATCAGGTTCTGTAAGAATTCTTTGTTCTGTAAGAATTCTTTGCTCTAGAAAAGTAGGATTCTATATGCTCTTCTGGAAAATTATCTCTAGTGTTACAACAGTCACAACCTGAAAGGAAATTGTGAATTCCAGTACTTGGTCTGCACAACAATTAAGGATTGTGCACTTACAATTCAGTAGAATCTTTCAACTAAGCTATGTTAGAACAAACAAACAACAAAATAAAACATTAGCGAAGCTACAGAACATTCAGCATAAAATATTCTGAAGCAGCATAAAAAAAGCAAGAAGAGCTATATACAAATAGTTTGATATTTAGAGAAACCAAATCCAGCAAAACCTGCAAAACAGAGCAGAAGACAACACTCCAAGTATAAGAACAGCAGAGAGGATGGAGCTTTAGAGGTAAGAGGCTTTAATTTTGAGAATATTTAGTTTCTCCGGGACAAAGATCACCTATTTCATATGTGTGCAATTCTGTGGCCCAAGCATGACTCTGAAGTTGACAGGTAAAATATTTTGCCCTTTTTCTCCCAGTGATAACCATTTTTGCAATTATTAGCTTCACTTTCAGTCCATCGAACACTCCCTCAATGTTCTGCCAAATATGACACACACACCCTCCCCCCTCTTCTTAAATCCTTACAGTCCTTCCAGACTTCAAGGAGCGCAAAATACTGAATTTGAGCCTACAAGCTTTTGGAGGATTTCCCTACACTCTCCAGGAAATTAAGGTATGAAGAAGCTATAAAGTTTTACTGTGCATCTTACAGGGAAAGCCATCAGTTTGCTACCTATTGTGCATGGGGCAAGAACATCTTTTACTATAATCAAAGTCCAGGAGGGTCAAAGAGCAGAGAGAGAAAGTTCTTTCGTTGTGCTCCTGCAGAACTGTCCTGGAAGATAAACTTCTGGTTTTCCACCAAACGGAGAAATTAAAAGACCCTTACCACTACCCACACACACTTCCATGAGTGAGGTGGGATTATTGCTTTAAAGGCACACGGATTTTTCTTTCAAAGCACTGCTTCTGACACATACAAAAAATAACATTAATTCTTAATATTATTTAAACTCTTAAATAAAATACTGCCTGCCAACGTTAGAGTACAAACCCACCACATTTATTTTGAAAACTGGTGATTCAGTAAATACTTCTGCCTCCAGTTACAGTCAGTCTTCTGCGTTTAAAAGGTAATGAACTGAATGTGCTGATGAATCTCTTGATATCTCTTTAATATCACTTCTGTTTACATAATCTAGTACATACAGTGGCCCATCTTTAGACATCTAGAGAGAACTTGCCTATAAAACTGTGATCTAAACTGACCATTTGACACATGAATCACATAATTTTAAGGCTATGCAATAACAAATTGGGACACTTTCATCAGAAAACGTTCACAGTGCTAACCCTAAAATTTGTGACTCAGCTTTCCCACAAAGTTTTAGGAATACTTTTCAAAAAGTGGGAAAACAAACAAACAAAAAGTAAAGAAAAATTTCCTATTTAAGTAAGCCTGACCATACAGCTTTTGCACAAGTTATTTCAATGACTCGTAAGTCAACTGACACGGATTATTAGAAATTTTAGTCAAAAATGTAGTTTGAGACAAATATAAGATAGTAAAAGTAAATGCTTATGTTGAAACTCCTCTGAATCAGAACGGCTATTTGCAACTAGCTAAACTGGAGAACTGAAGATGACAAGAATGTAAAGAGAAAGAGATTTAACAAAATTCCCTTGTGCTCCATTAGTTTCCTAACCATATAAGAATCAGAAGAAAAAGGAAGGGCAGAGGGCATTTTAGAGCATTAAAAATAAGTTTTAGTGATAAGTAACATGAAGCAGTTTCTAATGGGAAAGTGCTATTTTAAACTGTGATTGTTTACGGACTAATGATGGAAGCCCTGCTTTCTAAGTCAGAGGAGAAGAGAGTTCTCAACATTCTTGTATAAAGTTGACTCCCAAAGCAGACTGCCAGAGCCAAAACCAACAATCTTAGCAAGGGCCATTGTGAGCCTAAAACTGACAGTGAAGCCAACAACCTTTTTTTTCAGATATGTGACTGAAGCAAATTAACAGACAAGCAAAATGCAGAACAGTTAGGCACAAGCAGCATTTTCAACATACAGGTCATGTACTTCTCTCATCGAGTACTTTTCTAATAGCAGTATTATAATTACTGAACACAACTTCATCACTGAACTGCAAAAGCTGGACACAAAAACATGCATGTTTATTATTTCAGGATTACTTCTCCATATAGTGGGTAAATTGAAGATCCTAGGCATTCAGCGCAGCTAGTGTGGGAAAGCGGGAAAGCATGCATTTCATTCAGCCTTTTGGACACTGGGATCCAGCCATAGAGGCCAATTTTGAACGTGGAAACCTGTCCTTTAACCTAGGCTCCATGGCCTTCTGAATAGCTTTGTGTGTAGCTAAAAACAAAACAAAACAACAAAAAAAACATCACCACAGCACATACCTGTGGAGTTGCTTACCGTATTCTTTTTGTTCCAAAGTAAGGCAGCAATTTCACTCCAATTCTGACATCATCTTGCTTCTTCATTTCTGCTGGGGGGAGAGGGGAAGGACTGTGTGTCACCTGCTACTGGAGTGCATATTTCACAATTTTTTGCAATGGATAATTTCAGACCTGGATACATTTATTCTAAGATACATCAAGGAATTTTTGTCTCTCTCCACTGTTCTGAAATTGAAAGAAGGGACTGCCCCAAGCAACTGAAGTTGTGATCAGCCTATAGAAATTTCCTTCATATTTTTATTTGAACTAGTCAATTGCTCTCTGTTTTATTAATAACATTACAGGTCCCAATTTTCTGGCATGTGTGTGGTGAGTTTTTTTGGTTTTGTTTTTTAAAGTAACCAGACACTTCTGAGAACTAGAATGCAGGTGGTTTTAACCTACAACAGATTTTGGACAGATTAAAACATTTTCCATTTCCATATTCCATTTTCCCTAAACTCAGGTCATCTTTAGCTCTATCACACTGCTATTATTTAATACAGGTCAATGGATGACTCATTCAGTGATTAATATCTTCCAATGCAGCTGTCATTTGCAAATATGCTTAAACATCTATTTCCAAACATCAAAACTACCAAAAGTCAAACAGGAGAAAACAAATGAAATAAGCAAGATTTTGGCCATCTTCACCATTAAACTGGGAAATGATGCTTGTTTTAAGAGTTTACTCATCATGTTCATAACAACTAGTCACACCTCAGAAAGAAAATATGCATTCACAGCAGTCGCGTCATTTGGCTTACACTTCAAAGAACCAACAATTTCTCCAGTTTTCTGTAACTAGTATTAATAGGTTCCTATATTTGAGCATAAGGCAATTTGATAAACACTTAATATTGTCACTCCCTCAGCGTATACACAAAAATAGTCCTGCCCCCCCCCCTTTTTTTTTTTTTAAAGTTATGTTTACATATTTAGGAAATAGCTTTACTGCTACACACCCAACTGAAGTTAACTAAAATCAAGCAGGCTCTCTTGCGGCGTTCACACTGCAACGTTTTAGAAACATTCTAAACATCTAATGGGATGGGATTCTCTCCATCCCATTATTATTTCTTCTATTTTCACACACTATCTTTTTGTGCTCAGCATCTAGCTGGATAGTTTTGCAAGATGTTTCTCAGCAACAGCTCTCATTCTATTTCTGCACACTTTTCACAATATTTACTTTCTGTAAATCTCATCCATTATATCTTCATTTTGTAGTTTGCTGCCTGTTGGTTTTTTAAACCATCCCCCTGATTAATAAGCTCAGAAACTGCCATAATTCACACATAACAGTCAGCAGGGCCCAGTCGATCAATCCGGGCCTTCAAAAATAGCATTGTTCTGCACTAAACTGAAATGTCATTTTAAGGAAGGGGAAATCATGACATCCAGTTTTAGCTATTAATGACAAAGCAGTAGATGAGGCTACGCATGCACATTTTACTCTCCCCGCTCTCCCCCTCAAAAGCTCCTACAGAAGAGGTTGAGATATTACCACCAGCATGCTTATATTCTTATCTCACAGAGCTTCTGTCATCCAAGTCACTTTTCTATCTGGTTTGTATTAAATGCTGCATTTTTTTAATCTGGGCATCAGTAACAGACAAAAGCACTACTCCATCATGTCCAGAGTAACCTAAACAATAGGAGGCTTCTTTTGTATGGCAGCTCTGCCATGAACTACATTGGAAAGCTTCTAAATATATCTCTTTGCAAGGCTATACATTTTTAGGTATCTTACTGCTTTAAGATAAGAAAGTGGCCAGATAAGAAGTAAACAATGATGTACATTAATTTGTTGAAATAAGATTAAAAACGAGCAAAGATTTGTAGATTTAGGGCATTTGTTTTATGCCTTGTGGTTTGCTACTGACAGCGTTTTCTTCACATGGATAATGAGTCTCAAGAAATGACTGTGAAGACCTAAAATACTCTTTCAAAAAATCATGTGCATTTCTGAAAATTGTTTGTTTTGTTTGTTTGTTTTAAAGAAAGTTACTGTAAGAATCAAGAACGTCTGTTTCTGAACTGACTCCAGTTGCTTTCCTGGCTTTTTTCCAATGAGGTTCAAATCAGGAGTTGTTCAAACTAGCAAACAGTAGTTCTGTGGTTTAGCATGCTACATAAAAAGAAGCAGAGCTCTCAAATTTTTGTAAGCACATCTTATTAACAGAGTTCAAGAACACCCTATCCTCTATCACAGAGTCTGTTTCAGGCTGTACATAAACACTGCACTGACCAATAGGGGCAAACTGGGATATTTCTCAAAGTGATTTGTTGCATTCTCATGACAGTTGCGATCCCAGACTGGACTAAATCCAGTGGGAAAACGTTTAGTAGTACTGCAGCACACAACCCTGCTAAGCGATGCACCTCTGGTACATCTGCAGTAGAAAGCAAGCTTATACAAAGGCATTAAAAACATACCTCATGCTATCATTGTGTGTTACAGAGTGAACAGCCTGCTCACAGGAAGGGACAGGCCGGTAAAATCTTAGGCAACAGAAACTGAGCATGAGGCACATGTGCAGTCCTGCCTCGGACCCCAACAACGTGATTCAGCTCCGGATAACTCAAATGTCCTGACAGTCCACAACTGAAAAATTCCGTAATGATACCAATAGCTTTCTTAGTGTCTCAAATACTTCAGACAGACTTAGATCTGATATTCAGTTTAGACCACAAGATGTTCTAATCTGTACACGGAAAATAAAGCAGTAAAACATCTTTTCTAAAATATTTTTGGCAACAAGAACCAGTAAGACAATTAGTATAGAACCACCTCTGTCTCCCCGTTGGTTTCTCCTTTTCCCTGGACTGCAGTTGTTTGCATGGTTCTACTTATGCAGATTTCACATTAGTGAAATTAATAGCATTAAATTTTTCCCTCAAAGTATTCTTGCTCTCAGAGAGGTCTTGGTCTTCTGTTTGCTTAAAGATTCTTTGGAAAACAGGTTGTATAAATTTTACTTTTAATCCTTTTCCCTGAGTTTTACAAATATTTGTTGTACTTATCACTTGTGCAGATTGCTCTAAATAGCAAAGTGCTACTGTATGAACGCAGTCATACAGTAAATATGTCTGTATGACAGAAATAATTCATTATGTATGGAAGTTTGGCACTTACGTTAAAATTTCACTAACTATATTTCTACGATCACCTTGTGATAACACACTTAGGAAAGTCTTTTCTGTCTCAGCAGGCACCACGACTGAGCTTTTCTCATTCTCTGGTTGAAACCTTCAGTTATATGTTTCCATGTTAACTGAAACATCCCAGATTTTCAAGCAAATGAAAACACTTTATCTGTCACTAATCACAGGTCCCATAACAAAATCTAACTCACTGTTACCACTGAATTACTGTGTTAAAGGCAATGCTAGTTACTTTGATACCTTTGCTGTGAATTAACAAAAAATCCTCTGTTAATCAGAGGCTAATCAATAGTGAGAGATAAACAACCAGAAAATTTAGGAATGACTTATTAATTCTTAAAATGTGTATGTTTCATTTTATGTTTATCTCAGATGTTTAAATTCATTTCTGAGTCAGAGGTCAAACAAATTTCTTGTATTTATTTTCCCAGTGTGATTGAATAAGCAGAATGTCATTGTGTTTCTATATGACAAATCATGTTAACTTACATTACAAACAATGGCTTAGACTTTATCTGAGGTGTATTTTGAAGCAGTAACAGCATAAAGCTGAGGATTCTTTTCTCATAAAGACTTGAAAGCTTCATGGACAGCATGGCTCAAGAAAGAAGTGCTGAACTTGGAAGCCAATGGGCAAAAGGCTGCCTGAGATGGAGATGAAGAAAGGAAAACATGACAAGAACCTTTCTTCAGCTTTTTGAACCTAAAAAGGATTTTGATGTTACTATGAAAATATCTAACTCACTGGTTTAACGTCCTCTTTCTGTATAAATGTTTAAGATATTGAGGAGTCCTTTCCCAAGAGAGGGGAAAGAGTATGGAATCAAACATTCTCAGCTGTTGGATCCACACACTGTTCTAGAGTTGGCAGTTTAGATAAACTATGCTGGAAGGAAAATTCTCTCAGCATAACATGCCAGCTCCAACAATGCAGAAAGTACCTTCATGTAGCCAAAAACGTTGTTATATTCAGAAAGATAGCAAGAAGGGAAAGTGTACAAAATTCTTGCACAAAAGTCCAGTTAGCATGACTCAACAATACTGCCACGGGCTATTTTTATACCCCTAGAAAAGGAGTAACATGTCAAAACAGAAAGCTCAATGGTTACTTCAGGAGCATTTTCTCAAATCAAGGCTGTTCTGGTGGTGGTCACCCAATGCATCTCATTATTCTACTTGAGCACAAAGGAACATAAATATAAATCTATTTGAAAAAAAGTCAAAAAACATCCTAAAGATTTTTTCCTTAAAGACCTCCCAAAAGGTATGCTTCAATATAGCAGTCTCTTCACAAAACAAATAAAGAAAACCCAGCAAAAAGTAATCTTATAAATCCACACAAACATATTTCAGGACTGCACAACTGAGGCCCTAAATTTAAATTGGCAGACCACTGTAAGGTCCAAACGCACACACTCTTTAAAGAGGGGAGATTCAATTACATGACATTTTTCTGAGACAAATACAATTGCTTGATGTTGTGACATGCATAGCAGAAAATGTACATAGTAAAATCAGTATGGGTCTAAGATTTGTGAGAGCTGAAGAATCTAATCAACAAGAAAT
This sequence comes from Nothoprocta perdicaria, assembly GCF_003342845.1. Classification (NCBI taxonomy): domain Eukaryota; kingdom Metazoa; phylum Chordata; class Aves; order Tinamiformes; family Tinamidae; genus Nothoprocta; species Nothoprocta perdicaria. Next base: position 62,074 of record NW_020455592.1, read on the forward strand.
ATCTTGCTACTTAATAAAGAAATACTTCTTATGCTTTTACAGGAAAATAAAAATGACTACTAAATCTCAGAATCTGTGAAAAAGGAGGAGGAAGTCAGCAGGAAAAGAAGACTCTAGCCAGCTGCTGCATTATTAAGTTATCCTTATCAAGTGATATTGATCAGACTAGCTTTAAGGTCACTGAGGAATGACATTTGCAGATTATTTCTCTATTAACTTAAAGGGTGAATTTCAGAGTAACAAATTTGATTAGTCTCCTGAATTCATAGGTCGTGGATGTCTAACCAAATCTTTGTCTTCTGCAAAAGACAGACAGAGAAAACAACTTAAATGCAATATTATTCACTGCACTATGTCCCAAAATGTCACAGTTTCATAATCAAACAAGGATTTGAGGATACACTAATGCTATCAGGAGTCCAGGAAGGAGTTACATTTGACAGCAGAAAGAGTTCATTAGGATGATGCAGAAGAACACAGCCAAGTATTCTCAGTAGCAGGACACAAAGCTACTGCAATAGGATGCAGAAGTGCTGCAGAAAATAATCAACTATGAGGAAAGTACACAACACTTCTAGTCACGTTGCTTGTCAGGAATAGGCTGCACTATTACCGCATGCCTTAGACCCCATCACACCTTTGACACTCACACTATAGCACTTTGTATGTTAGTGCTGTTAACATACATAATGCTAACAAAATTAACAAGGGTGTTTGCTCAAATGATAGGGCAATCTTTTTTTCCTATTTTAAATAAACTGTGTACTCTTCTTCCCCTCCACCCCCCCTCGCTCTGCTTGCAGCACAGACCATGTTTTTATGCGTTGTTATGATACCAGTAGTGGCAGGATAGTAGCTCAAAGAATGCTGGATATGAAAGTAGCAAAGTTACTTACTATTGTTTGTGATAAGACATATTCCACAAAAGCACCAAATATCATAATTATATTACTCTTACACTTGCCTCTACTTATACTGTCTGCTCTTTTCATTCCCCTTTAATATTTCAGCATCTTTTCCTCAATTTGTCTGTAAACTTAATGTTTCTATCTCAAAAGCACACTCGTTCACAGCCTCTGAAAGTAACTGACAAAATCTCTACTCCCACAACGTAGGCTCAGAGTCCCCGAGGTATATTTGTATGTTGTATTAATAGATTTCAGAAAATTGTTCTACAAAATTCCTAAAAGAGAATCAGCCAAACTTAGCCTTGGCATCAGTACAAATCTGAGTTATTTTTTGGAATACTTTGACAACATCCTTATGTTATTGTCTCTTGGTTCATTTTTCTGCTCATGTATTCCCCAAAGAAGGAAAGAATGATATTCCTGTTCTCTGAATAAGGACACGTCTTGCTCGTTAGAGAGATTTCATTAATTGTTTTCTTTTTCCTTCTTGAACTGTTGGATATTTGGATCCAGCGGTTTCAAATCCTCAAAACACTTGCTCTTCCACAAGAGACCACGTAAGTCATTGCATTGTCTTAAAATAAATTAGGATAAAATTTTACCAACAAAAAAAGATATTTACTTACAATTCCTGTGCCCTCAGCAGAATACTGCAGAGAAAGCCCCAGAAATCACAGCAAGCCTGTTAATTACCTGAATCTAATTTAGTAACACAGCTGAATCTAGTTTAGTAGCACAGAAAACCTGGGCTGTTTAATGCTGATATAAGCAATGGCAAAATGCAAACCCCTCAGCTTAGCTGTGGTTTGTTTCACCTGTGTGCACCTCAAGGCCAAATAAAGCTAGAGTGTGAATAAGGTTACTTTTCTGGAATGCTGTTTTTGAAGGAGTTCTGCAGTCAATTGAGAGCTTTTTTTTTTTTCTTCCTTCCATTTGATCTTCTCTGAAACATTCTTTTTGTATTATTTCTGGCATTTTACTTCCATCTGGTTTCAACTTTTGATTAGATACTTGCAAGTTCAAGTTTAACACTCAGCACAAAAAACTGAGGTGATTCTGGCCATTTTCTTTTTACTGAGAATTTTAACAAAATAGAATTATTTTTACTGTAGTTTTGTCTATATTAGAGACTACATCCTTAGAAAACTGTCTACAACTCTTACAAAGCACAAAACCCCCTAATCTTTACACAAAGGAGAATTTTGCTTTCATGAAAGAAACAAAACAGAGGACATTGTGCTTTTAAAATAGATGCTACACAAGGTGTCATCATAACGAAGCGGCAAGTTGTCAGATTCATCATGCAGGATATGATACACATGGTTTTATTGATCGTTACAGGCCAGAGAGCACCTCAGATACCAGAATTCATCTTAGAATTCACCACAGAGTCCCTAAAAAGCATTTGAAATATAAAGTGATAAGTTCCAACATTTTTGGAAGTTCCAACTTCCAACATTTCTGTGTAACTGAAACAAGATTGCTAAAGAAAGGAAAAGTCTCCTTCATCTCAGTTTTGTCACTCATCTACTCCATGTGTACAGTCTGAGAGACAGACACTGCCCATCTGCCATGCACCTGAACAGTGTTTCTTGCAAGGTTTATTTGCAGAGTTCACAGTGTGAAGATTTGAGGGATGTGTAGGGCACATACAGGAAATATATTCAAGTTATCTAATCTTTACAGTTCATAAAAAGGGGTAAAAGCTGAAAGTTGGTCTGGATTGTCCCCTAGTGGTCCCCATTCTTTCCTGGGGAGCAACACTCAGAAGCAGCGGTATGAATACAGATTATCACCACGCAAAGCAGTGTTTGTCTCCTCCATTACAGCAATCTCTGCTCAACTCGCAGTTTGTAGCAGCTCCCAGATTCTTTAACTTCCCAACTCACATACGTCAAGTTGCTTATTTCTGTTTAAATGTAATTTAATAATGATATATATGATTAAACATCCATTCTTTCAGAGGATTTCTTTGATTTATCGGGGTAATTTAGAGTTCTAGTTCTGTTTTCCACCATTCTGGCAGCTTTTTCCAGCTTGATGTCATCCATAAACTGATTATAAAATCTCTGCTACATTATCTAGCAGAAGATATCTATCTATCTTGCTGAAGAAAATATTGGCTAACATAAGATTTGAACCCATCCTCCTAAATAACTGCACATGATATATTCCTGTACATGGTAAGAAGCATGACTAACTGATATGGAATGTTATGCTGAAAGGAATTTAAGAAAAAAAAATGTATTTTTAGTAATGTCATGGATTTTTTCTCACATTTGTCTCATTTTCTTTAGCTATGTATGTTCAAGCAATCATGCCATACGTGAATGCAAAATGCTTTTTTCATTACAAAAAAAAAATTTCATTTGGGTTACAAATTTGTAAGCAGACCTGCTGCTAATCCTTCCAAGCACAATTCCCTACCTCCTGTTCAGGTCAGGTCATGTGCTGTCTCATGATGTTGTTATTAGACTTTCTTGCTGGCTGTTGTTCCATGCTCAAATGGTAAAACACTCTGTTGTAATTTAATTAGAACGTGAACACTCCAGACATCCTAAGACTCCTGTTCCAGATAGTCAGTGTTCCCCATGTTTATCCTGCAAAACTGGAACGACTCATCTTACCTCTTTTTCATAAGAGCTCAAGAAAGTAATTTTTATGTCTCTTCTTATCAAGCTTTTGCTCTACTTCTTTCATCTCTATTCCAGTTACTCCCAAGCCCCTATACACCTATACACCTAGAGTAATTCTTAGCACCCAAAAGGTTAAGCACCCAAAAAGTTATGCATGTAAACAGACAGGTTCCCACGTATACAGCTCCACAATTATCCGTGAGTTTACTACAGTTTGACACTTTTATTATCGATCTACTCTAAACAGATTACAGCTAGCATGCAAAGAAACTACAAGATACCGCAGAGAGGCTTTACAAAAGCTAATAAAAACATGGAGGATTCAAGTACTTGGGGTTTCTACTGGTGTGTTCTTATGACTTTGGGATGTGAGACACAGAAAGCAACAGATTACATCAATGTGCCTGTAGTGAAAAAAGTAGGCTTGTATCAGAGTTCACTCCGTTCTTTATCAAGAGCATCTCATCATCTATATTAGCTCTGTTCTACAGCAAGAGTGTTCTAGTATACCCCAGTAGTGCTCTAAATTACAAAACTAGCACCTGCCACAAGATGTTCTCCCTCTTTTGGCATCCCAGGGAAAACTGATGAAATTCCTCATCTTTCACTTTCTACCTAGTTTGTGACTGGAGTCAGATCAAAAGAGCACACCTTGCATTTGAATGGAATGCAATGAGATCTAAGGTGGTTCACAGATCCTGTGAAGGCTTGTTCAACCAGAACTGGCAAAGTTCTCTCTGCTCACAACCTTCCTAGCTACAGAAAGCTGCCATGAATGTCAGACTGTCAAGTAAGGCACCCTATCTCAAGCTACTGGGAACAGGAGAAATTCCTGCTGTGACTTGAAATTCATTAGGAAATAAGTGCAGTCCAAAAGAGAATCTAAGAGCAACAGTACTTAAGAGTTAAGGAACAGATTTGGCTGATCTGATGAAAGATGAAAATGAGCTAAAAGTGGAATGCAAATCATCAGGAAAGTAGCCAGGTCCAGCAGCAAGGTAAGGCAGCAGAGATGTCACACAGACATGCCAGCAAGCACTGAACTTTCTGGAAGACAACTGCCACACTGGCTCAGAGCTTGCTGGACTGTGAGAGGTCTTCCATGGAGCCTGGAGAGTCTCGGCACATGCTACTGCTTCATGCCACAGGCCACCAACGATGATCAGTCATCACCATTTACCTGCACTAGCCTCTGGGCCTGGCCGCTGCTTCACCGGCCACACGGACATTCAGACTTGCAGCGAGCCGGAGAGGTCAGGCAGCAGGGCAGCCCAGGCCACGGCGGGCAGAACTCACGTGGAAGCAGCTGATGACTGCAGGCTATTTGCTCATGGCAAAAAAGCAAACTGTCTGAAGTGTCCGCGGGCTGGGCAGCGCTCACAAAGAGATGCTGCAGCAGCTCCAAGGCAGCTGCTCGCCCTGCCAGCAGGTGCAGAGAAACACAGTTCTAATGGGAGCCTGTATAAAGCTCCTCATCAGTGCTATGGAGAGGTACTTATGATGGCAGGAAATGGTAGCCTATCTGAGGAGGAAGATTAAATATTTCCATGTTCTGAAGAACAAAGGAAGTTGCCCAGGGTGTAGGAGTTCTTGTGGTTTTAGGGCTTAATAAGGTAGAGAGCTTAGCGAAAGTAGATGATATAGTATAGTACAGGGCATAGAGCTTAGGGCATGGCGCTCGGAAGATCTCGTGATGTCACGGGAGTTAGGAGCATAATTAATTTATGCAGTTTACTGATAACCCCATGCCATACAAGGCAAAAAGTAGAAATTAGTCTCCCGATTGGGCAGTAGGTGAGTTTCTGCATTCAGCTAGAGTATATAGGCAGACTGAACTGCGCAATAATCGCCATTTTGCCGCATCCCCCATAGTGATATCTGTGCTCCAGGGCCCTGGGGTGAGGACAACCCCAGGTCAGTCCAGCTAGCAAACAAGGCTTGCCGACCCCCATCGGCAACACCAGGGGAAAAGCATAAGGAATAAAGGGATGTAGGTCTAAAAAAGCTCCTGCTACACAGGGTTCCAAAATGGTGATGACAGAAGCAGAACAAACTGCTAAAATGAGAAAGAGGAAGACGGGATGAAAGGAGCCCAGAAGGGTGAAGAATAGAGACACTTTGAGAGGCAGCAGGCAAACTAAAAGATTGCTAGATCCACCAGTTGTCCTACTACTGGGTGAACGGGGAAAGGAAAAACTGGGTATTTTACAAAAGATAAATGCAATAAAGGAGTGGTGACTGAAAGAAAAAAGGTCCTTAGTATACTGGCCTTGGTCCTTTGTATGAAACTTGGCTCCTCAGCGGGCCTATAAATTGCTCAGAAGTTCAATCATTCATTACAGCTTCTAGCTTCAGTTTGTAGAGTTTTCATCAACTGAAAACTGTGAGCAAAGATGCTGTGAACTACAGTTCTGCTCGCTGCAAGGGCAAAAGGGGCACTGTTTGAAACCTCGCCAGTCAAGTATTTCCCGCTCTGAAGGCAGCTGCCAATTCTCAAGCAATGTTTATTTTGCAAACACTCCACCATCATCTGTTAGAAATGAATTTTCAGTTGTGCTGTGCAGCCACATGTGGAAGCAGCAAGATCAATCCATTAACAAGGCATCCTTCGAACACACAGGCAGGAAATGCCAGGGGCCACTCTGCGCCAGCCTGCAATGGGCTCCAGCCCAAGGGCGTGGGGCAGGAATGCCAACACTCAGTAGGAATAGGGAGGCCTTGATCTCAGATCTAAATTCATTCCCTATAATTGCTAAGTAGATGAAATGGATAAAGTGATGACCTTAACTTGGGAGGGAAAAGGGGATGAAAAAGAAGGGGTAAGTAAAAATAAGAAATCATGAACTCCTCTCTCTTTAGCAGCCCTTACACATGTTCCTTGCAAGTTAGAAGCCATTGCCCACAATCCCACAGATGGAACTGATGCACATGGAGTCATGCATTATGTTTTCTATTAGAACCAATTCATGGAATTGTACATATGCATATAAATATCAAATATTCCAAAAGCATTTATAACAAACCAGTCACCTTTCTAAGTTAAGACCTCACTCATTAATTTAGAACACTTAGGACTGGAACTGTGGTCTCTCAATTAAAATTTATCTTAGGATCTTGTCTTTGTTGCATATTTCTGAAAAAAAATATGTTTGTGGCAGGATACAAACAAAAGCTGAAATTCTTACTTCCCAAAACTTCTATGTGTTTTGCAAATGGGGGGTCAGATCAATATCAAAGTTCCTTTTATGCAAGACACTAAAATTCTGAAATGTGACCAAGTATTGGGTTCCACCAAAGAGCCTGGAATACCTTCAGGCTTACTACTTCTACCCTTTTGCAGGTTATTATTTCAAATCCTTGAGAGAAAGGTTGTCAAGTGCTGTATATTCCATTTTCATGATAACCTCTGAGGTGAGGCCCTTGTGATGCTTTGAGGGTGGCACGCATCACTTGGCATGACAGCAATCCAGTGGGGGCAGGTTTGAATGGGCAGCTCAACTCTTGGGCAACTAATTCTAGTTGAAAATAGAGGGTTTTTTTTAACTCTTAAAAATATTCCACGTTTCTGTGGTTGATCTGTGTACAAGGACAAAAACTATTGCAATCTGTCTAGAAATTTTTAGTTTCTTTCTCCTAATCACTCACGTTAATAATCAGTAAAATTTACACCTGGAAGGCATGGAGGAGATTCATTGATTGTTCTGTCAGCCTCCTGCCTTCAAATTGCATTAATTCCCACATGAGATTCTGTCCACTGCTTCTCCTGAGAAAACATCCTGTTCTGATCCTGAACTACTCTAGAAGATACCGCTGAAGTGCCCTCTAGTGCAGCTTCAGCATAGCTCGTCTAGGCTTTTGCCGCTTATGTGAGATCTACTGAAGAGATTTTGCTTTAAGCTTCTATGTGGCTTGAAAGGTTTCTCACAGTGCCACAGAATTTTACAACATAAGCCACTAACAAGTCTAACAAACCACAATTACTCTGACTGAAAAATTGATTTTTTTTTTTTTTTGTAAAATCATTATATTATAGTTACAGCAGTTACTTTCACAGTCATATAATCTGTTTTAGCCCCGAACAGGTAAAAGAGCAACACAGACAGAGATTTGCTGTCCTAGAAGAAAAATCACTTTTCGGTAATAAGCAGGTAGATCAGTGGTCTCTCAGATATAACACTAACGAAGTGTTATTAATGATGTAACATAAAAAAAAAAAGTTTTTACTAGACATGCTGACTTTCAATTCCATTGTTTTCTCCCATTTAACCAAAGGAAAGAACAATTTTACATTCTTTCAAAGCGTAAGTGAAACACATTGAGATACCCATCTGTCTTGTGTTTTAGGAAGTATTTCTCTGGGATACTTAGTGTTAGCTACAGTTCATAAATTATCTTGCCCTGTTCTAATTTTCTACATCAGTTCCTAGTTTAAAGTAATTCCCAAGAAGCAGACATTTCTGATGTTTACTTGGCTCCACCATAAAAAAAAAGGCACCTTGCAAGTGCTACCCAAACCCCTTTGCTTATTGTCCTCATCTTCCACTGCTGGAAGGATCGTGCCAGCTGAAGACAAGTGTGAGGTGCAGCCTGAGCCTGTGGATGGGAGCAAGCCAGGCAATACTCCCTTGGTGTTTCCCCAGGAGCTGGCCCAGCTTGCAGAATTGCCTGGTGAAAGTGTTATTTCTTACCATGTTACACATCACCACTGTTCTTTATGTCAACAGAATGAAATGCAGAAAATATGTGGCACATTTCACCACTTAGTTCTCCTATTTCACATTCCAATCTTGATACATTCTTGAAAGACCACATAAATGAGTAGTTTAAAACCTGTCTAGTAAACTTCCTTAATCCTGTGGCATATGCTTTGAATTTAAGTAACTTTCTCTTTTTGACTGCCCTTTGGAACAGTTTCTTCTTCTACTTGGCTCAAATAGATAGTTTTCAAATCAAGACAGCATCAATAGCATGTTCCATCCTGTGGTGCAGCTTGGGAGCTGGGGCCTTCTGGACCTTTGTGCTGACAGGATGAAATTACACAGGCTCCCAAGTTTTGCCACAAAAATACCCTTCCTGGGAACAGCTGGAGATGCCTGCAGTAATGCAAAGTGCCCAACACTTCTGCCATTGCATCTATGCATGAGAACCCTTTTACCCTCCAGGTACAGAGCACAGCTGCACACCTTCCTCTAGATCATAACATATAGCACATAGTTGACATTTTTAGCCCAACTTTTCACAGGCTTTCTCTAACAAACAATCCCAGACCACAGAAAAATAAGTTGCTATAACTTTGGTCCTTTTTTATGTATTAGATTTGATTCCCTAGAGAAAGGAATAGATTTACATGAGTGCAAACCACAAAGCAAAGCTAGGACAAGTACTTAAAAGAATAACAGAACAGAAATAGCTAGACTCGTTTTTTTTCAGCAGCCACTTTTTGTTGAGGCGCAACACTAACTGGTGATAAAGCTTCCTTTCCGGACCGTGTTTTATTTTCTCCCAAGTTTAGGAAGCTCTCCACACTTGAGAACAGGATGTTGTTAGGGTGAAAGTGTATGAAGGGAGAACATCACAAACTTGCAAGCCAGGTATAGATTCTGTTAAATATCTTTTTGCCTCCTTTGGTTTTCTGGAATGGAGCACATTCTTGACAGTTGATCTGTCAGGACCTTGTTTCTGTTTTTCCTTTGGCTAGGCAAAAAATAGTGGATATGTTTCCACAGGATCACATGTGGTCATGCAAAAGTGTCTTTGCATGCCAAGAATGTTTACATGAACCTGCAAACTATGACATGAACAGTCTTGAGCTAGACATGCCCTGGTCACTGAACTCACACATGGGTTGGTCATTAGGGTGCAAAGTATGGAACATTAACCTGCACCTTTCAGACTAACCCACTCAGAGAAAACAGGAAAGATATTCCTCTTTCGTAATTTCCTATATGGCCACGGAGATGTGAGAAGTAACATTTGGATCATTCTTACTAAAGACATGAAACGTTTTACAAAGTTCTGCGATTGTACAATCTTCAGTGCTTTTTTCTGAAAACCAGTTTTCAAAGATAGGCCAGGATTTTAGGCACAACCAATTTTGTACATTCCTAGATAAAGAAAATCAGGCTGGTTCAAATGTATGAATAGCTGGACATTATCCTCAGCTGGTTCAAATGTACGAATAGCTGGACATTATCCTCAAAATCTTGGAATAAACTTTGCAGATTGATGTGTCATGAAAGTTCCTGATGTAAAACAAATAATAAGAAGAAAATGGAGAAGGAAACAGAGGGAGAGACTGTTTGTCACACAGTCCCTTCTGACCTCCACTGCAGTGTTGCAGGCAATTCCTGGGGCGCATTCTGGAAGAAACTTAGTATTGCCAGACCTAGCCATTCAGACAATTACTCAGTGGAAATGGAAACAGCAATACAGATGCCAACTGAGTGGTGCAAGTTCAAGTATCTCTGCCAGAACAGGAATCCGTTAAGGTTTCTAGGCCGTTTGCTTGGAATTTAAAGTTAAATGTAGTTCCATGCAAATTACACTTTTAAAGTCAGGAAGTTTGCTGTTTGTTGCTTGCTTGTTTGTTTTAGGGCAGTTCCTCCTTGTTCTCCAGCCTGCACTTCTCTAAAGGTTTATTTTGGACTTGAAAAGACAATTTGAGCTTTTCATGCCTAACAAAAGCAGGAAAACAGGAAATCTGAAGAGTTTTATGCACAGCTAAGAATCATGTATATGAAGAATTTTGTTGTTCATAGAGTGCAAAGTTGGAATAATGCAGGCATATGCTTGTAAAGCATTTAGGAAAGTGTTTAACAACAGAAAGAAACAATGGACAATGGATTAGCAGAGAACAATTTGGAAGACAATGAAAAACTGAGTAAGAGTAGGTCATACCTGGAAGGAGAATGATACAAATAAGGCCTTTAAGGGTTTAAAATGTTTCTAAACATAGTATCTAAATATCTAACAATACAGTAAGATAGCATTCTTCTTTCACAAGCTTCCCAGAATGCTCTGTAATGAGAAAATGAGACAACAGAAATGGTCTTTGCTCCACAAACTGCATAACTGTATGTAAATTTAACTTTTAAGAAACTTAAAATTTATAAAGATGTGTGTACATATATATACATATATGTATATATAAATGTGGGTACATGTTTTTATATATATGTATATATGTGTGTGTATATATATATATATATAAAAAGTCAAAATAGCACATGCAAGAACTCCCTGTGGGAGAAGACATTTCATTTTAGAAAGCTGTTTAACATATACAGCAAAGGCTGCGTGAGATACAATGAATGGATTTCAGGTCTGGACATGTTCCACGCAGAAATAAAATGTGAGTCTTTGCAAAGGATATAACTAGTGCAATTCATGAAGTAACTTGTGCATGTTTACTTCACTGTTTACTTCGTAAATGGATAACTCTATTCACAAAAATATTAGGGAACCTCTTTTTTCCTTAAAATGTTTTGTTCTCTAACATCCTAAGAAATATATGTAGTAATCACTTTACAAGTTTTCTCAGAAACTTTTTCATCGCAAACATGATTATAATAAATGCCAGGGTTGCACAGTCACTGATTACCAGAGCTAAGCAAACAGCATGAAATAGAATGATAGATACTGCTACTTTTTGAACAACGTTACTGGATTTGGAGTAGAAACCTGGAGCAAATCCACTGAACATGTCATTGTTGCAGTACTAGTACTTGTAACAAAAACACTGATATGGCAATGTGTTTCATATCAGATACTCTTTTTCTCTCTTCTGCCATGGCTTTTACCTATAACTCCCTAACTTTGGTTTTGTTCCTTGCTTTGTAAAGAGCTGGGGATGCTGTGACACACTTGTGCGGTTTGCCGGACTCGGCACAGATCTGCTGCTCGGAGCACTGGGCAGCTGCCGGCAGAGGGTGCTGCCGCGTGCAAAAGGGCCCTGTGTCAAACCTGAGACTACACAGGGGATGTGCCCGATCTATCTGTATCTAAGCTGAGAGCTGCTTGAGGACAGAGTAAGGAAGGTATGTGGTCCTACTAAGGCCTGAATAATGATTTCTGTTTTGTTCCTAGCATCACTTCTGAGAAGAAAGCTGCAGGAAAAGGCAAATAGAAGTCAATATTGAGTACAGTTACTTCCCTAATTCCAGTTTAACTTCATAGTTGTTTTTTGTTCTAGGTTTTGTCTTGGGCAGATGGTAGCTGGAGTTTTAGGGGCAAGACACTGTGCCGTGCTCCAAGGTTCAGACCTCTGCCAGTGGAGATGGCAATATACTTTGGTATATTGAACCAGAAATGACATTCACTTGTTAAATATCGAGAGGAAATGTTTTAACGTAGAAAACCCACTTCTCAAGAGATTTGACCTCACACTGTGCTTCCTGGAAGAGACTTGCAGGCAGCTTCAGTCTCTGACTTTCTAAAGACTCTGTGAAAGGAAACAGCAGCTGAAAAATTTGTAAGAGGAATGAGATCTAAGGTTTTGAGTGTACAGAGTACCTTCAGCATTCTTCCATCTACTCTTGACAAGATGCCCATCCCTTAACTGAAGGGCAGAAAATAATTTTAAAGAGGAAGACCCTTTTCCTACTATCCTGGGACTTCTCACACTGAATTTTCCATCTTGCTTATGATGTTTAATTCCAGCATGTGTAAAACACAGGCGCCTTACCGAAAGTCTCGGCCTGGAAGCGGCGCGGCCAAGGCACAGGGAGCGAGGCAGCTGGCTCAGGAGGGGGCCAGGCCGGCAAGGTCTGCGCCTGCGCCCGCCCCTGCCCCCGCCTGCAGCCCTCGCGCCCCGCCCCGCACCTGCCTCCCGGCGCCCGGCCCGGCCCCGCGCCGCCCCGCGACGGCTCCTTCGAGGACCTCGAGCGGTTCCTGGCGTCGCCCGAGGGCTGCCCCGCGCCGCCGCCGCCGCCCGGGCCCCCCGCGCTGCAGGAGCAGCTCAAGGGCATCGTGCGGGACATCCACGACGCCATCGGTGAGCGGCTGCCGCGGGACACGYGGGGGCTCCGTCCCTGCCGCGGGAGCCCCATGCGCCGTCTGGTCACTGCCACGTCCTGGCCGGGACACCGTGGTTCTGTCACCCAGGGTGCAGGGGGTGCAGGGGGGCCCCGGCCGTGCCGAACTGTGGGGGTGACAGGCAGGGGTGGGGACAGGGAGTAGGAACATGGGACTGAGGGGACAAGGGGCCGGGAATGAGGATGGCCGGAGCACGGACATGGGACAGAGAAGGGGCCCGGACACAGGCAGGGTTGGGAGGTGCCTGGAGCAGGGATGCAGGGTGGTTGGGGAAGGGGCAGGGCTGTGGGGCAGGGACATGGGGCAGTGCTGCAGTGGGGCTCCCGTGTGCGCCCCCCTCCAAGCGCGCTGCCAAACGCCTGCGTTCCCAGACAGGCTGCTGGCGCTGGCGCTGCTGGCGTTCGAGGGGCTGTGCGCGGCGCCGTGCCGCGAGCAGAGCCAGGCGTGCATCGAGGAGGCCTTCTTCCCCCCGCTCTGGCCGCCGCTGCTCGCGCTCTACAGGTACCGCGCGGGGCACGGCATGGTGTGTCGCGTTGTGCCGTGTCACGGCGTGGTGTGTCGTGGTGCGTCATGGCACGGTGTGTCACGTCATGGCACGGCGCGGTGTGTGACGGCGCGTGCCGGCTCCCGCAGGCGCGTGCTCCGTCCCCGCGAGGCGGCGCTGGCCCGCAGCATGGAGCGCTACCGGCACGCGGGCCCCGGCGAGCTGGGCCTGGCGCCGCGGCTGTGNNNNCGCGGGGCTCTGCGGGAGCCGCAGGGCAGCGTGGCGCAGCAGGCTGCCCAGGCTCGCACTGCAGAAGCGCCCTGCCAGCACTGTCGGCATCCACTCCCTTTCATAGAGATGCATCTCTAGGAGAGTACACACTTGATACAAGAAGACAGTGCTAAGCAGAGTTAACCTCTTTCTTAAAACAGTTTAAAGCGGTGACTGCTTTCCCAAAAGTATAAATTTTCAAACAACAGGAGGCCCTTAAAGGACTCCCAGCATCTCAAGCAGCATGTTGCAGTGAACACTATTTCACACCACCAAGTTCCTTTTAAAAATGCAGTTTCAAACAGTGAGCCAACAGCTTCTACTTTTACAAACTTGCATCAAGAGACAAAGTCCTTGCATAATGCTGAACTGTGCTGAGCACTACTCTAATGTGCCACAGAAACAGTGCTCTATTGCTCCAGCTGATGCTGCTTAGGTAGGAGGGCTGGATCAGAGGATTCCAGTCACTTCAAACCCCAACTATTCTGTGGTTCTATATACTGCAAGATCTCAGGAGATCAGAGAATGTTATGCCCATTTATAACACCTTCTTAACAGTCACAGTGCCATAGCACAATTTAGTTCATTCTACCTTACTTCTTTCTTTCATTTTTCCCCATACTGCCCATTTCACACTAGAAACTGTAAACTTTTCAGTTTCACATTAGAAAATAATCAGAAATGTGGTGTGGAGGAGATTAATGCCTTTTTTTTTTCCCCTTTCCATCTGATGATCTGTCTAAAAGAAACGAAAAAAAAAAACCCAAAAGTTGTAACATATTCCTGTTTGGCCTCTTTGGAGCAAGCAGTTTGGGGACTTTGTATCCTTTATGGTTTAAACCCAGTTAAAACAAATGCTTTTCCCTTTTCGTGACAGCACTGCAAGCTCCAAGGACAGAGCGCTGCTGTGCTTGTTCAAGCTCTGTGAGCAGAGTGGTATTGCTCAGCTGCAGCTGAAGAAGGACAAAGCTTTGTGTTATGTTGCTTCACAGAAGTGCCAATTACTGTGTTTTGTTATCTCTATTTACACTGAGAAGGAAGAAACCATCCCCTCAGTCAGATTCAAGCACTGATTTCAAACATGTCAAAGCTACTAGAGTCACCAAGAAGTCTGGCTAATGTGCTCTGACAGTCCCAAGGCTGAGACCCTGTTTGCAGTAGGCGATTTCCCAGAGCCATGACCAGGCTCGGAGAGACTCCGATTCTCTGAGCCACAGCTCAATTAGTTTTTCACTTCCAGTGAAGAAAGCTGTGATCCTGAACTGTTTGGCTATATGCCTTCCTGCCTTCTTTGTCTGCTGTGCCTATGCTAGCTAAATCAAGTGCAGGGAAGTACAAAACAGACTCAAGATAACAACAACAAAACAGCAAGCTGCTAAGGATGTGATAAGCAAGTATTTTGTGAAGCTCATACCAGTCGGACAGTAGCTGCAGAATTAGGCTCTAGGCCCCCAGCAGCAGAGCTGGAGAGCATCGCACCTGGCCTGTAAGATGCCTAAACTGTCTGCCAGCACGCACACCATTGCCTGGTAGATTGATAAATGTGCCTAGCACATGACGGGTTGGAGATCATTGCCTACATCCCCTCATCTGACATGTCTTGACACTCCTTTTTGTTCTAGACTTGTTTGCATTTAAGGGAATTCTTCCTTGCATTTTACAGCATCGGTCACTTCTTTGTCAGACATTTCTGTGACCCAAGGTACTCTATATTACAATCCTCTTACATCCTATTTCTGATAGGGATTCCAACAGTGTTTTATAGAAAGAAATATCCTGTCATAATTTGTCAAACATGCCTAACTTCTCTAAGAGCAATACAGACTTCTCCTTTCTTTCTGGATAAGCCTGTAATCAGAACCCTTCTCACAATCCAACAGCAGCATCAATTTTGAAATGGCCCGACTGTCACCTACAGTTTAGTATGGTGATGAGTTAAGAGGTCCAGCTGGTGCCTCCACAACATTACCCATTTCATGACTTTCATGGAGCTGAAACAGTAATGCATTCAGGGGAGAAGGTATGACTTGGCCCAAAAGGCTGCTATATAGCCCTAGAAAAACAATGGGAGTTGGAAAAAGTCAGTGAAATTACTCCTGTCCTAAAATTTTTGTGTGTCAAGCCAACAGGGCTCAGCTGCTGGGCAGGCAGCATTTCACCGGACAGGGGTTTTACTACAGAACATTGTCTTCAATCCAGGCCCTTGCCTTCTGCACCCTGGATGGCCACAATGCAGTGCTGGGGGTTAGGAAGGAGGGCAGAGTGCATCCACCTGATTTTGCAGCTTCTCTGTTCTTCTCATGTTCATTTACTCCCCACCTCCCACCCTGTTCCAACTCCCAACCTCAACTCAAGGCCAAGTTTTCATGACTAGAAGAGCTTATTTATAAGGTTTGAAAATCACCAGAGAATTGAGCTGAAAGAAGGATGCACATTGCTCTGTAATATGAATTCTGTTATTTCAAATACTAGCGAGAGGTTGCTGAATTTTCTGTTAGCACAGTCGTTAGCTGCAGGGTTTCAAGAATGTAAAGCTCCAGTGGCCCTTCCTCGATGCCCTCCAGCCAGCTGGCATTAAAGTATAACTGGTCTATTTATTTTCCAGATGGCAGGATTGGCTGTCATTGCCTTTGGTCTATGGCTGCGGTTTGGTGGGGTTATGGCAGAGTTTGCTTCGGACAAAAGATCTCCAGAGTATTTCTTCATGGGTAAGTTACAGTGCCTGTGTTGGCAACAGCTGCCAGGCTTGCTTTCATTCTAGAGCATGCAACACACACCATATATTAAGTTAAATGAAGGCAAACAAATCCTGACTTGAACAGCACAGAAATGGGCATTGTGGCCCCCTGTACCACAATTTCTCTACTTGGCATCAGCTTCCTTAGACCTAGTTGAACTCTTCTCTCAGCCACTCCTTACATAAGATTTCACAAGTGAATTGTTTAGATACTGTTGGAATAGAAGTTGAGAGTGGTGTGAGATAGGGTTCACCAACGTACTCTTCCAGAGCTCCTGTGCAGCTGTTAGCCAGCAGAACAATGGTGCAGTGTCCCTTCTGAATGCTTCCACTACCAGCACCACAGCAAGACTTTTGCTCATCAGTTCTCCCTGTGTCTGCACACAGAGGCCCTTGGTGTGGGTTTGAGAATCAGAGCAAACCCTTTCATGGTTGAAAAGAAAAACTGCACTGCTCGGTCCTCTCAGGAACTGTTCATCCAGCCTAGGCAGGAATTGACCAGCTCCCCAAGTCCAGAGAGTTGGTGGTATTGGTCACATCTGATTTTAGTTCTCACAGGTGTTTACAGAGCTGTACGCTGTAATGTGTCACCACCAGCAGAGGAAGTGCTGAGGAATAGGACATAAATATGATGAATTTTTTTTGAATTTGCACTCTTGGCTAAACTCTGCAGCAAATATTGTCTCTCTCTCATAATAGACAATGTGCTCTGAGTGGAGTATGCCTGCTAAAGAAAAACAAAACAAAATAAAGGTCTGCTCCACTTCATCAGAACTAATCACACTAAATGCTGCTGTGACTTCTGAGTGTGTGATGGGGCAGCCAGTGCTGTCAGAAATTTGAGGCTGTTCATGATCTCTGACTACAGCTGTGGTACAACAACTGTGACAAGTTCAGTGCCAGTGTGCCTTTTTGCAGCAGACAAAGCTACACTTCACAGTCATGCTCAAATTCTTCTGTATGGATTCTCTGTAGAATCCAGGTGTGAGTCTCCCTTGACATTTGTACATTGGGCCCTTCTCAAGGAGCTTCTAGGAATCTTGTTTATTCAGCAGTGTGTTTTTTTCTGTACCAGGCATTCTGGGTGACAGCCAGGATTTTGCATAGCAATGCTTAATATAGAGTAAGTCTGCAATACACAAGCAACAGCTGCCTAGAGGGTTGAGAGAGAAAGCAGATCGTCCATATTACTTGGAGATACAAACTCATGTCCATACATTTCAAAATAATTCTGTAGTTCTGTTTCACTGAACTCTGTAGCTGCTTTATGATATCTCATGCCCCTGATGAGATCAGCTCAAATGCAGTGTCTGGAGAAACCTTCAGCTACATTCAGAGTTTGATTTGTAGGCAGAAGCACTGTGTAGGATTACCATCTTGCAGATAATATCTCCTTTTCCCAATTTCAAAGAACAGCACATTCTGCTCTTTTCCTACCTCAATCGACCTGCCCACTATATACAACTAATTTCTTTCTTGAGCTTACTTGTGCTTTTTCCTTCCTCTGGACCTGAAAATTTGTTTTAGTTAAAAATAATCGATAATTACATCCTTGCATTTTCCACCGAGCCAGAATAATTTTCCCCAAACAGCCTTGTCTCGTACCAGCAGTGCATCTGTCTGTCTGCCCCCTGAAATAGTTTACTAAAATTTACCAACAAAGCCTGTTCATATTTTCCAGCCGCTGAAATGTCTTCTTGAGAACAACTTGCGTGCAGCAGTGCCAAAGTCAAGCACACACGTGTCGTTAGCATTCTGTCGACTATGGTTCTGTGTTCAGTGATCTATACTCCTCAGGGTAGTTAGCAGTTTTAAAACAAGTAAGTGTGGAACAGGAAACTTTTGTCCCATGCAGTCTTCCACTGTTCCACTAAGTGTATCCCACGCTGGAGCTGAAGTTGAGTTTCTAACAGCATGCAAGGAGCGGCTTCCTGTAATTTTCTCCCTGTAGCCCCCCAGCTTTTGAAGATCCCAGTGTAGTGGGTGATATAACAATATTTGTATGTTTCGTGCCTGTGCTTCAAAGTGATGAGGCAAAATGGCAACTTTCCTGTCTTGCACTTCAGCTCCAATAGATTTTATATTTTTATATATATTTCTCTCACAATCGGTCTTCGGAAAAAAAAAAAAGATAACTACAGTAAAAGTCATTAGCTGGGCAGTCTCCTGTTTCACCTGAGTTATCTGTGACACTGCGCTGACCACATATAGCAAAGATCTGTAGAGAAAAAAGGGAATACTCTTAGATTCTTCCTCTTTCCTAAGACTCTTGTGCCAAGACTCTAGTGAGTTTCTACTGGGTAGGAAAAGCATACAGCAGTGAGGAGGGAAAAAGAGGTGTTTGTATGAACCCAAGATGTCAGCATTACTCTCTCAAAGCTAATTGATTTTTAATCAGTTCCTTTACTAGTCCTGATCTTACTCATAGCTGTCAGCACTGAAGAACTGTTTTTCCTGCACCTCCAGAGCTCACAATCTTTCTCCTATGTTACACTGTCTTTGCTCTGGTTCCCTGATACAAGTTGTGGCCCAGGCATTCATCAGGGACAGACCAATTGTGGGCAGAATTTTCAGGATGGCTGTGACGTTTTCCTTGAGACTCTGGGAGCATGAGTCATCCTTCTGGCTTTGAAAGGTGCATTTAGATGGTGAATGCCTCAGGATATGAAATCATGTCTGGACCTGAAAGATATTAGTATTTTTTTCTCCATAGTAATAGGTACCCACATAAACAGGAATTTGCCAGCAGTTAAGTCCATATGAATTCTCTACATTTTTCTGTTCCTGTGCCTGGATCTGTTATAGGTATCTTGAACATAGGGTTCAAGGACTACACTCTCAGTCAGTAATATTCTCTTTCCAAGATCCGTAGCCCTATAAATTCTATCAACTTTGCAAAATAGCCTCTGTGCAGACGTGCAATACCAGAAGTAGCACATCAAGCAATCCTGCCATCATATGGGGTACCTTGCAGACACTTTTAGTCTGCACTTGAGAGTTAAGTAATGAAATAATCTGTCTTTCTTCCTCTCATCTTGTGTGCAGATCCTTTCTTCTGCAGTTAAGGAAGGGAGGCATAGAAGAGACTGACATTAATTTCTGTACTGGAAAACAATAAAAAATATAAAAAAGCTGCTGCACTGGTAATTGTTTTAAACAAATAACAAACAAACAAACAAAAAACCCACCAACCAACCAAACACGCCTCATCAAAAGCTGTTAATGTTGATCAAAGTCCTCAGTTTCTGTGCTGGATCCCATGACCTAGGAAGTAGCTCCTAAAAGCCAGTATTCTCACTGAAAGTGTATAAGCTAAAGCTACCACAATGTAGCTTGGTTCTAACAAGACCAGCCAAGCAGAAAAATCTGTCCAACTGTCTTGGATTGTGTGCTTTTTGATTGCAATATGCTGAGAATCAGGAGGCATTTAATTTTTAATGAGTCACTTAAACATGATAATGAGTCACTTAAAACATGATAATGTGTTTATCCTTTTTGCCTGCTAAATTGTCTTCACCTTTCTCCCATCTCACTCCCTTCCTTTTCAGCTATTAAACCTAGCCTGTTGCACAGAGCAACGGCAGTTGAACTGGCAGTTCTGCCATTTCCTAGTTTCACTTCAGATTCACCCTTTTCTCTAGGCAGCTGCAGATCGCCCTAGCATCCTGTCTGGCCTGTTATTTTCAGTTCCTACATGTGTGTCTCATCCATGCTTTTGCACTACTTGTTTCTTGGTATTCAACTGAGGGTTTCAGAGCCTAAGTTCTTCTAGGGAGGTGCACAATTGCCTCAGAGATTGTAATTCATACACAACCTCAGGAAAATCTCCTCAACTCATGTCTGGATTCTAGGACTTATCATCACTGTTTCTGGGTCCCTTATGCCAGGAACAGAGCTGCTTGTTTCCTTGGTGGAGTATGAACAGTCGGCGGTTTGTTCAGTATTGGTTGCTCAGCCCAAAAAAAGAAAGAGCAGAACTATTTAAAATGGAAAATGTGACTTTAACAGCCAGGTAAACATGGAATCTATGTCAAATAAAGCCAGACCGAGGGACACTGTGCCTTTGTCTCCTCCTGCTTGTTTCAATAGACTGGATGTGAACTTGTATTTCAGAGCTCTCAGTGAGATTTTGGAGAAAACCTTCTCTGTGAATGGTTTTTCATCTCTGTGAATCTTTTCTTCAGATATCTTTCCAGAAAAGCATGTTCTAGCTGATCACATCTGATCACATCTGGATTTCGGGACTAGCAATCCTCAGTGCAAAGTGAGAAGTAAACTGCTCCCTTTAATTTTTTTCAAGCAGTTCTTAAAGTGCCTCCTTCGTGTATGTGTGTGTGTGTGTGTGTGTGTGTGTGTGTGTGTGTATACATATGTAGAGGTTATTTATAAACACCCTTAGCTTTGTGCATTTTTTTAAAGCGTCCTCAGTATTTTGCAGTTAGAAATAGCTCTGTGAGAGTATGAGGAATTACTAGTCCTAGGCTGAGAAAGGGCAAACTCTGCAATGAACTCTCACAAATAGAAAATGGAAGGAGGTGGTTTTTAAACTTTTGGCTGACAAACTATGGGTCAAGGATACGCAGCAAATTCTGCTTTGTTTAGTGAGTAGAGTGAGAAGATCTTCCTGTGACACGCCTTAAAAGGGAAGTTCTGATTGAAGTAGAGGTTTAACAATGAGTCATGCAAGTGAAATGCTAAGTCTGTTTCTCAGAGAAGCAAATTCGAATTCCTGAAAGTGGTCTTGCCCTGAGCCTCAAAGAACTTTGTCTTCTCTGGCTAGGAGAAAAAAAATAAATGGAAAGATTTCTTCAGAAAAAAAATCTTTTTAACAGAAAAGTCTCTTACGTTGCATAATATGTAACTACAGGGACAGAGTAGGAAGAGACATTCAAAAAAAGTCGCAAGAAACATCTTCATAATTACATAGTGCTTGTCACAATTAAAATTTCAAAATGACAGTTCTGGCATATGCCAAATGAACAGGAGGTGCTGCTTCTGAGAGAAGCTGCAACTAGCGTGTTTTCCAGTTCATCCTCCACAGGGTCTAACCTTTATCCTGACCCACATACATCTTTGTGCAGGCCTCCCTCTGCAAAAGCAACTACATTGTGCTATGTGTACAAGCATTAGTTTGAAGAATGCTCAGATCATGAGGTGCTGAATATTAAGATTCTGGAAAATAGGGAATATGATGCATCAGCACATTCAGCAGCAAATCCCAATAACTGGTCATCATAGGTCTGCCAAAGCCATATGAATTAAAATTATTTGATCAGTATTATTAGCTGATTGGTATAAAGATATTACTCCTCACTAGCAATCCTTGCTACAAGGAAGGTACAGTTTAAGGAGGAAGAGGAGGGGGAAGAATCACAAGAGGTGGAATAGACGTCTGAGTGATATCCCGTGACTGGACAGTGACTACACAATGAGAGGCCAGGAAGAAACTTGCCTTCTTCAAGCAAGCTGCAGCTGTGAGGAAGTCCAAATTCATGATAAACGGTGGGCAAGTTAATATAATTTTCTGTGCATATAGGTAGTTAGATCCCCTACACTCACATATTTATAATTTGCTGGGTTTTTTTCTATTTTCTTAGCAATCATTGCAAATTATAATTTGGGGGTTTTCTAGTCAAGATTGGACATGACCTGTTAGCTGCTCTGTTAACTCTAAATCTTTGGGTTAGAGTAAAAAAATAATATTTAAAACAATGTATTCGAAAATACTAAACATTCTCATGAGAAATTTGCATGGTCAAATTTGAGAGTAGGATGTGCTGTGCATGCTAGCATGCACAGTCTGTGGCGCCACTGTCCTCTCATGGCTTGGGAGGGAAACGCAGTGCATTTTTCTAGCAGTAGACAGGCATGGCAAGTCTCTGTGTGTCCTTTTTATTGCCCACAAAAGATGAAGATCAAAATTAAAAGACATTGCACAGAACCTTTTGTCTGGCACTGCACTGAGAATGCACAAACAGTTCTTGTGGTCTGACAGAGGCTGATGCCACATGCAAAGGTGTGTACTGTATAAGAATAGATGAAGCAATTTACATTCCCAAGTCAGGAAATAAGAATTTCATGCTCAAGTTTCCTTTTGTCCTGAAAAGAGACAATACTAAAATAATATTGGCTTGTGTATTTGCAGCAGCAGTAGAGTGCCAGAGATGAGTGCTATTTCCCTTACCCTCTATAGTCTCTGTTCTGCCTAGTTTGGAACAAAATGAGGGTCTCCGGTGTGCAGGGGCATACTGCTAACTTTCATGATCTATATTTGTTTCAGGCCTGGCCTTTGCTTCCCAGATAGCTTCATTATACTCCTAATGCATTTAATCTGATGATTGTTGGACTTTGTCTCAGTACATTTCTCTACATGCATACAACCCACTTGGTCAGAATCCTCAAATCCTTTCAGCAACATAGTCCCAGGAAGAAGCTGGCTAAGGTCTGTTATGTACCACTGCCATGCAGCTTACTAAACTGTCCCTGTATAGCATTGCAGCACATTTTCAGCTCTGGTTTCAAAATATAACCAAGTCCTCTAACAGTAGTGTTGGATTTTCTCGCCTTTATGCCTCACTGAGGAGTTAAGTAATTTTGAACGGTTTGGAGTATGTGCCTCCTGGACTGAGCTGCTCTTGGGACAGGAAACCTGAGAGGTGGAAGCCTTCTAATTTGTCTTTATGAGGTTTCCCAAGAATTCTGAAGAAATCACTGGCTCCTTTTTTGGTGAGAGCAACATTTCTGTGCATCTGCGATAGTCTTCATTAGAGGTAGACTCACTTGTTTTGAATGCAAATGTGTGGATTTGACAAGATAGAGAGCAGGCATTGGAAAGAGAAATCTGCTTAAACTCCTGTCTGAATCTGATTTTCCATAGGACTCTATGTACTGGTGGGAGCAGGCGCTCTGATGACTACAGTTGGATTTTTTGGATGCTGTGGAGCAGCGCGGGAGTCTCAATGCTTACTTGGAGCAGTAAGTAAAAGGTTTCAAGGGCCTCATCTGTGCTGGAAGATCATGCATAAACCTATATTTTGTGTTATTAGTGGAAAGATCTTTGCTCACAATGATCTGAGAAGTCTCATGTCCTTTTAATGGCTAATTTAACATTTGAAACTACCATCTAAGCCACTTCTTTTTCAAATCTGCTTCCATATTACAAGAATTCTCACTTGACATCCTTCTCGTTGATTCTGCTTACCAGTTTGCCCTATCAGTTACCGAGTCTGCTGTTCAGGCCTGGACAAGGATGAGGGATTGACTGGTAGTCCACATAAAGCACACTGTGCTAAGTAAATTAACATAAGGCTCTCTTTTCCCTCTGCAGTTTTTTGCTTGCTTATTGGTGATATTTGCTGCTGAGGTCACTGCTGGAGTATTTACCTTTATAGGCAAACAAGGGGTGAGTAACAATCTACTTCTACTGTAAGTACCAGATTCCCATGAACAACTGGTCTACAGTGTGGACCATGCACTGGAAAGCTTTCCAGGAGACTGTTCCCAGGAAGATCCTATGACCTTCTTATCTGTAGTCAACAAAAAGTTTGCGTTCTCACAAGTCCCATTTCAAAACAAGATGCAGTTTCCACTCCTTATTTTAAAGGAAATCTATAGGTGCATTAAGCATTATGTCCAAAAGAAACATCAAGCAGAACTATATAAGGGGGTATAACTTGGGAAAAGTGCAGCTAGACCCAGCAGTGAACTTCACAAGGCAGAATCAACAGACACTGTATTCTACATTTTGGTAAAATTGCTAGAAACTCATTAGTTGAAGTCCCTCTGAATGCCATTGGGCCCCCAAAGCCCAATCTTTCCCATCAGGTCTGCCTCAGTTTACCAGAAATAATTTCCTGCACTGGAAGTTGATGACAAACTGAAAGTTTGCACTGGATTTCTGTTAAGACTTGCTTGCCTCTCACTTGAAAAGTCTGATATCTGCAGGTAATACAGGAAGCCCAGAAATTATATGAAGACATTTATGATGACTATATGAAAAATCCAGAAAAGGTGAATGGAACTATCTATCGCTACCATTCAGCTGTGAGTAATGATTTAAGTTCCTCCTGAGCTTAAATATTTTGTCCTATTTTCTGCTTCATAGTATTTTTTAAAATTCAGAATGTCACCAACTGAGAAATAAAAGAATAGAACACAGAGGTGCTTAAACTGAATCCAGAGTCTTATAACTGTGTTTCCTGATAGCTATAACTGGGCTTCAGATCTCAGGCAATCTCTACCTTTGAAAGTGAAAATGGCCAAGCTTTTAAATTTGAGCTAGTCCTTCTAGTCTTTGTACAAAAGATGTGACTACTAACGCTCTTTTGGATTTTGAAGCCCCAGAATAAATACTCAAACACGGAGAGAAGTAGAAACATCAGTGTCCATCTCTGCCTTTGTCAGAGAAAAAGCTGTGTCCGGTGTCCCAGACCCTACAATAATAATGGCAAATCCTGTTGTTAACGGCACTACACAGAGAAAGAACAAAAAGCACATAATAATAATAAGACTCAGCTGGGGCCACCCAGAAAGTTAATGTCTAACATCAATCTGTAACTTCCTGAATCCCACTTGAGTTCCTTATCTGTTAACATTGCCTCCCACACAGATCAAGCTCCTTTGTTGCTCTTTACAGCATTCCCACATTCTTTATAACAAATATTTCACAATTTTGGACACTTCTCCCATGGTCCTTCTCCCATGGTTGTTGCAAAAGGAATTACAAGCATTTTGTAGGAGATATGCAAACATGACAAACAAACCCTCTAAAATGCCCTGATTTCTCACCATCTCCAAACCTGGCAAAACCAGCATTCTATCTGAAAGAAAGCATACTCTGCTGCTGATCTCATATATTGCCCATTCTACTGCGTGTGCTTTTTGAACTTTCTGCTTTCTCTATTTAAGAACTTCTATTTTCTTGGAAGCCAAAAATCTGCACTTTCAAGTGCTTTGTTGAGATATTATGATCATCCTTCATGATCCTTCTGGAAGTTTTCCCCCATACATATTTGTTCATTGTGACTTCTGACATTTGAAATTAATTTCTGAGAATTTTGTTCTGCGGTTGGAACTGTGCCAAAGGTAGCCAGTGATATAGAGGTTAAGTTTCAACTTGATCTACATTGTTGCTTTTCAGTATGAAACAAAACTATGGTTTCTCCCTTCTTTTGACTCTTCTCCCCCTCCTGCTCTCTCTTACATAGCTACAATGTTGTGGTAAAGGTAGTATGGAACAAGAAAAGGGATTACCCTGTCCAGAAACCATCCAGATGCCAAAGGCAAGTGTCCTCTGATCCATTTTTTTCTAAAGCCTTTCCTATAGACATGTCATATTTTGAAAAATAATTCCCCTGATGATAGGGAACAAGATACCACAGATAGTGGCATCCGGATCACATGAGTTTTGTGGCCTTGCATATTTTGTACCTTGCAAATTCTGGCACGGAATTTCCATATGGAGCACAGTGGAGGTAAAAGGCAAGTTGGAGGTCGTATTAAGCATGTCCAGTCCTCATTTCTGAAGGCTCCTGTGGTATCCTGTGGTAGGAGTGACCGTATTATATTATCTGAAAAACAAAATGGGATGTATAAAGTCCTGAAGCAGAATATAAGTCCTGAAGGAAAGGCCCCATGAAAACTGAAATTTGGCAAATGCCTGTCCCATGCTTAGGGACTCCTAACTGAAAGCTTTCTTGTTGTGCAAAAGGATACTGTTGTTTCTATCTTTTTGGAATCTGCTTGTAGGCTCAACATTAATCCGAAGGGGAAAACTTCTTGATTTGGCAAACCTTGATAGTGAAAGAGTTTTAAATTTAGGGAAAACTGATTGAAAGATGACTTGAGCATATTGACCTGTACAGGCAAGGAGTAAACAAAAATACATGAAAATAGAAAAAAGAATATGCTATGAAAATTGTCCAACAAAACATAAGGCATAGAAACAAAACTTAGGATAGTGACTCCAATAGCCTTTTCATGTTCATCTGTTGCTTAGTGAAAAGAGTTGACAGAGTAGCTTGCAGCATATCTTTCCAGGAATAAAAATATTTTAATTTTGTTTTTAATAGAACTGCCTGGTTGAAATCCAGAATGTAATTGATGCTCATCTGCACTTAGTTGGAATTATTGGAATTGCAATTGCTGGCATCACAGTGAGTATATCCATGCTGTCACTCTCTTTATCTAAATTTGAGCACAGAAATCTCTCCTTCATTCAAAGATATTTTGTCCAATTTATGTTTTGCATCAGATGGTGAGACTCCTCAAAACTAAAGCTATTTTTATCACTTTCAGTGTGTCCTCTCTCTGAGAATTGCTTACAATTGTGCAAACAAATCTGAGTGAATTCCAGTTTACTGTTTCATTTTGTGTCCTTAGGTTCACTCCAGAATACCTAATGGTAATTTCATTTTGTTATTGTTGGATAGATGTGGATACCTGGAGTGAATTGAAAAGCAAAATGCTATAGTGGCACTTTATCTATTCCAAAACAATTACAAGCATTAATTCTTTTGGCTCTTTGAGATATCCATTCCTTAAATTTCATAATTCCCTCTCCAATTATCAGTTTCGTATGGATCTTGCTAAAGGAATGGAATTTAAACTTTGAAGTTTCTCATCTAGATTTACAGCACCAGGTTAAAAGTAGCTCATTTATCTATTGATATCACCAAAGCATCTATCTTCCTTGCACTGCCCCTTCTGCTGCAAGTTCTTATTGCCAGTTTCCCGATGGTTTGCTCCTTTGTGTTGAAGCTGTGACCAATAGATATCACCCTGCTGCAGGGATGTGGCAGGAGTGGAAAGCCTATATCAAATGTAGTATTTAAGAGAAAGCATTTTCCAAAGAGTTTGCCATGACTTCATTCAGATTCAGGAATCAGCAGGAGCATGGAGAGCCTGAAGATTCAGAAATCAGCAAGAGCATGGAGACCTTGAAGAACTGTAAAGTAATACACTTCTAGCTGACCTGAACATTGGGTGGACATTTCAAAGCAGATGAAGGGTTGATACATAGAGTGGGTAAAGAGGATTTAAACAAGTCTAGATCACTTCAGGTGTGATTTTTTAATGTGGTTCTGTACTCAAAATTACAAAGGAACACAAGTGAAAAATTTCTGATAGTCTGGTCACTCCTCAAGGATACACTGGAAATACGAGCATCTGATCTATGCCTTCCCACCTTACAGTAAAAGTTGTGAAATTATACCCTCTTTTAACAGCAGAAACATGTCCCTACATTTTTCCGTGAGTTTCTAACAAATGGAGTATGGCTGGTCAGCTATCTGTTTTCTTTTTTAGGAGGGTATGTGTGAAGGGGGGTGACTCATTAACTTAACTGCATGTTAGTCTTGACCATCTCCCATCATCAGCAGTGAGGCCTCTAGAAGTAACTGCTAACTCTGCTTTGGAGAATAAACCCGTGGCAAAAAGAAATTTTTGGAGACTCTGGCAACAGCCACTGTTCTCTGTTTTTAACATTAGTTAATCATTTTTTAACATCCAGTTAACTGTTCCCTAACATGAATACAATGAATACACTTCGGTATTTAAGGTATGATCTTGCATAGCAACTGTTAAGAACTTAGGCTTCTCTGCAAAACTGCAATGCTCAACACCAACTCCATAGACTTGATTCCTCTGGAATGATTCTCTGCTCTTACTCAGAAATGTTTATGCTACTCCAGATATAACCATTCTGGAACATAGAACTTCTTGGTACAGTACTAGGTGTAAAGCCAACAGTCACAATTATTCTTGGCAATACAACTCATGTTAAGAATATTAATATTTGGGAGCTGTTCCACCAGCCACAACATTTAGAATATAAGTAAACCAGTGTGGGCAGATAAAATTTTGGCTTTTGAGTATCTGCGAAGCCTGTTTCATGTTAATTGTCAGGTGTCTGTCAGGTGTCTGTCTACATGTGAGGCATGTAGACAGAAGCAGTTGCCTGCTATCTAGTGATGAGAGCCTTCAGATTGTTCTGATACAGATATTGCTTTGTAATTCTTTTGTAAGTGGCTTCCTAAATTGCATTCCTTCTCTTCTAGATCTTTGGCATGATATTCAGCATGGTTCTCTGCTGTGCCATCCGTAATACAAGAGACATGATCTAAAATTCTCGCTGCACAACTATGTCCCAGGGATCCCACACTAAACTTTACAAGAAGCGCTCTTCCTACCCAACTTAATAATTGTAATACATTTTATTTAGTGTTTTAACATACTGAAAAGAAAACATCCCATTAGGTGAGCCAAAAAAATCCATTAGTTAAAGGAAAACTGAAATGAACCAAAAAAAGGGAGAGGGTGTTTAAATGTCCTTTTTAATGAAAAAATGGCATCTAAAACTAATTTCATTATTAATGTTTATATATGTGCAATTAGGAGTTTACACATCCATAAATACTGTGTAAACAGCTATATATCTCTCCTTATAGATAGATATGCACATAAGCAGTTATCTGTCTATTCAATACCTTTTTAGGTAAATATGTGCAAATGAAATACATGGTGTGTGCACATATATGTATGAATATTCCTCCAGGGTCTCATTGTGCAAGAGTGCACACATCCACAAGCTTATACAGCTTGAAACTCTTCAATATTGAACCCTTTTGCCAAAAATAAAACCCATGATCCATCTTGTAACTATTTTTACCAAAGCCCAGAGAAAAAAAAAAAAAAAAAACTCTAAGGGCCTGCTCCTGTGATCCTGTATTCATTTAAGTAGTCCTGTTGACTTGACTGTCATGTACAGCCTGGATTTTTTTTTTTTGTTGTTGTTTGTTTGTTTGTTTGTTTGTTTTTTTGACTGTAACCTTCATGCAGATGCAGAAAGCTCTGGGAGAGAAAAAAAATGCCCAAAGGTCTCCAGCCTAAATGAAGAGCAGGGAAGAGGAGAAAAATTGGCAAGATGCACAGTCATTTATGAGTTAATCACCATGCAGAATAAGTTTAAGCTTCTCAAGCTAACCTGAGAGAATAAGTGAGTTAAATGGGGCCAATAATTTTTTTCAGACGTGCCTTTATCCTGCAGTGTTCTCTATATGGTAAATGTGCGAGTGCAGGAGTTCTGTATGGTAAATATGCTAGTGCAGGAGTGGGCCTGTGTCCAGAAAAGCAGCAGCTTTGTCAGATATCCCATGGAATCTGACTAACTGGTCCATGGCAGCCAGCTAAAGAGTGAAAACAGAGGGTTAATATCCTCTGTTTCTGCTTCTATGACTATCACAGCTTCCATGGGCTCTTACCTCAGCCTCTCACCCTTTATTGTGGACATAAGGCAGAAAAGGTACATAGGGCATTTTTAGAGAGCCATAAAGTAAAATTTTGTACTGGCAGATATATATTGTATGAGGGATATAAACAATACACTGTATTCCTGAAATACCTCAGGGCTTGTGTTTACATAGTTTGTTTTTTAAAATATTTTTATTTTTCTATTTTTCGTATTTATTAATAAGAAAATGTTATCTTTTTAAAATAGCCTGAAAGGATGGAGAAAGCTAATAAGTTAATTACATCAAGAGCTTTTTTTTTTTTTTTTTTTTTTTTGCTTTTTCCAAGTAATTCGCTTTTTCAGGGAATCATTTTTCCCAAGTAGATGTTTTCACAAAGAAAGGCCATGCTAGTAATGTCCACACAGTAGCTATGTCTCTTATTATTACTAAATCAGATTTCTGATGCAGTTGTGATTATATTCTCTTATGTTCCATATTAAGTGTGCATGCTGTGGAAGAATTTAACTAAATTATACATTTCAGTGAAATAGTCCATGACTTCTAACAGGACCGTGCATTTTAAAGTCATGGAATCTTCCAAGAAGGAAATGGTACTTCAGAAAATGTGTCCATTCCAGTGCACATTGTTTGTATGGAATATACATCCATTGAATTGTTCCTCTCTCCTTGTTCCCAAAGAAACTCAAACTCACATCACTTTTCTATTACTTCAGCATTGGAAAGTGTGCTGCTGTTTCATGTTTCCTATTTAATTGACACTTCTTGCTTTCTTTTACTTGGCTGTCCTTTCTCTTTGTAAATTTTTCAACCACAAACTTGGACTATCCGACAACAGTGAGACAACTGTGCACTAAATGCAAGAGCAGCTGGGTATGTAGGAGAAACTGCCAAGTGCACAATTGCCTGGTTTAGCTTCAGGTCCCCAGCTGAAAGGGAGACAGAATACTGTACACAAAAGAAGAGTTAGATTTGCATCCCTCCGTTCACAGATGATGAGCTACAGATGTCATGTAAAGGTAGGGCCTGGGATTCTGCAAGCATCAGGTCAGGAAATGTAACCCCCTCTGTTGATCATTTGATCAAATGTCTGCTCCTATGACAGTCTTAGGTGGAAGAATGACATTAGCAGCAAATCCAAGGACACTAAGACATAATTTCTCACAGCAGATATCTACTGACTTAGCCAAAGCAATTTCCTGGGTTCAAGAGACACCTGAGACCGTCCCTAAAACTGATCCTGCCCTAAACAATAAATGGGGTAGTTTTCAATTGGGCTTTCTCCCAATTTCTCTTGGTTCAGGTTGCAAGATAATAGCCCTAAAAGGACAGAATTTTTTGAACTAATGTTATCTCCTTCTCACAAACACACAGAACCCACATGTAATAGGGTTAGTATTTTTTGAAACACGTCTATGCATACAACTAGGTTTTAACTCCTCAAGCTTGCAGCATCAGAAAGTAATGAGATGACCAAAGATTGCTTCTTTACTTGCTTACTGTTTCACAAGCAAGCTGGAATATGCCCATTCCTGCTTATGAGATGCACTGATGAACAAACAAACAAGCAAACAAACAAAAAATACACATCTAAGTGCCTTTTGAAAACTGGGAAAAGTGGTAGTAAAAAAGGATTGTATTATAAATTCAAACTTGAACAGCCTACTTTCTATACTTTCTAGGATTTTTTTTCCTGAACACTGCATTTGCTTTTCAGAGCATAACTGATGCTTATGCACTAGAGCAACTCTGCTGCTGGGGTATAGGGGTACCCTCACTGCCTATCAGTTACTTGTTTAGTTCTCTGGATTACTGGTATATATTAAATTGAAAACGAATACATTAGGCATCTACTAGTACCTTGAACAGAAGCTAGAAATATAGCCCATTGTTCCATTATAAGCTGTTTTAAGACACATAAGGTGCTGGCAGTACTGTTTAGCACTTCTCTCTATGCAATCTTTGAAGTTCAGCAGGGCCAGGAATTCACCCAGGGCCAGAAAATTTTTCGCTGTTATAACTGAAGGAATTCTTCCCTCTTACTTTAAGATCATAGATAGTTAATGACTCATTCAAATTTTCATTAACTAGGCTAAGCAGCCCAATTTAATGGTCAGGTCACAGGCTGAGTTATGGCTATCAAAAGTAGATACAAAGTGCTCACAGTTTATTGTGTTGCTAGTCTTTTGTTTCAACTCTGATACAGCAAAAATCTTAGGGTACTTTTTGTTTGCTTGTTTGTTTGCCTGTTTTTTGCCAGCAATACAGAACCATTTCCAATAAACTATTCCATGGGCATTGAGTAATGTATTACTCATTGAGAATGTAAGCTTCCTTCAAATACAGCTCATGCTCCAGATGATGGATTTCATCCAGATACCAGTATTTAATTAGCAAACTCCGAAAAAGTCCTCCTATACATGCATGCTCTAGATATACAGTAATTCCATATAAGTTTATTCAGCCTGACAGTTACAAAATATAACTCATATGTAATGAAAAAGAAAGGAGTTCAAACATTACCTTTTCAGCCTTTGGAAACCAATAATTAACAGCGTCAGCTGCTGTTAACAGAAAATGTACCTAAGCTGAGCTTGTCAATCTTGCTTCCTTCTCTCTGCTGGTGCTCTGCCCAAGCCAATCTTCTGCACTACACAGACCACTTCCATTACAGCATGTTTGCTGCTATAGCATGAGTTCTGATTTCAGACACATCTGGGATATCAGTTTATGACTGATATAGCAGCACTATCTCTATGGCAGTTGTGAGGGAAAGGAAAGGAAAGGAAAGGAAAGGAAAGGAAAGGAAAGGAAAGGAAAGGAAAGGAAAGGAAAGGAAAGGAAAGGAAAGGAAAGGAAAGGAAANAAGGAAAGGAAAGGAAAGGAAAGGAAAGGAAAGGAAAGGAAAGGAAAGGAAAGGAAAGGAAAGGAAAGGAAAGGAAAGGAAAGGAAAGGAAAGGATGATACTTGTTCTGATGCTGAAATTACTTTTTACTTCTCTTTAGCATGGTGTGTTCTGGAGGGGCGTTTATCAGCTTTTCTGTGGTGAATTTCAAACAACATTCTAATAAAAATAACCTGGAATAGAAGGTCGGCAGAGGGGCCTTGTCTCCCACCCGCACCAGTTCCCCGCCTCGGCTGCCCCTTCGCCTCGCCTCAGCTTCACCTCAGCTCCTCCCGCTCGCGCTGCCCTGCGTGGGATCCCGCGGCGGCCGGTGCTGGGAGCCGGGCTCACCGCTTAGCTCCCTGCCGGCGCCGCCGCCACCGTCCCTCGCGGAGCCCGCCCGCCTCGGTGACAGGAGTGACCACAGGGGTGGCCGCGGGAAGGACCCCGGAAGGAGCACCAGCCCCGGCCCGGAGCCGCCGCAGCGCCCGCGCGCCGCAGAGCCCGCCACGGGGCGTGGCGAGGGGCCATGCTCGCTCCCCATTGGCTACTCGGGCGGAGGTGGCCCTGGGCGAGCCTGCGCTCGCACCCCATTGGCTATTGGCGGGACGGGCGGTGCTCTGCCTTGGGCGCAGAGACGGGCGGGAGCGCGCGGGGCTGCTGCGGAAACATCGCCCGCGGCGGCGCAGAGCCGCGCCGCGCCTGGGCGGCCCGCGGGGCGGGGCGGGGGCGCCCCCGGGCAGAGCTGCCGCCCCCAGGCAGCCACCGCACCGCGGCGGGAGTGGGGGCCCGGGGCGCGCGACAGGGCGGGCCGAGGCGGCGCGCGGCCGCGGGGACGTTGGCAGCGCCTGTGTCCGTCCTTCCCTCCATCCCTGTCGCTCCGCTCGAGGCGCGCAGCCGCGGGGCAGGGCGCCTCGCTTTTTCCATACGAAATGCTCCGCTAAAGGCCTGTTCGTGCTGCGGCACCTCCTGCTTCCCGGAGCCGAGGGCTGCTCTTCCACGGGCCCGGTAACACCGCTGCTGCCTGCAGCGGGGTGACGCCGCCACCTCGCCCTCCTCCGTCCTCTTGCTTCTCACATACGAGCGGTAAAACGAACTGCCGCATGACGGGGCTGCAGCTGCAGGAAACACCGCTGCGCGGGTTTCGGGCTGGGCTGGAGGAAGAGGGAGCCCCGGGCAGCCCTCTCCGGGACTGAGCTCTGCTGCGCAGCAGTGCTCGGGGAAGAGCTCTCTGCGAGCAGCGCCTGCAAAGGCACTTCAGTATCAACCAAACTAAGGGAAAAATGACTGCAGTTCATCTCTTATGTGGAATCTGTGACAAACATGTGAATACTATCCGCTTTGTCCCTGACAAAAATGTGGTTATTACGTCCTAGCAGATTCCCTTACTCTTTGCTGCAGTCAAAACATTTGGATTAGAATATGAGAGCTTCATGAACCCTTGAGAAAGTCAAGAATCCTTCATGACTCTGTAAACTCGAAAGCAAGTTTTTATAAGAAAATAAAATTAGATAAATTTAACATTTATCATACATACTAGCATTCTGGTTTATTTAATATTTCACAACTTGGAATATCTTAGTTCTTGGGGCGCTACAGTAAGAGTTCTAAAGGAAAAAAAAGTCAATGAAAAAAAGTATTACTGCGCTTCAAAGTATAAATGTTGCAATTAGCTTGACTCTGGTAACTCATAAACGTGCAGTCAAGCTGACTGCAAATGACTACTTTAGACACTTCTTAGCCAGAGATCAGAACATTCATTTTTTTAATATTCCAAATCTTTCATGTTTTGTATATGTCAGAGTTTGATTTTCTGATTCATTAAATTGGTTTAATTACTTTGATTTGGCCTTTTTGAATGCAATATTTACATTGAAAAATGAAACTAGAATTTTAGTAAAATGAACACCATGAATTTTCAACACATGGGCAATTTCAGCTAATGGAAATGCAAAACATGTAAAGCTCAGTTATCAATTTTAAAAACTCATCTTGTTGTTCAGAAAAGATGTTTCCAGACAGTCTTATTAAAATTCAGTTCTTTCTCATGCTTTGAATGGAGCTAAAATTAATAAGCCAGTTTAATAGATGGTGGTGGCACAAACAGGTTCTGCCATGGATGTAACAACTGCAGTACAGTGTAGGATTAGAGCTGAGTTATTAATTTTTGCCTATGCCAGTAGTCAGAAATTACCATTTAAAATTTGCACCTGTACATGGGAATAAGGTTACATGTGACAAGTTTGGCAAGCCAAATTATCTTGTCCTTGCAATTTATGCTACAAAAATAGAAAAATATTACCATTACCTTATCTTTGCTCCCCCTATTTTAGAAAGGGAGTACCCTATGTAAAGAGAGGGTGGTGGCAGGACACCATGTGTATAGAGCTGCTAATTTTCAATGCTGAAATAGTTTAGTTTCAGGTTATCAAAATCTTTTTACTAGCATATAATTCATTTACGTACCAGATTTTTTTTCTGATTGTATTTGCTTTTAGCAAAGGTTACATTTCCTTGGGTAGGGATAGTTTAACCGAACTGTCTTTTCACTGCTTCTGTTGCAGCTCTGGCACTTCATTCTCCATGCACTTCCGCTCTATATTGAAATCCATTGAACTAGTTGGAAAGCAGCTCTCATGCTCAGCGGTTAGCCCTCATATCTTGTTGCTGAGCCATCAGCTCTAAAGCAAGGGTAGCACTCACAGGAGGGCTGGCAAACTTAGGGAAAAACCAAACATTTGACAGGCTTACGTTTATTTTCTTATTCTTAGGTAAGCATTTAGGTCCATGCTCAGCACATAAGATGGAGTTCAGCTCACTTCCACCTGCAGCAAGGACCAGTGATCTGCGGGATGCAGGGGAGGAGGGGGAAGAGAGTTTTAGAGTGTCACTTGGTTTCTGATGGGCTTACTTTCAAGGGCATTAAGACCTGAAATTTCATTGATATCCTTCAATGCTTAGAGAAAGAAACAAGTCTTTTTTAAACAATGTACTACAATAGACGAAGCAAGAGGTGCATTCCGCTAATGCAGAGAAACATGGAAAGTGCTCCCAGCAATACTATAATACTAACAATGATGCAGAACTGTAGTGTAGACATCAGAGTAAATCTGCTAGCCCATGTGAACTTCACTGAAACTAGGATCTTCAGAAAATCTAATATTACACAAAGAAAAATACAGTAAAGGCTGTAATAATATGCCAAAATATAATTTAAATGTTCAGCAATGAAATTCTACATGTGGCTTTTATTTATTTAATTCTTAAATATATCAAATGTTTTGTCTCTGAGCATCTCTTCACATAATTTCTGATATTTATGAGCAAAGCTTTGTACATATGCATCATTATTTCCCCTCTGACAGGTAAATTACAGGTGGGTTCTATGTACAAGCATGGGATCCTGTAACTCTGCTTTTTTTTTTTGCACATGCTACTGGTTATCCAGTACATTAAAGTAACTCCAGTGACTCATCTTTAGAATAAAACTTTGCGCACACCAAGTTGCAAACCTGTTGTGAAAGACTTTATTTATGTTTAGTTGCAAGTAGAGAGCCATACATTTCCACCACATTCTG
Source organism: Nothoprocta perdicaria (assembly GCF_003342845.1). Taxonomy (NCBI): domain Eukaryota; kingdom Metazoa; phylum Chordata; class Aves; order Tinamiformes; family Tinamidae; genus Nothoprocta; species Nothoprocta perdicaria. The sequence continues at coordinate 97,851 of NW_020455592.1, forward strand.
TTGGAAGCTCACATGTTACAGAGCTTTTGTGGTTTAGTGCAATAGTTTGTCCTAACCTTCTCATGAACACAGTCACTGTAATCAGTATTACATTTACCACACTTGCAGCTGACAGCCACAGGGTAGGAATAATACGGGATGGTGTGAAGAGGACAACCTGGAATCAGTGCTGTTTGATACAAAATCTCTTTATATGTGCACACATTCTGGGACAGAGCACTTTTGAGGAGCAGCTTCTTGCCATTGCTGTCCTACAAAGGAAAGAGAAACGAATCATTTCACTGAAGCATGCATGAACGACAAAAACCTTCCTTTAGCATTTTCTCTAGTATGCAGAAGGCAAACCTCTTCCTTCTTACACTAGTTCTTGTGTCAATGCACTGCAATTCAAATCTGCAATCTAGAATCTGCATGTCCCTGGAGCTCACCACCCTTGCAGAGATGTTCACCTTGCTTTTGTGTTTTTAACAGCATCCCACTACTTGACTTGATAGCTACCACTGTTCTGTAATCTGTATTGGCTACCTACTGACAAAATGGAATTTAAAATGCTATGGTGAGAGAAATTCAAGCACTGTCTTTGACATGCCTGTAGGAGAGATACACTGCTAATTGTCACCACAGTGGTTCATTGTTTTACCACATGAAAAATTTGCGGGAGGAGAAATTACACAAGTAATCTACATTAAATAAGAGTATTCTTTAAGAAATGTACTTTTCACTCCATCTGGACCCCACAGCCTCACTACAAAGGCCCTCCAGTGATGTTATAAACCCCTTGGTCCAAGAAGCTTGGCATTTCTCATCCTTACTTCCACAGTAAGCTAAGTGAAAAAGATGATGAGAATATGATTTTTCTATCCATGACAAATACCACTAGATTAGGACAGTTTTCACACAATTTTCTAGTGCAAACACATGAGAATAGGTATTTGCTTTGCAGTGATAGCTATTACAGAAACACCTGCCTAAAAGAGTAACACCTTGTACCCGTGTCATGCAAAATCCAGCGCAGATGGTGGTGTTGATGGCCAGGCAGTAGGTGCACTCCCTTTTCTCCACATGGATTATGTACTCAGAAGGAGCACAAAGTGATGCTGTTTGACCAAAAGCCAGCCCGAAGAGGAGAGACAGCAGGTAGAAGGGACTCATGCTAGATGGAGGGAAAAACAAAGAAAACAAACAAATCCTAAGCTGAACTTTTTTTTTTTTTTTTTTTTTTTTTTTTTTTTTTCCCACTCCAGAATTTCACAAGAACAGTTATGGCAGCTACAAAGTAGAAACAATCCTAACTTTTTTTTTTAATTAAAGCCTGGTAAATTTTTCTAATCTCAGACATTGAATTGAAACAGTACCAACTGCTGAAAAGAAAAAAAAAAAAATGAACAGGCCAATAACATTAGGTCAACACTGCATGTTCACTTGTTCCCACTATAGCATGTTATGCAGAACTTTTCACTAATAAGTGATAAAATGCTGCCACAGAAAAATAACCTGAGTTTTTCCTTGCCTTCCCTGTAAAAGGGAACATACATGAGAAAATATCATCTCCAGAATTACCTAGAAAAGCAAAAAATCTCAATGGTTTAAAAATACTTTTTGCAGAAATCATCTCATGAAATGTTCAAGAGAGAAGAACAAACGGCACATATCAGATATATCACTGTATTTTTTTACTTCTAAGCTGTCTTAGAGGTATGAAGCATGGGAGCACTGCCAAATATTAAATCATAGATTCAAACAAATGACAGTAAAGTACATCAGCAAAGAGTTCAAATCAATGGATCCCTTCTTTGTCTTTCCAGTGTGCTGACTCTTTTTCCAGAGCTGCCGGGGCATCCTGAGAACAAAGTTTTTGTTAGCTCCAAGACAATTCCAGGGTCTGCTCTATATCCTCTAAACTACAACTGTAAATGACAGTGTCTGCAATCACCTGCATGTCACCCTCTAGTTGCTTCCAGCTGCTAGTTTCCCACAGCAAAAGCCTTTACACAGTGCAGTTCACCCTGCAGCTACAACAGTGCAAGTCTGGAAAGACCAACCTCTTGTCAGCTGATTTCTTCCCTATTACAGGAACTCGATTCTGCCTTGAGCTGGAAGAGGCAGTGACCCAGCAAAGCTCTGTCTGTGCTTTATACCCTCCTGGCTAATTCCAGGTTGATCTTATTGTTTATATAATTGCATCTGAATTGCTGCTTTCTTATCGCAAAGTCATCTATTGAAAATTCATACTGAACCACAAAGCAAACGTGATAGGAACAAATGTGTCCATAATATCCTAACCTGGAAACTGGATCTGGAAATCTAATTATTTTAACAGTCATTCTCTCCTCAGGCTTTTAAATTAACCACTGCTTTTAAAAAGGTTCTATTGATGAGTTTAATAGCTACAAAGAACCATAGTAGCATGACAGCGAGGCTAGCATGGAAATTGAGTCATTTTGAATCACAAATAAATAATTCTATTTTCTTGTTTCCAGAAAATTTGAGTCTGGCTCAGTTTGCTTGTTATGAAGTAGACATAACTGAGAGATGCATTAGTATACACATAAAATAACAAATCTTAATCAAAGCAATTCCATATTCCTGATTTATCTGAGTACAAGAAACATAACAAAGTTGAGTTTTAGCTGATAAACAAGGCCACTTTAGACTTCTGACTGACTTTATACAGTCAGTCCTGACTGGTATTTAACTAATTCTTGGATAATATTAGGCCCCATTTTTCTGACTTTCTAGACTGCTGCACACAGCTTTGTGTCTTGGGCTAACTGAAACGAGCATAGTGGATAGAAAGGGTACTATAACAGCAAAAGCTACATCTAACACTGAATAAAGAGTAAACAATCACTATTAGAAGTGGGAAAATGTAGGTAACTGGTTTGAGGAAATAGAAACGGAAGAGAAATTTGTTTCAGAAAGGCCAGTAGTAATGTCAAAGGACATTACTGATGAAGACAAAGCTGTTGATGGAGAGGAAGCGCAGTCTTCAGTAAATAATCCTGCTTTTGGAGATAAATTTGCATTGTCACATGCAATTTATTTAATATTTTAAATGAGTAATCTATAAGGAATAATATTTTAAAGTCAGCACTCAAAAGCTAATGATATTTTGCTTGCTAATGATAATTTTAATAAGTCTTGGAAAAGTGAAGAAATTTCAAAACATTAAGAAGATTGCTAATATTGTGCCAATGTTTAAAGAGAAAATTGACCCATGTAACTCTCAGATAGTCTGACATCTATCCCTGATAAATCAGGTAAAATAACAGAAAGTTGATACAGGACTGGAGCAATAAAGAATTAAAGGATGAGAACGTAATTAATGCCAGTCAAGATGGTGTTACATAAAATAGGTCATGTCACACAAACCTGATTTCATTCTTCGAGGTGATTGCAAATTTGGTTGTTAAGGCAACTACATAGATGCACTGTCCTTAGTTCCATCTGTCCAGAGCCCTATTGAAATGGAGAATCAGAACTATTATGCAGAGTCCAATTGGAAGTATGATGAATCCTGGGAATTTAATTTCAGAAGTGCATGCAGCTCAATTTCCTGCTGTTGGCTTTTTACCCAGCCTCTTAATACAAAACAGTGCCTTACATGGATATCTGACCAACTATTAATAATTAAAATTAATTTATCTGGTAGTATTATAAATTGGCCTAAGAGGACCAGCAAACTAATGTGCGTGTTGTTCCTACTTCTCAAGGTAGCTCCACATTAGCATGGACCCAGAAAGAACTTCTTTGCTACTACCTCTTTGCTGCTATCAGCTTAGCCAGCCCATGTCAGAAACGCACCAATCATCGCTAAGTGGTATCCACATTCAAATTTCTCCAAAAATTTATACAAACCATCAATCTGTTAGAAAAGCTTTGCCATGGCTGTGAGTGGCAGAATTCTTCCACTACTGTCCAAATGCCTGATGGCAGCAAGACCCCTGTAATACAGGGATCAGCAAGAAAAAGACTGATGGCTGTCTGATGTGGCTCCCTGTTAATGCACAAGGTTTCATTCATATAGTTTCCTAAAATCCATAGTTAAACATCTGATGTTTATTGATCCATTTCTTCGCTCACCCTCCTGCTGACCCACAGGCTATTCAGTAATACACATATTTAATGTGCTTTTACAGCTGTCAGCTTTGTAGCTGTGTGCTCGAACCACCAGCTACACTCTTAATTATTTATCTTTAACCTTTCTATTCACTAAGCCAATCCATTCACTGACATCAGTTATTTACACTTTCATTAAGTGAAAAGCAGTATACTGATGATCTACAAGATGTGTTTTAAGTGATATCTGTAAACAGAATACAGTAATCATAAAGTTATTGGGTTTTTTAACCAGGAATCTCGGGAAATATAATGGGTCAGAGAGATTTCGTATACGCCAGAAGTAATATGAAAAAAAAAAAAAGAAAGAAAAAAAAATCTGATCAATACCTACTGCTCACTCTTCTTCTGTTAGTAGGATAATAGAATGAAAATTTTGCAGAGTTTATGAGCAGGCTAACACATAGAGCAGTGTGACAAAGTCTTGTTTCCTGCATATAGCATTTTGGATATGAAAATGAAAACCTCTCCATGTGTGCAGACAATGCTGGAATTAGAAAATATGTTAATGGAAGTGAACAAAAACAATCATATTTCTAAAAGATTAGGATTCTAGCAGAAGAATTATTTCCAATTTCATCCAACTATAGAACTCCAGTGATGAAAGGAAACAAGATCCTGACATGTTGCCATAGAAACAAGTTTTTTTGTTGTTGTCAAGTTTTGCATTTAAGCAGACCATGTCTGCTGAATTTTCAAAGTTAATCTTTTTCACATGTCTATGTAATTGATTGAAATTTGTAGATTCACAGATGACTGCTCTCCTTTCTTTTCCAGGATTAGCAGTAGCATTTCCTTATTAAACACAGATTTAAAGAGCAACTTTTTTTCTCGAATATCATATGCCAACAATCTCTATAGTGTGAAAATACTTCGTAACGTTATTTGCTATCATGGCTCATTTGACCAACTGCTTTGTATTTGATTACATTTCTTTGGGAAGTGCTAGATATTTCAGTTCCTGTTAAGATCACAATTTATACAGAGAGGATCCGATTTACAAATAAAAACAAAAGAATAAAACACACACATGCAAGCATTCTGCAGTCTTATAAAGAATGGAAAATTATATTCACACAATATCCCACAGATCTGTGTAATCATGTGCACAACTGTAAGGGCAGCAATGGGAACTAGTTCTGCAGAAAAGGATCTAGAGATTACAGTGAATCATGAGATAAATGTGAGTCGTTATAAAGAAAGTAATCATACTCAAATGCATAAATGCAAAAACTGTCTGTAGAACATACTAGACAATCTCTCTACTCCATTTGGCACTGGTTAGGTCACAAAGGAGTACAAATTAAGAAACGGTGGAGTGACTGGTAATCTAGATAATGTGAACCAAAAGAAAAGGTCATTTGCATTATTCAAGATACATCATTCATGGTGCATAGTTACACTGCAAATACATGTAGCTTTTGGTCTCAAGACCTTTATGCTTAAACAGTATTTTTAGGACAAGCACATTCTTTTCCCTTTGTCTGTTCATGGTTTACATAAACGCATCCTTTGGTTTCTTCTGAAGCACAGAACTGCAAACGTCAGCAGGACTCTGGAAAAGAGAAGAAAACAACTGATAGATGAATGTGACTGTGGACAACACAGAGTTTTCCAAGTAGTTTAGGTGATGTTACTTTCTTAAAGAAGATGGGAAGAATCTTAGAGAAAGTTAAGGTTGTAATGGATCTCTGGAGATTATCTAATCCAATCCCACTGGTGAAAGTCAGTTGCTCAGGATTGTGCCTCATCAGGTTTTACCATCTCCAAGGATGGAGACTCCACAATCTTTCTGGGCAACATGCTCTTGTGTTTAATTACCCATATACGATATCTAAACAAAATTTCTTGTATTTCAGTTTGCGACCATTCCCTGTCATCCTTTCCTTGCAGGCCATCAAGAAGAACCTGGCTCTGTTTTTTTCACTCCTTCCCATCAAGTATTTATACATACTGATAGCCCTGGGCCCTTATTTCTGCAGGCTGAACAATCCAGGCACCCTCCCTCTCTCCTCATTTATCATATGATTCAATTCCTTATTCATGTTTGCAACTCTTCTTTGGACTTGCTTGAATTATGTCCATGTCTTACTTGTGTGGGGCAATCCAGAAGGGAAATAGCATACAAGGTGTGACTAAAGCTGAGTAGCAGGAAGGATCTGCTCCCTCAGCCTGCACGCAGCAGTTACTAACGCAGCCCAGGATGCTATTGGCCTTTCTCAGCACAGCAGAACATTCCTACCTCATATTCCAAAACTGTTGTCCAGCTGGATCCCAGGGCCTTTCCTGCAAGGCTGCTGTCCAGGCAGCTGGGCCCCAGCCTATTCTGCTGCATGGGATTATTCTTATTCAGGTGAGGGATTGCATTTCCCTTTGCTGAACTTGGTGAGCCCTTTTGCCCACATCTCTAGCTTTGGGTATGAAGTCCTGAGACGCTGCTTTTACATCAAATAAATCCCTGCCTTAGGCCTCTCTCACACGACCACCTGAAAAGCATCCATCATGGATATGACAAACTACAGCACTGAAACTCCAAACAAAAACTAAATTGGCTTAAAGAAAGTAGAGACTTTTTTTTCATTAGCCCTCCCCTACACAGTACTCCTGACATAAGCAAGGCAAATTACATTAAAACCTTGAGTATCAAGGGAAAAAAAAGTCTCTAGGAAGTTAAGGATGACAGTAACACTGTTATTTATACTGTGAGGTTTTTTTTTGTTGTTGTTGTTTTGTTACTAGGTAATTAAGATACTGTTTCATTAATCCTTCGCACTTAAAAATTTAACAGAATAACATTCGTGCTTTCAGAAGAGTTGTCTTTTTCAATAATTACTGCATATTTCTGAGGATTTTCTTTTAATATATATTTATTTTTAACCAAGGAGCCTATAATACCTTCCCTTCACACTTTCGGGCAAAATTATTTATAAGGACAAAGTATACTAAGCTGACATTACAATATTTTAAGGGAGAGCTAAGATAATGTTGATATATTATGTGGAATGTTAAGTTTTTATAATATAGCTGCTTAAAATATCAAACACCTCTCCAGGAGGAAAAGTCATTCTAACTTCTCAGAAACTTTACTTACATAACACATTCCATTCAGAAAATATGGAGAAGAAAAACACTAAATTCTTTAAGACTTTAGAGAATATTTATAGTTACATACAACAGCAGCAATACCAGTGCTCAACACATAAGACAAAGAATCCAAACTATTAGCCTCTGCACACAACTGCTAATCAGAAACAATGAAACATGCAAGTTTTGCTACCCACTTCAGAAGAAGCCAAAATTTTGATTTTTAGATAGATGCATCTGCACTCTTCTTTTTATCTTTAGGAACTGAAGTAAATTTTTGTTCTTGTTGTGGAACCAAGATTAAGCAAGGATTAACACCAGAATCTATTTTGTTCTAAGTTATTTTTATGCTTATACAGAAAGAGTTGTTAGTCCTTAGGAAGGAATGTCTTGCCATTTAGATCTGTGTTCTAATACATAAAGTAACAACATTTAGTTCTACACTCCACATTTCAGACAATTCATTTAATTAAATCTCCAAATTGAGTTTACTATTTGAAAATAATAAGTATGCATATCCTGTTCCTTATGAATACGAGTCATTTTTAAATCTAAGCAATTTTTACTGAAAATACAATTTTAAACATTTCGGAACTGTAGTAGTGGCTATTGAAAACAAAGCAGTCTTTAAAGATAAGAACCTGTAAAATGAACCAAAAGCAATACAACTTCCAGTAAAAGCTCACATAAAACCTTCAGCATTTAAGTAACTGGACAATATTCTTTTTAAAATTATTATTAAAAAGAGTAAATTTAAAATAACTGAATTTCTTCAAAACCAATATTTTCAATGGTAGACTTTTAAGCCTTTAAAAAGGCTTTTCAAAATTTTCAAAATTTCAAAAATGAGCTAATTTTTGTCTCAAGGCTTCTTATTGCTTAGAGAATGAAATACAGGAAATGCTGTACAGGTGGATGAAGTTATATATCTATCAAGATTATTCATATGTAGGAAATAAATGGAAATCCTGAATACTGAATATCTACTGAATAAGACAGAAAAAATGCAACAGTGTACCAACTCTGAAAGAATAATAATTGTGGGGTACTAATTAAATAATATTAATTTCAAGCAAAGAGTTTTTCAGCTTCTTTCATTTTTCTTTTCCTGTCCATTTTAGAAACTTCAGTCCATCCAGCCTCTCGCATTTTCCTCATACTTGTCATTTTCAGTGCAGAGCCTGTAGTTTTCACGTTTGATGTTAATGGTTTCTAAGAAGACAAATAAACCTATTCATTAATTTCTGTACTAAATTAAATTAAAAGACACAGTTAGCAAAAAGAAATGCTAAGATACCTTTTTCGGTGTCATAGTACATAACTGCAAAGTTTGATGATAATCTTGGTATAATTTTTTACAGATTTCTTCATCTGAAACTATGCTCTTAAAAAAGAAAAAAGTTAATTAATTCAGAAATTGCTTTTCTTTTACCTTAGAAATACGAGAGCATGGGAAAAAAGTTAAATTATTATTATAAAATCTCAGAGGTTCAAAAACAATTTAAAATTTAATTATAAAAATAATTTTTTATTTTACATAGTATTTCATTTATGATATGGTTACCGATTTGGTACACATGAACTGTCTCCAGAAAAGACAATGAAATAAAAAGATACACATACATTTTGTCCTGTTTATAGAACCCCACATCCTACATACATTCTTAGATGTAGCAGTGTACATAGCAAATCATTATAGCACAGTATTAGTTTTAGATTTTTACCAGGAGGTCACTTTGTTCAGAGCTATCTGACTGAGCATCCAATCGCAGAAGCACTTTTTGCTTCTTCCTCACACATCCTTCTGAAAGCCAATTCGTGCTTTCATTTTGCAGCTTATGCACTGGAGGAGTTTTTATAACATATTTCTAAAAAAAAAAAAAAAAAAAATCAAATCTAAAATTCTATTTTCAGTGGTACTTCTAGAATATAAAACTAAACATATAACCAAGGTTGTGTCAGAGATCCAAAAAGCAAAAATTAAATATATTGTTTTGCATTGCCAAACAGGAAAAAGAACAGAAAGCCCCTAAAGAGTTTTATAGCACACTATATTCACTCTCTATCTCATGGGCATATATTCAGTTCATATTCTGAACTACACAAGCAACACAACCCAAACCTACAGGAAGAAGCTTTTCGAAAGCCGTTGATAGCGATACCAAGGACTATACATGCACAAACACAGACATACACATTCTTAGAAGTTAAACTTCTGCTTGTTTGCAGTATTGAATCTTTAGAAAAGTTAAAACCAAAATGATAATCATTCTTTTGTTCTGATAAAAACATTTCATGTGAGCTTCTGACAGGGTAGAATCATAAGGCTTTACAGTTATAACAAAGCAGTCAGGAATACACTGATAGTTTTTACATCTAGACAAGCAATCTTCTGTTTCATAAGGGGAAAACAACGCCCTTTACAAATAGACAATATTTCCTTTTACTAGTAAGTGAAAAGCAACAACAAAAGATACTAGTGATGATATTAAATTCACAGGCCCTCTAAAACAGTTAGTTTTAGTCAGTTAGTTTAGTTATAGTAATTAGTTGAGTCAGTTTTAGTTTGCCAAGAAGGGAAGAAAAATGAGGTAACAGAGCAAGAAAAATAAAACACAACTGGAGCCCTTTCCCAAATTGTTTTTAATATCTGATGTGTATAATCTTGTGACTGTCCACCTTTTCAAACCCTACTTATCACAAACAAAAATAGTGTTTTTAGAGCATTAAAAAATACACTCAAATTACACCATACAAACAATTCATTACTATCCTGTAAGTCACAAACCTTTAACGATGGACTGCACAAGGTACTTCTTGCAGGTCCTGAAGGAGAAGTTTCTTTATTTTCCACTACATTGACTTTTATAGGAATATAATTTGGAGATGATCTTTTTTTTGACTCGATAGATGCAGAATCCAGATCTAAGTGAGGTTTAGGAGTCTCAGGGAGGTGAGTCTGTATTTTCTAAAAAGTTCAAATTAAAAGCAAATTGATATCTTTTGTCCAGTGATATTATTTAACACGAAGCTTCAATCAGATTGCATACATACAAATGTCATCAAATTCTATCATTAATTAATAATAAAACTACCTTGTGCTTCTTTTCTTTTTCGGGAATTGTATTTTTGGGATGTTCTTTGGCAAGATTCTTCTAAAGAGAAAATAAAAAAGTTATGTCATAGGAAGTAATAATTTTACTTGAGTTTAGTTGTTGTACATATGCTCAGCATAATTAAAAACATTCTTCATCCAAGATGCATGTCACAGCTGTCATTACTATAGTTCAAAAGCATGTCACACACAGTGCTACACTAACAAAAAATATACCTTTTCTTCAATTTCAGCTTTAAGCTGTTCCTTAAGGCATGCCAGTTCACTTTTCAAATGCAATAACTCACTTTCCTGAAAGCAAATGGATAATAGAAAGATTAGCTATTCTTAACTTGGAGGAAAAAAAAAAATCAAAAAAAGGAAGCAGACATTAGGATAGATACTAACAGAACGTGTTGTTAGAGCAGGATAGCAGCCCTTCCATTAAATTACTCACTGCTGAAGTGTTGATCTTACCATGGATCTTTTTTCTGATGACTGTTCATGCTCTTTTATCTTAAAAAGTTTTAATTCTGTGTCTTTCTCTTCAACCATTTTATCATATTGATGCTGTGAATAAAAAACAAACACCCCAAAACAGTTATTTGATTGATTGTTATAATTACAGCTATATCTAACCTTAAAATCTGGGGGTTTTGTTTGTTTGTTTTTTTCTTCCAGATAAAGCTACTTTGGAGGCAGAGAAAACATTTAGACCTCTGCATATAGAGCCCAATAGAAAATGTACAGGTAGTGTTATTTTGTAGGTGACAGAAACGACTTATCTCTAGACAGTGACGTTTTTAAGCAAGAAAACAAAAGTTAGCCATGTTATTTTTCTTAATCTGCTAACTATACTGCACAAGTCAATTAAAATACATTATTTTAAACTATCTGAAGTCACTAAGTTCTCATAAAACTGTCTCAAATTGACATGTACTGCAAAAGGATGGAGGAATATCACATGAAGCCTGAATATAAAAATCCTGCTAAACACAAAAATATATATTCCTTTATTAAGCCCAGATATAACATCTCAAAAAACACAAAGTAACTTCAAAAGACTGCTGCCATCACCACGTTATGTAAAGTATTTAGGGATCTATGAACTGACTAGTTTGCATCACTTTATGATTCCTAAAAATTTAGATTTCATCTGCAAGTAAACTTTTTGGTTTTTCAACTGAAGATGAGTTTATTTTTAGTTATTGAAACCCAAGCACATGCTCAAATTCATTTCCAAGCATCAGATTATTATTATCAAGCTTCATTTTTTAAGTTTGCAATATTCTGGAATGGAAGAGTTTTTATTTAACACTGTATTACACACTATACATCACAGAAATTGTTAAAATCTCCCACCTTGTGCTTCTCCATAAGTGCAACCATCTCAGCAATCTTGTGTTGACATCGGATATCAGTTTCTTTCTGTATTACTGTTGCTTCATCAGCCAGCAACCTCATCTTTTCTACCTGTTAGTAGAAAGTTTCTTCTAATTCATGAACAATTAAGAACAACATGCTAACAAAAATCTTAGTTTCATTTCTTCCCTCCCCACTGGGTGCAATGTACAGTTTTCTCATGCAGTGCTTATTTTCTTTAAAGATTCTTCCTAAATCCTTCATCTTTTACATACTTTTTTAAGATGCGCAAGTAAAACCTACACCTAATGTAAGTCCATTTCCCTGTGTCAAATAAGCACAAAGTTGAACTCCAAGCAGTAAGAAGTAACTGCGTAGCAAATCAAGCACTTTGCCCTAACATTTTTTGACATTATTATCAAAATTTTAAGCATGAAAATATAAATATTAAGAAAGTTATCGTCTTATTTTCTTAAAGTATATTTACACCAAGTTTAGATTTTCTGTGGACAATATCCTGACAAAAAGATCTTTTGGTTAGGTACTTACTTATTTTTGGAGACATACAAAAATATTTCAACTTAAGAAGGCATACAAGAATATTTCAACTTAAAACACAATGGTGTTGTAAGATTTGTTTACAGCCATGCAGTTCCATTTGTGTCTATTAAATTTCTACATACGTCTGAGAAGTGTAGCCTATATAGCTTCATAAAATACACCACACATTTGGCAAGTTATCCCACTTAAAAAAATTGCAGTAACACTTAACAACTCTCACCTCTTCAAGAAGTTTATCTTCAGTTAGTTTTTTTGCTTCAATTTCTTTTTGATAAATGTCAACTGTGTCCTTATGTTGCTTGTTCACATTTTCTATCTCTAATTGTAATTTAGTAACCTTTTGAGAATGTAAAATTATTCCTGTTAGTTGTTAAAGACTAAATAAGCCCTCAAAAAATACTTCAGAATAGAATCATGCAGTACTTTTCAGATATATGACTACATCCTTTCTTATTTAACATTCAAGTTCTCATGAGGAGGGAACTCTAGCCAGCAGATCATTTGACTGCCCTCACATCGGTCTATACATATATATATATGTATCTCTTGAAGTGTGGTACCCAAAATATACCCAAGAGATATATATATATCTCTTGAAGTGTGGTACCCAAAACTGAGCACTATTCTAATGAGAGACTTATCAGGGCAGAGCAGAAATTACCTAAAATGAATAATATATGTATATTTTTTCTATTTGGCCCTTTTATTTTGCCAGCAGGAAAGCACTACCAAAAAATGTTCAGTATAGTAGGAACTAAAAAATAGGTATTTGAAGGAAGCAAATTCCTTGAAATTTGATGTCTATCTCTTATAGATGTCTGATACTCCAATTTCCATTGATTAAAAATGTAAGCATCTTCCAGAAATTACAATCACGTTCTTGTCAAATGTTGAATGCTGTCCTAGTTCCATAAAAAAGTTTAAGTACATGCTTATTATCAATAATAACTGAGACTTAAAAAAAACTTGTCTTTTCATTTTACCCTTTTCTTTTACAAGAAGATATTTAAACCTACCTTCCCTTCATAAATACTTGTTTTCTTGATTTCTGCTGTAATTTTCTTTTTCAGCACCTTATTCTGTTAAAATAAAATAAATATGTTCAGTAAGTTTAATAAGTTAACAGAATCACACAATAACTGCATAGTCTGGAATCCTCAAAATTCCAGTTCTCAGCAAGCTGAAAACTCTCTATTTATTGTCTATTTGTGCAATTCAGTTTCTAGATCAATTCTCCAAGTAAAAGACTGCTCAACTTCTTTACTAATACTGTCTCTTATACTTTATGACCTTATGAGGAAGAAAAACCCAATACGCATGGCACCTCTAGCTCTAGTGGTATGCAGCTTATATAGAACATAAATTTACTCCTGTGCTGTATTATAAAGGAAGAATTGATGATATAATGATATAGTCATTCCAAAATCAGGAAGAAAATACTGCAGAAAACATGCAGATGCTATTACAAAAAAAAATGGAAACATATTTCTACACATTTCTATATTTATTTACAGTTTCTATGGATGATACTATGTGCTAACTTAAAATTACAAAAGTTCAAGATAATTTTTCTATACCTGCATTAAAAAAATAAATACAAACCTCAGAAGCAAATAAAACACCAGACAATTTTACAAATCAAGTAACTCCAAAGGTTATTCTTCAATTTGCTCAGAGGTAAGATTACAAAAAAAAAAAAAAAAAAAAAAAAAAAAAAAAAAAAAAAAAAAAAAAAAGACAATGCTATAAATTACCTAGTGATATCAAATTCATTATGTTAGACTATAATTGTTTAATAGTAGCAGTAATCACCAAATGGTTGACTGTTTTATGGATTTGTGACTTTAAAATGTGCCTACCTCCTGTTGCAGGCCTTCTATATATTTGGTTTTATTTTCCATCTGCTTCTTTAAATTATTCAACTAAAAGAGATATTTCAAATATTTGAAATTGAAACAAACATTTTTGTCAGTTTGTTAACAAACAACATAAGATATTTCTGTCAAAGCACTTAAACACGTACAGTGCACGAGCTAAATTAATTTGTGTGTTTGTAAACTTAAAACTGAACTTTATTAATTGTAAAAGCTTAGCATGTGTTTTGGTCCCATTAGAACTAATGGGGTTTGCACAAATTGACAACTTAATTTTCAGACTTTTAAAGTTCAGTTTTAAGTTTACAGACTTAGAAATACGAAATACAGTTAGAATTTAGCTAGCCCAACATAAGACTAATCCTAGTGAAACAGTTTGTTAGGAGCGTCACCACAAAAAATAAAATATATTTAAATATATATCTTATATTTATCATTATTTATTATTATAATTATAATAAATATCATATTTATTATTATCTTATTTGAAATATCAAAATTCTCTACTATCTCTGAAAAAATGAATGCTTATACCTTATTTTCTAGAATCTTCAACTGCTTTTCCTTTCTTGAAATTTCATTTTCAATAGTTCTAGTCTGAAATTATAATAGTTTTCAAATCTGGTCAAAATATCAGAATTTTGGTACTCTCTTAAAGAATAGAAGTAGGGTAACAGTAAAACTGTTACTAATTATTATGAATTCAAAGCACAAATTCCCCTCAAAAATGACAATTTCTATTTTATATTTCTTTGCACAAGCTAAGATAGCTATTCCATGCCCTGATTATCTTCAAATTTATTTTTACATTTAAATATTGAAAGTCAGTATGACGTTAAAAATCTGTTTGAAAACATAGTTAGAAAATAAAAATATTTGCATAGTGCTATAGTATAAGTTTTACTACATATTAACAGCTAAACTTTACTAAATGGTATGGAAGAAAAAAAAAAAAAAAAAAGGCTTATTTGCATCCCTGAAATAAATCTAGGCTCATAAGCCTCCATGTACAGATTAAATTTACTAGTGGAAGTCCTGGTCTTTCAAGAATAAAGGATTAAGCATATATACTTAATTTAATTTGCAATAGTGCTAAAAGGAAAACAATCTCTCCAAAAGACTGTATCTCAGATAAAGATCTGCAGGAAAAAAAACAGAAGTTTTACATTGGTTCCTACAGGTAATGTTATACTTTTAGACGATAAAGCACATGACGTTCATACATTTTCTTCACTTTCATCCAGTTTATTTTTAATTTCTTCACCCTTCTTTGCCATCTTCTCCTTCAAGGACTTTAGTTCATTTCTATATGACAAAAAAGTGTGGATTAATAAATATGTTAAAATTTCAGAGTTCTTTCACTACTACTTAAAAAGAAAAATAGATATTTCTAAAAGAACTTGCTTTGTTAGAACAATTAGTATTCATGAGAGTTTGATAAGCTTTTCACTGAAAAGATGCAAAAGTGGATGGTAGGTTAAAAAATACATATCAGATGTCAGGTATGGGAAAAAAAATCTTATTTCTTGAATGAAATATATTCTAATCTGTAAGACTGTAAAGTACATATGAAACACGGAAGGCTGCTCATTAATGCAGCTTGGGTGAGACAAAGATTGTGTCAAAGTTTAACATTTAGTCATTTATGTTTTACCACATTTAACCCATAACTTTTTTTTTCCTTTCACAAATAGGATAATCCAAAAAATCATTATTACCAGATTATTAGTAATTACTAGTATTACTAGAAATCACAGAACATAGCATATGAACACACTATTAACATTAGTGATGGAATCAAGACTACTTCTTTAAATAATATTATCCTTCGATAGTATTTTTACTTGCCTCAACTGGCTGTTTTCTTCTTCCAGGTTTTCTAATAACTTCCTTGTATTTTCTTCTTGTTTTCTGTTATCCTAAGGCATATGCAAGTAAAATGACTAAAACTCAAAGTGAGAGCTTTCACAGATCCCAGTCCACCTTATTACAAGGGTTAACTGCACTTACTTTTGTTTTTAAATAAAAAAGGTGGTTTCAAATATGTCCTATGATTTATATGTTCTCCTTCAAAAACGGATAAAAGTTTACAACTTGCCTCACAACCTACTTGTAGTTTCTTGAGTTCTGCAGCTATATAACTTTTCTCCTGTGCTATCTGCTCCTTTTCTAATAAAAGCTTATTGAAATCCACTGTTAGTTGCTCATTCCTTAGCCTAATTTAAAATACAAGGTCAGAGAAAAAAAGAAAATGAAATTTGCAAATACATTTTAAGTTCAATTTAACTGTTACAAAACCATTATAAAAACTATCATAAAAAAGTTCAGGCCTATATCTGCAAATTCAAGTTTTGCAACAAACTTGGTATAGAGTAATAGTGATGTGAAGAGGTTCTCAAAGGAAGAAAAAAAAGTAAAAAGCAACTTTCAAATAATGGTTGCTGGAAGAGATATAGCCCAACATCAAGGTCAAAGCAGAGTCAACATTCAGAAGTACTTTTTCTTCATGTTAATACATATAAGTCACTGAGATAGTCAACAATATATTTTATTAGTGTAAATATTTAAAGGCTGTTGTACTGTACTCAAGTTCAAAATTTTTAGAAAAGTAAAGATTATTTCACAGTATATTACAGTTACTTATGTATAACAAAAATATCATACAAATGCAAACTTTTCAGAAAAGATCATACATCTTCTGTTCAAGATCTGCATTCAGTGTCATAACCTGTTTAAAGCAAGCTTCTTTGTTTTCCATTGTGTCAGTCAGCTGTACTTTCAAATCACATATTTCCTTCTGCAGAAGAAAGTTTTGTGTTTACTTATGAAAATCACAATTCGTTAAAACTGCCAGTAATTAACAGACAATATAAAACTTCAAGTTAAAATTAAACTGCAGACATGCCATAAATTAACCAGTCTGCCTCTTTAGATCTCTGTAGTGTAAATGCATGTGTGAGATATCTAATTCTCATATGCATACTGTGTCCCCCATTGTATAATTCAACTAACAACTCTGCAAAAATGCTACAAAGTTTCCTTTCTCTCAGCATTTAAATAACAACATACAAAGACATTGTTGCCTTATACATCATAAGTGTTTTTATTACTTAAAATTAAAACAAAAAAAGAGCATTCTAGTACTGTATGTTAGCATAAGCATACATTTTGGATGCATGCTGAACTGTGACGCAAAACTCTTCCCTCAGAAATGGGGAATGTAATATAACTTATAATATGTAAATGTTTTGAATACTATTTCCTCTGAATCACTGATGATACAATGTCGTCATATGTAAGCAGCTGATTTAAAACAGACAGAGAGTTTATGTTATGTGTTTCCGTGCGTGAGCGTGTGCATGTAGGCACACACATTTGAATGCAGTGTGTATGTTTAATTTTTAAACACAACAGGTAGCAAACTTCTGGAATTTGTTGACACAAACAGATGACACATGAACAAGATCATAAACTCTTAATAAAGAAGAGCAACACGATGTTTCCTCTAACATCCTGAATACAGTGACCATAGGAATGTAAGTAGAATAGACCATAGACAATAGTCAGGCTTGTAGACTACACACACACACACACACACACACACACACACACATACACACGGAGACAAGATACACACATATATACACACACACTATATATATATATGTAATTCTATATAGCATCTTCTACCACATTATTGGGAGTGCAGTACTGCACTCAGTAAGACATTTCTGATGTTCTTTTATTCAAGCAATGATGTGTAATATAATAATTTAAAACAAATTAGAATCACCCTTTATTCAGACCTCTCTAACTTGGAGATTCTTTTTCATTTCCTTGTCTCTCTCCTCCAGTTGTTCAACAGTAGTCTCAAGATACTTCTTCTCCACTAGAAGTCCTTGAACTTTTTCCTATTTAAGAACATTAATAAAACTCAGTTTACAAAATTCCATGTTCAGCATATATACAATATGCAATATATAAAATGCAGACATGGTTTCACACCCTGTTACTTTAACTGATTACTTTCTTGTTAAACTACCAAATTTAAGATCTTAACACTATGCCGCAATGAAAGTCTATCTCATGATTCAGACAGCTGTACCTGAAAAAAAGGCTTTTAACAAGATTTAGTAAAATTTACAGAGATCAAGGCTGCTTACTTCAGGAAATTTCTATGATAAGGAAAAAAAAGAACACCCCTTACACTGGGAGTTCAGGTAGCATGAATATTATAACCCAGGAGAGCTTTCTGCAGACTTAGCCTTGCATATCTTTTCTTTAAAGAAGTGCATATCAACTCAGTGGGCATTTCTCTGCACATAGTACACACTGCAGTAAAGTCACCTCACCATAACCAGCAACTAACAAAGAATAAAACAATCCCAACATTTTGTCAATACATAATCTTGCTGCGAACTTTTTCATAACCTTCTTCCACTGCCTTTCCAGAATGGCATAAGCTTGGTTATTCTTTAAACATCAAAATAGTCTTTATAAAATAAGCCTTTGAAAGGTCTAGTTTTTAAAGGAGAAATACAAAGCTATCCAGCCATGAAGTTACCTCTACTGTTAAAAAATAAATTGAAAAATTAGCCTTAAATATCACATTCACAAGATTTGAGCTTATGTTCATCACAAAAAAAGAGATCTATTTTTTCAGAATGATTCAACATAAGAAAATGAGTACAAGGCAAAATTGGAAAAAAAAAAAAAGTAATCCTTCTATCCAGAGGAAGCAGTATTTGAACAAATGTGAAAGAAAGAGCAAAGGACCAGAATCTCAAGTCAAACAAAACAAGAAAAACAGAGGAAAAAATAGGTCCTTGAAAAAGGAAAACTGAAATACTTGAAAAGACAAGTTAAGGCAAAGAAACTCAAAAAAGAAAAAAAAAGAAAAAAAGGCAAATAAACTTGATACGGCAGGCAACAATATGGCGAATCAAAGTGTTTTACAGTGCATGAAAGCTACTTATAATGCAGGAGAGACTTCATATGAAAAATGAATGCCATGAGAATAGTAAAAGGAACAATATTTACCAGTGTTACTGATAGCTCTTCAAGTTGCATTTCTTTGTCACATTTTAATTTAGTCATCTCTTCTACAGCACATGCAATATAAAATTCATTAAGCAGAAATAATTTTATATAATTAGCAGACAGTATAAAGCATTGGTCCCTTTACAGTACCAAATTTGCAAGACTCATTTCATTAAGTTCAGAAATCTTAAAGCTCAAGCCTAACCTATGAGTTTATTTAATTGCAGATTTGAAAAAATTTATTCAAAAAGACCTTAGTGAACACTTATCTGAAGAGAAACTAACTGTTCATTTAAGAAAAAAATCAGATCCTATTGTATTTTCTGCAAATGTGGTTTCAAGTAAAACTGAAGATATTAATATGAATATGCTGAAAAAGAAATATATTAGTAAAGATATTTGAAATGTACTTATACACGCATCTTCACATAACTATTATTTTTCACAACTACAGGACACCAGACTCACTTTTCATCTGGAAGTATCACAGTCTTATCTCTTCTTGTTCCAGAAAACCAACAGCAGTTATTTTACCTTAAAAATGCTCTCAATGCTTCGGAAAACATCAAACCTTACTTCCCATCTTTTATTTATAGACTAGAGATATTTAGAAACATCTGCTGCACTGGGATAACAATACTAAAGGTAGGTTTCTTTAGCTGGAGGCTAAAGAGGGGCTATCTAGAAATCATAGGATAGCAAAACACTATTTAAAGCAATGAAAGAACTGAGGGCAGATCCCAAAGAGGCCCTGTATTTCCTAGAATAAGTGATACAAATATTGTAAAGAATGATTTGGAGATGGACTGTTAAAAAGGGGTAAAAAAAAGAGCGGAAAAAACACTCAGTAGTTATTATATAGTATGATACTCAGTATCAGAGGACCATAAGCTAGGACACAAGATACTAAAATGGTAACTGCACAGGGATGGTCCATTTTCAGTAGCATTTACCTTAACTTAGTTCTTTTTCTTTTTTTTCCCCCCCTATAGTCTTACCTAGTTCTGAACACTTCTTTTCGAGCTCCAACGTAAGCAGTTTCGACTCATCTTCACATATCTTCAATCTAGGAAAATTATATGATTTTTTTCCTCTGTATAGTACACAGGAATAGATTTGACAGCTTAAGGATAATAAGACAAAGTCCTACTGCAAGTATTTTAAATACATCTGCCTTTCAACAAGCAGGTGATATAACTACCTGCAACAAGTATCAAAAAATAAATAAATAAAAAACATCTGAAAAAACAATTCCTGAACAGCAGACATAAAAACAAATACATATATGTGTACACATAGTTGTTAAAAGGATTATGAAAATTAGAGAACAAAAAATTTACTTTCTCATCAACGAAGATAATCCCAAATATATATGTATACATATATATGCATACTTAGACCATAAAGTCATCTACCTAAAAGACATTAAAGTATCCCAAAATATTGATTCTTAAAATACTCGGTTTGATAAATTACTAAAAATACACTGTACTGTTCTTATACTTAGAAAGGTTGATTTTAGTTCCTATCAAGCTCTTTGACAAATACATAGTTTTTTAACTTTCGGAAGACCTGGAATTATAGTCAATGGTATTAAACAGTACTGTTATTAGGTAAGGAAGAATATCATTCTCACTAAATGTTTTAGTATTTAAGAAAGACTTTCAGGTACCAAATGAGATTACTTAGCTAAGAACTCTTAGTATCTATATAGTCAGAAAGTACAATCATCTTTATGAGTTAAACTTAGCTACTGTAGTTCTATAGTTATTACTGAGTATTTAAAAAAAGTTACACCAGATCACACACATAATTTAATTTTATTCACAAGCACATAGTCTAGCACATTATCCATAAGATCATTCAATGAATGCAAACTGTTCAGTTTACCTATTTTGTTCTTTTTCCAGTAAACTTTTGAAATTGGAAACGGAAGTTTCAAATTCATCTACCATTGATGCATGCAGAGCCTTAGTTTTTTTACATTCTTCCATCTGTGATTCTTTTTCTCCAGTGACCTGAATTAATGTTTTCACTGCAGTCTGCAATTCAGTTTCTAAGCTCTTCTGAATATTCTTAAAAAAAAAAAAAAAAACCTTGCATATATGTGCTTTAACAACTACCTACAATTAAAGTTTCATTTCTGAAGTATCAGTAGTAATTTATTCAAATACTTATGTAATCTATTTATACTAGAAAATGATAAACAAGCTCTACCTCTGTCTTTTGCAACGAAACTTTAGCTTCTTCCAGTTCTGCTCTCAACTGATCCTGAATGATCTGGGATTCTTTTAACATCTTCCCTTCATATCCTATGCAGAAATATACATGCTTATATTTAATAACTTGCTTAATAAAAGTACTTGCATTTCTGTTTTACAAATAAATACATTCCTACAACCTATTAAAGCTTCATAATGTGCTTATCTATACTGTTGAAGAAAAAAAAAAAGGTGCTTATTCAGCTTTTTTAATAACAAAAACTGAAACATATAACAATATACATTTATGAAATTTAATGAAATGCAGCCATTTCGATACCCATGCCTGCCTTCCCATGTGCCAGTCATGTTTATTTATCTGTATGATGATTAATTTATTCAGTTCTAAAGAACAAAGATATTTAAATCATATCCTACAGTATTTTGTACTGAAATCATATTCTACAGTATTTTGTACTGTATATTGTACCTAATATAAACGGCTTAAAAAGCACTGAAAAGCTAGCGCTGAAAGTAAGTTTCCTCAGCGATTCCTGACAATAAGTTTGCAAAACCAAAGGAAACATCTCTGCAATTTGCACTTCCTGTCCCAGTCACTCCTTTGCCTTTTTCTTAATAGGACTCTATTTAAATAGAAAAGCTGCAATGTTTGGTGAAGGGTTATCTGGCAAAGATATGAAAGTATGTCTAGGTGAACAAAGAGTGCAACTATTTATGGACTAGCAAATAGCTATTAGATATTAAGTTCCCTCACTACTTTGATGTGAAATGATTCAATCCAGTAACTAGAAAACAGTACTATATCTCTTATTTTTATTGTACTAGTACAACTGAAATGGAAGAATTCCCATAATATAGACATTGTTATAGAATGTCCTGATAAAAGTTATCTTTCATGGAAAAGGAAAGATGGGCTATATGGCAGTTTTGTAACGGTATAACTATGTTCACATCAGGTTTATTCAGAAGCAAAATGAGAACAAAAAATCCCTCATCAGGAAACTGTCATGTCAATAAGAAAATAGACGGTAGTCTAAGCCCTAAGAGAAAAATCACTGAAAGGAAATAAAGGTTGTATTTTTATGCCTAAACAGATTATACTAAAAATCCAGATCTTACATCCCAAACTTCTGATTCAAACAATAAACTAACCTGCAAAACCTCAAAGATGTGCTTTTGAATAGTAACAAATTAATGTTATCATGAGTCTGTTTCCAGTTTTTCTTATAATCAACAATATTTTAATATAATAGAGTTAATACTTACTTGTTGTTTCTTCTAAGTCAGCAATCTTGCTTTTGGATTCCTGTAACTGAGTTTTGATATTTCTTATTATTTCATCTTTTTCACCATTCTGTATGGTCAAGTCTGATATCTAACAAAAGTAAAGTTATATTATAATGAAGTCTAGAAAAGATGACGGATTTGTATCTTCATTTATTCATTATATATAATTTGCATTCATGCTGGTATCATTCTATTTAAATAAGGTGGCTTTAGCCAAACATTGGTCATATTATTTTTAGATACAAGAAAATCTTCAGTTCAAAATTAGAACATGAGTTCCAACAGATTATTGATGCTGGAGCCTAACTAAAGTTAGAAGTCCCAAATCAAGAAATGCAGTTCCCGCTGTTACTTCTTTTATCCTTACCGATGCTCTGAAACCCTCCTTGCCTCTTTCCAATGACACAACCACCTTCAGATAAACCAAAAATTCTTGACCCTCTGAGCCACAGACTCAGATTAAGGCCCTGATTTTCAGTCTCCTGCTTACAAATTATCACACATTATCAATTCTTATCATAATTAATTTCTTCTGCTAACTCTGTCTTCCTTCATGACTATCTCATAATCAATGCCAAAAACCTATTTCGAACTCCATTTCAAAAGCTCTCTTATCAGCCCACAGACCAGATACAAACTTTGTTGCTGTTAAAATAAATAAATAATAATAATAATAATAAGCTACAAGGGCTGATGAATGCTTTGCTAATTTTGAGCTTCTGCACAAGGCATTTTTAGAGAGGCAAGTCTACGTATAAAGCACAGGATAAAGATTCAGTATTAACATGGTGCTTTTAAATTCTCTTATGAAGATATCGCTCATGAGGATACAGCAGTCTAATTCATATTTTATCCCAAATAACACATAAGGAACACGCATTTTAAAAGTCATTTGCAATATTAATTTCCATCCTTCCAAAATCATATTTTACAAACAAATCACTTTTAGAATAATTATTTTCTTTTCACGTATCAGTAAGTCATGAAAGCAAAAGAGTTCAAATATTAGTTAAGGAATCTGTAGCTTTTTTCTCTTAAGAATTAAAACAAACCTGTTTTTCTTTCATACTGACTTCCAGTTCGTATTCTTTTTCAAACTTGTCCAGTTTTTCTGATTCTTCTTTTACTTTTGAGATATAGCAGTATCAATAGTTAATTAAAATATACTTTAAGTTAAGCTTAATTTCTATTTTAAGATTAGTTGTAACTATACAGTTGCACAATTCATTTCGTAAAAATCACCTCCGGAAGTCATGTTTGAAATTGTTACCGTATCAGACAGAATACTTTTATAATACATTCACAGAATTAGACCATTACTGCATATATTTCTTAACAGATTGAGAGATGCACATATGGAAATGAAACAAACACTTCAGAGAGTAAATAAATACAAAATGAAAATTTCTTCAGCTATACAGAAGCACATTATCAGTTTAATAAAACAAGATCTAGATTTAGAGATTAACTTTTAATTCTGTCTGTAAAGTAAGTGAAAATTAGAAAAACAAGATTCCAAAAAATGTTCCAGGAACATCAGGGAAAAATAATACAATGCCCCAGTCCTCTTACGGCAGGCTGCATGAAGCAAGACAGGGGTGCAAACTTGTTAAATTAGTTATCATAGTAATGGCACAATTCATTGGATATAAAACTTGTTTCAGAAATGCAAAACTGTTCCTGAGAAAACCTACATCATTCCAGAAAATTTAACTTTTTTAGGAAATTTTCTAATTTATTTAAATAGGATTAAGACTCAGATAAGCTATGAGACAAGAGACTCACTAATTAAAATACTTTTTTCAAAGAGACTGAATTTTGCTGACCACATCCTGTGACTGTTCCTTTGAAACAAACAGCAATAAAAAGCATTTGTCACTTATTACCATGAAATGATGTTCCAGGACACATTTCACAAAAGAAGTATCACAGTGCTAATAGTGCACAATTATAGAACAGTCTACCCTTCTGTCTCAAAACCGCATGCAATAAAATATGTAAACTACAAGAGTGTTATGCCTGCAGCACAGACTAAGCGGGACTCTCACATTTGAAACACATTTCCAGTCTGGTGTTCTCTGCTTGCACACGAAGTTCTTCAAATGCCATTATCATCCTCTAAAAGCAACATTCAATATGTACACAAACTATAAACATGTACTCATATTATATGTACACATTATATTCATATAAAACTAGATACTTTCTATAACAAAGAATGATGTTTATGGTTTGAAAACAAACAGTACTAGAAGCATGCCTCATATTTCTCCAGTATAAATATAAAATGGTCTCAATTTTTGTAGGGGAAAAGTTAATAAAATCCTCTTCAAGCTGAGGAAGCATATTAATGAAAGATTTAACACTCACACCTTACTTTTCCTATTCTACATATAATTATCAGTTTCTATCATTTTGTTATTGCTGTAGCTTTTAAAAATTTTTTTGTTCATCTTTATGCAAGTATACTGTACTTTTCACCAAAGAAAAACATCCAGTACAGTAACTGTAATATATCTGACCTCCATTATTAAAAAAAAGAACTGTGTGCCTGATTTTCACCTATTTTAGATTTTAAGTCCAAAGGCACAGTTCTTCAAAATGCTGTCTCTTCTCCAAATGTCCCATTTCCCCCTAAAGCTCTACTTCTGCAAATACCAAGAATGTTTCAATCCTGCTGAGTCAACTCTATTACACATACACACACGTGCATACCTATGTATGTACAAATATTTACATATGTGTATTCTGTACACATTTAATTACACATTATACAAATAGGGATCTCTGGGGGGCTGGGAGGGGCGGGGGGGAAGCAGGACTGACTTGGTTTTTTCAGAGATGACAGCTGAGTACATTATTTCACTACAATGCGAGACCTGCATTCAGTTTCCCCACTACCTAACTGTGCCAATACTCAGTTCCCACCTCCAGGAAAACGCCTCAGTGAATACCCCCTCAACTTTCTTGCCGAAACTGACTCAACATGCAGAATGGACTTTAAGGACAAGAGCAATGAGCACATATTTAAATACATCACTTACTTCAATGTTGTTGTTAAGTTCCATATATAGTTGTCTTGTTTCTTCTCTTTCATGTTCATCTATCAAAATAACAATGTGCTACGTTTTACTTTGAAAAAAGAGCTTAATCTCTCCAAGCCATTCGGCTCAAATAGCATACTAAATTCAAAAGAATTATCTATTCTTTTCTTATTTTAGCTAGTCAGCGTGAACATACAGTACACCAAAGGTTATACAATCCAAAGAAAATGTATTTTCCATTGAGATATTAAGCAAGCTCAGCTTTTATATTTCCCCCCACCCCGGAACAATGTAATTCTTTATCAATTTAAGTAAATATTAATAAAATTAATGTTGTTAAATAATACTGCACCAAAATGCCCTGCATTTGAAAAGCTGTCATAAAGGTTCTGTATTTACTTTCTACACATCAGCAGACACCCATAAGACTATGCACAACTTCCATCTTTTTATTTGAACAACTTCAGTTTCATAATGCTATTGACGCTATATCATAATAATGAAGCTATTATTATTTATCAAGAAAACAATTTAGGATAATTCAAAACATAACAGTAAAAAACAGTTAAACCAAGAAATACAGTAAATCTATCCATACGTGTTTGCAGAAGCAAAGCAAAAAAGAAGAAAAAGAAGTAGTCACTTCTGATATATCTAAGACAAAGCCAGGAAAAGATCTTAAATATTAAAATAACAATTTTGGATTTCATATGATTAAAATCTGAAGTCAATAATATATTTTAAAACTTAGAACAAAATAATAGCATTTTCCTTAAAAAATGTATAGAAATTTATAGAAAGCTTGATAAATAAAGATTTAAATAGCATTTACATTTGGTGGACTTCTCTGTGAAATGAGCACAGGTTTCCTTGAGCAGATTACACATATGCTTTGAAGCACTGTTTCTGAAAGAAGGGAAGAATACCTTAATATGTTTTTTTCAGGGATGAATGGTACTTTGCATACATAAAATAGTGAAAGTGCAAAGGCTTGATGAACTGCACAATTTAATAGCTATTTTTAATTGACCATACTAATAGTTTTTAGCAAGAAAACTTTATTTTTTACAAAAATATCTAAATGTACTACTTACTCTTTTATAAGATCCTTATTTTCACATATTTCATCTTCAAGTTTTAAACTTAGTTTTTCATTTTCAAACTGATTTTATAAGGGATAAGTACAAAAGAACATGGTTATTAAAAAATATACCAGAAGTATTCTTTCACTTTTCAAGTCTCACATTAAAATATTTTTCTGCATCAGAAAACAGAAATCCATTTTATCTGAAATGACATGCTGAGCAATCTTTTGACAGTTTGTACAAAGATAATAAAACCTTGTAATTTATCATTGAAATATTTGAGGTATGTTAACCATAGGTACGTTCAAATGTGTGTGTGTGCATGGGGGGGTGTAGGTGTGCACTTGCACATCTTTTCAGAATAAACATTTTCACAAGACAAACGCTAAGCTCAAAGACAAAGGGCTATTAAATGCATTCAAACTAACTCATTAAGATCTATCTAATTTAGATATTCAATAGTATAATACTGGCCTGCAGTTCTTGAATGGCTTTACGCTGTGCTTCAATAATCTTTCTATTTTCTTGCAATTTTCTTTCTTTCTGCTTCAGTTCTGATTCTACAGTTACTTTCCATCTCTTAATCTTCTCTGCTTCTTTGTAGAGTTTTGAATACAATTCATTCATTGTTTCTATACTCTATTTTAAAATCAGAATTTAATCTCAGATACTAGTTGATCAATATTTCTAGACACACACTTATCTCAGAAACAGCAAAGGAGTATTCTTCCCCACAGATGGTGGTACAAGCATCTACATAACCAAGAAAGAAATTTACTGCATCCATTGGGCATGTATCAACACACATTACAGAATATGTAAGGAACACAAATGCAACGTAAATGACTGAAAAATACCCCCATGGTCAGTCTGAAATAAATTTTAGGTATAATGCCGCTTAAGGCTATCCTTTTTTTCTGGCTGCATCAATATATCATTACAATCAGGACTGTAATTTAACAGCTGCTAGGGATAAAAGTAGTTCAGTCCTTGGGGAGATGAACATGATTACACAGAGTTATAAACAAGTTCAATTTTATTGCAGCAAACAGTATTCCATATTTGGGAAGCACAGTCAGCTACTAATAATAATTAGCTTACACAGAGTTGCAATAAGGCAGAACAATTTCAGTAAAAAGGCCAACACAAACAAATGTTTGAGGAAGCCATGCCACTAAATTAATTGATTTATAGAAGTAGTAAAGTCAAAAAAGACAACTGGGATAATTTTTCTAAGAATTCTCTGACTTCAATGCTTTTGCCTTTCAACAGATATTTTAGAATCAAGTTCACAAAAATATTTAGATATCTTTATTACCAAAATTGTATTCTAATCAATCTTAAAACTCCTAGAATCCCCACACACTTAAAAAATAAAAGAAAAAAGAAAACTGTCTTGATATACAGAAGTTTACATCTAGGCATTTTACTATATGTTTTCTAAATAATACCGAATTAAACAGGTGATACGGAAAATAATTCTTCCTCCTCTATCTAAACTACCCATGGGATGGTGCTTATGGAACTGTTCAGGAACAAATTAAATATTAGGAAGCCCTAAGAAAACAAGATATGCAAAGCATGTACTTAACTGACCTCTTCATCTACATCAGACCAAAGTTTTACTTGCTTTGAAATTGCATCTGCACGGAGAGATTTTGATAAATTTATTAAAAAGAGCAACAATAACACAGTAACAGGTATGACATTGCGAAATTAATCATGATGAACATTCAAGATGATAGTCAAGTAACTAAAATATACATGTTGTGCAAGATTAATGTTCATTTTAGGCTTACCTGAATCAGCGATTTCATCATGGTTTGGTGCACTGGTCATTACAAAGGGCAAATTAAAATCATCACCCGAGCATTTGCCAAAGCCCTGGATAAAGTTAAAAATTAACTTCTTATAGTCGTGTTTGAAAAGCAAGATTACAAATCCCAGAAAAACAAACAAAAAAATAATTTGAAAATAGAACTTTTCATTAGTAAGTCAACTGCAAAGTATTTTAAAAGCACAAGATAATGAAAAGGCTTTCCATCTCTCCTGATTGCTTTCTAATTCACTGTGGTTTTTAGAATAGTCTGTCCTTCATAGTTTGCTTTATTGAGTATGTGTGACCCCAGGCGTGGATGTTTTTCATTAGCTATAAAGGTATTTGCTATTACATGCTTGTTCATATTCGCATGGTAAAAAAAAAAAAAAAAAAAAAAAAAAAAAGCCAAGTGATTTTTTTCCTTAAGTCCAGTATTTATGTTTTTCCCTCAACAGTATTTTCTAAAATGGCCCTGAGAAATTTCTGTGCCTTTTAGAACACCTTGTCAAATGAACTTTTGCAGCTAAAATTGTCTTGTATACAGCATAATCATTTTCTGTCATATTTGAATCTTAAGTATATTCAAAAGGAAACCTCAACACCAAGAAAAAAAAAAATCTACACCTTGTAGAATTCAAAGCATTTAGAGCCTCGTGGTAGCACACTCACTCTACTTTTCATTGTGGCAGGTGCAATAAATCCAAGCGAGGCAGAACTCACTCCCAACCTACTGCTCGGAATTATCCACATCAAGCATACATTACTTGTCATTTGCAGTTGAAATTTAAAATACATAGCAAACAGCCAAGAAAATGAGTCTTTTGGGTTGTGACAGAAATAAAAGCAGAAAACGTAGGTCCAGTTCCTAAGGTCTCACAGATTTGACAATTCAGAATTCTTTCATTCTAATTATACCCAGGACCCAAGGCAACCAAACTTAAAAACGCTCATCCCTCTGCCTGCCCTAATGGTTTACATTAAAACAACGTTGTGTAAATCCTTCCCAGGACAGAGGCCCCAGGCTTTGCCAGGGCACCTTGCCTCAGTTCCCCCACCCACCGCAATCACACACCACTGCCTCAGGAGCCTGACCTGGCCAAGCCCTATAGCCCGAGCGCTGGCCTGCGGCTTAACTGCAGACACTTGGCCACCGCTCAGACGCGGTGGCACAAACAGCTTAAACGGCTTTTCCTTCTCCATGGCCTTGGAGGGAAGGTTAGTGCCTCAGGTGCGGCCACACCGCAGCTCGCCACACTGAGGGAGAGCGAAAAGGCGGGACGCGGCGGTGCGCACGGGACGGAAATGGCAAGCCGCAAAGGCGGCGCCTGAGGCGCAGCAGGGCTATCCAGCGCCTCGCGACGCGGAAAGGCGAGAAGCCGCAGCGCAAGGCGGGCCGGGCGCGGCCGCAACGGCTGGCGAGAAGCCGCAGGGCTCGGCGCCACCTAGTGCAGGTCCCAGATCTCGCAGAGCAGGGAAGTCAGGCGCGGGTCCTTAATCCGCCACGTCACCAGCACCTCCGCGTGGCTGTGGTTGAGCGTGCGTAGTTCCGTGAGGCGTCCGATGAGGCGGGCGAAGTGGTGAGGGTCTTCGGGGTGGTGGATTTTGGAGTACTTGTAGAGGATGTCCAGGAGCGGCTCCTGCAGCTCCTCCACGTGCCGCTTGTCCCTCAGGAGCGGGCGGTCTGCGAGAGGTGGCGTTACCGGGTGGTTAAAATGGGTTAAAAGCACGCTAGTGAGTTAAAAGTGGCTCATTTCCTGGCTTTACCTGAAAAAAAGATGGTCGTTGCAAGGAGTAGGGCATATTCTGTCTCTGTCACTTTAAGTTCTCCCATGCTTCTGTAGAAGTAAAACAGCGCAGTAATAAACTCCTCAGTTATACCTTGGGAATGAAATAAAATCAGAATATTAATACAGAAATAGTCATTTTGAGTCATCCCTGCCAATTCTTTCAAAGTTTCAGGCTGTTCATCTCATGAAAATGTTAATAAGCTTAGTATCACTCAAGGCTTCTTTATCCTTGGACATGAGGAAAGGCAAAAGCCACCTCCTCCTCCTCCCATAACGAAATAGTGCCAGGATGGTGCCAGACCAGCTTGGAGTGGAGCGGAGGAGCGGGGTACGCGCCACAGTGCCAGCACCACTCAGGGTGGCGAGCAGCATGCTCAGCAAATTGCACATTTCCAAATGTCCTTTCAGAGGTCACCATTACCTGTGGTCGTCGTGGAAGTTGGGCTGTCTTCGCTGTGAGACATTTCCATGGAATAAATGGTGTTCTTATCAAGGTTTTGAGCGTGGCAACATGTCACATGATCAGCAAATCTTCTGTGACCTGCAGCAACTGTGACAGTTCATAGCTAAACATAATGCTACTTCATACATTTGGCTGTATCTGCTTTGCAGGTATGTGCCTGAAATTGTATATATTGTTCTGAATCCCATGCAGAGGGAGCACATAAATTGGAAAGAGTTCTTTCTGGCATATATCAACAGGTTTATTTGTTGCACTATTGCTAGTAAAGATGATCTCTTGTGTCATGTTTATGTCATTACGATAGTTAATGTTATTTACCTCATGATTTGTTCTGCAGATTCTTGCAAATGTTGCCCTTGTTTGCAAAATAAATTGTGCTATGTTTGAGTGTACAATTATTGAGATTTAATAAACAAAAATGAATAGAAGTTCTTTCAAAATGGCTGAATTACAGAAAGCTTATTAGTTAAACTTACTGTCACTTGTTGATGGGCATTCACTGTTTTTTTGGTTGTATATCTGGGCTGAACACAAAAACATTGCTTCAACTGTTGACCCCTTTAATAGTGCAACTTGATCTTCGCTAGCTAAACTTGTAAATCCTGCAGAGAAACATATAATTAAGACTTGAAATTGTGGCTGCTTCTAAACTCCTAATACATGTTAATAAAATAATATTTTAATGAATATCTCTAATGGAAAGCAGGAGCCCTATTTAAAAGACCTATGTAGCAAAGGTCAAACTCTTGATTTTTCTTTCTTGCTACTTTGCAGACCAGACAAAAAGGTTTTGTACTTTTGGCAGAGTCCAGGGTTGGAAAATCAGAAAATGATTAAAAAAGGCAAAATAGGAATAAGCAAGACTTTATAAAAAAAAATTCTTCATACCATGCCATTGTTACCTAATACGTCACAGACCTAATGACTTGGAAATTTGTTATATTGCTAAGTGAATATGGATATTCTCCTTATCCATTGAAATCTGATATCCTTTTAAATTGTATAAATCTTTTCACTAATTCATCATCTATATTTATAATTCAGGAATAAATCATGTTGTTAATACTGATCAAAGCATAAAACAACTTTCAGGAAAAAAAAAAACACATAAATTACATCAAATGCCTCCTTTAGACGTGTCTGACTTTTGTCAGAGTTTTACAATTTAGAGTAATAAATTATCAATTATTTCCATCAAATGTTATTTTCTCAATATTAAACTGAATTGCAGTGGATGTAATCACATGCTCCCTTGTTCTTGTATTACAGGTAAGTACGAGTAGGATTACCCAGCGCATCCCTCCTGGGCTGCCTTTTCTTTGAAGGTATGTTTCTTATCCTTGATGACTATAATGAATTGCAATGTTAATCGCATTTCAGAGTATGTGTTAAAATAACAACTTGCCCAAGATAGTGTTTTGAAGTAGGTATACTTTTCAGAAAATGTTTATTTTTTTTCCATGTCACACATTGAAAAGAAATGTAATTACAGTAAAAGTTTGGAGAGAGTCCAGATATGTCCTTATGAAAGAAAATGTAGGAAACTACTAGCAAGCACTGGCAAATGGTTATCCTGATCATTGGTGTATTTTTCAGATGCATGCCACCACCTCAGATCTTCCCCTTAAAATAATGTTTTAGACTTGCAATGTACCATTTTTGAAAAGAAGGAACTTACCTGGGAGTCTTTTTGTGAAATCAACTAACACTTGTACGTGAACAACTGCTGTCTCGGAGAGACGCAGAAAACTTTCCTCTGGACTTGCAGTTTCTTGTAGCTGCATGAAAGAGTGTTTAGACTTTTGATATAAGCAAATACAGTGTTTAGGATAATAATAATAACCCAGTAAGGTTGGCTGATTGTTCTGTATACATACAAACTTCTTTGTTTCCTCAAGGGGAATTGTGTATTTTTGATGTGCTGCTACAATGTGGTCAAGAAGTTGATGTTCCCCTGGCGTGAGTTCCATCCTCTCTGTGATCTGTTTAAAAAAAAAAAATCAAATGACAATGTGTTAAGGCAAAAATAAATGATGGATATTTCAAATAGAGAAATATCTTACTTTTCCAGCTCTTGTTGTAGATGATACATGCTTACTATTCAGTCCCTCATCTTCTAGTTTTATGTTGCAATGAAAACTGCTCTTCTGTTTGAAATTTTTCCTGAGTCGCTTTGACTTGCACTGTACTTCAGTCAGCAAACCTGTGAGACATAGAAGTGTGTATCAATGCACCTTTAAGGAACACTGTTTTCTAGGGAATATGGCAAAACGCTATTCACTAGGTGAATTTGTGTTCATTATCCATCAAAGGCCTGAGTGTTTGCAGCCTTTTCATGTTACTTTAGTTGGGGCTTTGTTGCATGTAAGCATGATCATGGGGAAAAAAAAATTTTTTTTTCTTCCAAACATGAAATTGCAGTTGTTAGACTTACGGCTGTCTTGTCAAGGTTCGGGATATTTGCCTTTTGGTAGTATTTTTTGTGTGTGTGTTTGTGTGTGCGAATTCTTTAACATCGTTCTTCAGGAGATACTTTCCAAATACTGATGGTTTTTATGGATGTCAATGTTGCAGATCCTGTAGACTCCATAGTTAATTTTTCCCACGACAAAATTAAATTTAGATCCATGCCTTTTGGTTCTAATGAGGAGAAGGGGTTTTGAGAAATAATCAACTCTCACAGTTTCTAAAAGTATCCAACAGAGAGTTGGCTACTCTCTGTTGAAGAGTACTTACATTCTGCTAGCATTCCCACAGCCTTACACTTCTTCAAGCGACATTCCTGACACTTTCTTCGCATGTACATGTCCATTTCACAGTGACCACCATTCTTGCATCGATACACTGCATTTTTAGTGATGCTACGTCGAAAGAAGCCTACGGACAAGAATCAGCTTATGACTGAAAAAAATGCAAAGACTCTTATCTCATAAAGATCTAAAGAACTAAAGTTTACTAGCTTTTTGTTTGTTTTGTTTTGAGAATTAAAGCATCACCTTGATTTTTAATTTAGGCTTTAACAGCACAATAATAATGACTTGTTG
Source organism: Nothoprocta perdicaria (assembly GCF_003342845.1). Taxonomy (NCBI): domain Eukaryota; kingdom Metazoa; phylum Chordata; class Aves; order Tinamiformes; family Tinamidae; genus Nothoprocta; species Nothoprocta perdicaria. The sequence continues at coordinate 131,736 of NW_020455592.1, forward strand.
GTATTTTCTAAGTAATACTAATTGCTGTTTTTCTTACCTGGTCAAGAAAACTCCAATATAGTAAGCAAAGAGTATTGGTAATAAATAATGCAGTATTTTATTTAAATTTTATGGCAAGTATAATTAATAATATTGAGATAACTCTAAAACCATTATGAGAATATCAAAACCAAATTAAATAGATACAATTCTAGAGAGTAACTGATATCAAAATCAGTTGCATGAAATTATTGTGTTAAATATATACTGTGAAAATTATTGTGTTAAATATATACTGTGAAAATCCTTCTTAAATGAAATACTTCATATTAAAAATATTTTAAAAGATATTATGAAGTGAATTAGGAGTCAGATTCTTAGAGAAAGGGTTTCTAAGATATATTACAAACCTCTGCAGAAATGACAACTTAAAATTAATTAAATCTGTTTCTTAAAATCTTACGTGTGAAATCTTACCATATTATGTTGAGCACTGTGGGGCAACATTCCTGGTTAAGATACAGATAAACGTATTTACTTCTTACCTTTACAACCTTCACAGGTAAGTGCATTGTAATGATAGCCTGAGGCCTTGTCACCACACACCACACAGAGTTCTTCCTGTCCCTTCATTCGCAAGGAGGAATGATTTAATCTTGGCCTTTTTAGTCCTTGATATCCACTGTCATCAATGCGGGAAGCCATGAAATGGGGCTTGTTAAATTCACAGTTGCTGATTATATACTGCCCATCACTGTATTGAGAGTCCAGGCTATATGTACTGTATTGAGATTGTGAAGGTTGTGACTGTAGTACTTGAGGAGGATATTGAACTGTGGAATATTGGCAGTAAGGAGCACTCTGAAAATCTGTGTCTTGCAGCTGATAATTGATGTGCTCTGGTAAAACATCTAGATAAAGAATATGAGATTAAATAAAAAATAAAGGAGAATATCTTGATGTTAGTTACTTCATGGACTTTTAAAAATGTTTTATAAATTAAATATTTAAGGATAAGTATTAGAAGTATACATTTTCAATGAGTCATTCTTTTTAAATGTGTTGGCTATAATGTTCTCAAGTAAAATCTCAGCGGTAGTAATAGTGGCTTGGTAACAGTTTGGGAATTATGGATGCCACTCAATTCCTGTTAGTAACTGATTGAATAGCATATGTCAATTAAGTATGTACCTGCACTCAGATTTATATTTTCATATTGTATTTATTTTGTTTTCCTCACTACAGAATAATATTTTTCCTGTAAATAATTCAATGTGATAGTGAAAGGTTTGCTAAGTTCATGCAGCATATGTATCATGTTCAATTTTGTGCTTGTTCAAATCTTTGAATCTCTGTAAAAATAAATTGGCGAGTTTTTTTTTTTAAGCATATTGAAGGTCTTTCTGTTTTTAATAAACATTAGGTCTTGCTTTCACTCATCCAAATTACTGATTGCAATTATATTCATATAAGCTATAGAATAATAACTGTTTTCTCTTTGTGATGCATATGGAACATTAATCATAAATAGTAATAAAAGCTATAGCAGCTTTGTGCAAGTCAAAAGAGGGTACTGTAATCTTTATATGAATTCATCTGTCAGCTATTTAAGTTGTGTACAAAAATCAGTATAAGCACACTCTAATATATTTGAACATAACAATATGGGCTTGGTCGTCAAATGTGTGGCTTTCTAAAAGCTTTGTAAAGATAAATTAAAAAGAGGAAGGGAGTGATAATTTCCACAGACCTTCATTTTACTATACTGATTTTTCTTAGTACTAAAATTCTGCTTTACTCACCATAATACTGTATGGGCTCAGCAAGACAGTACCCATCAGGTACTGTGACAAATGTATTTGCCATGTTCTGCTCCAAATTGCACTGTTTCATCCACTTTGGTGTACAATAGACTTTTGAGAAGGAAACCTAGAAAAATGGGAATGTAAGAGGAACATCACTTGGGGGGAAAATGAACGGATAGGATTAGCTAAGGAGCTGAAAACAGGAAATTTCAGTGTATGGAACTATTTGCATATCATAAGAAAATCAGAGGGAGGTGGATAGTCACACAATACTTGCAGTGTTGCAAGCATTGTAAAATGTTGGCTTTTACTAATAGGGATTTCACTAATAAGGATTGGATATAGAGTCCATTTATACATCTTCAAAGTGCATTTAGAATGGAATTTAGACGGAATTTAGCACTATGTTTAGAACTCTGCAGGTATTGATTTTGCACAGAACAGTTTTGGGAAATCAGCCTAACCTTTGGTGAATCTTCACCGGGAAGAAGTTAAAAAAAGATTCCCTGGATAGAGAGAAAAAAAAAAAAAAAAAGCGGGGTGAAAAATGAGTTAGGACATTAGCAGAAGTGTGGAATTTGTGAACTTCCTGATTCTTCACAAAGATTGGCTTGTAATAACTTTGCTTCGTGCCCTTAATTTTTTTTCCCCTTTGCCTCGCTTAACAAGTATCTGATTTAGATTAGGTGATTAGGTTACATGTTTAAAAATTAATCTTCCTTCAAGAGCTGACAGTCTCGTCTGAAGGGTCAAAAATCAAAGGATCTGCGTATGATGTATTGCCGCCTCGAGTTGTCTTTCTCTGTTCCTTTATTATTGAAGGAATCTGGATTTCCTATTTGGATGCTTTGACTGTCTATAGTCATATCTATGACTATGATATATAGTCATATCTATGACACTATGATATAGTCATATCTGAAGTCATATCTTGAAATGTAGATATTCTTCCCACCAGATTGATATATCTTTGGAACTGAACACTTTCCCTTCGTGTTGCCAGCAGAAGCTGAAAAGATACAGTAAGACTGGAATGCTGCTTTTATATTATCTCTACTAGTAAATATTTGGTTGAAACAGAAATGACTGATTGGATCATGATGGCCTTATCAGCAAAATCAATTTGGCCTGGGCAAAGTCTACATTTTTTTTCCATCAAGAAGGTGTGTATTTGCTAAAGAAATACATTTCTGGATTCCAGTAGTTTCTTTAAATAGTAATAATACTAGAAAATTATTAGAGCATTAAAAGCCATGTTTATTTGAGGAATGTTATACCATCTTGAAATGAAACTTAATGATCAAAATATATGCATAAAATTCTAATAGCCGTGTTTCCTAACATTTGAGAACTGTTCTGAAATAAAATTGCATTGGTCTTTCTTTAAAACAAAACTATGGGAAATGGAACACAATTCTCCAAGAAAAGTTTTGTGATATGTAAGATTGACCTCAGTAATCCTGCCTTACAACATCTGCCCCTTTGAAATATTCTGTTCTTTTTATCTGAATCAGACAGTAGGACAGAAGCCTCCTACAAATTTTAGGAGTCACATCATCCACATACGGCTGTTGGGAGATCAGCCATATCTCTTGGGATCTCTTGAGAGATTAGCAACCATGCCTCATCTCTCACACTTCACTAGAAGTGAACGATGACTTCAAGGAGTTCTTCTGTCCACGCATATATTCATTAACTTTTTGCCACACAACACAGTAAATTTTGCATGTGCACAAAGCTTAGCTACAGACTCTGAACTTGGTGGAGACCTTAACAGAATGTAGCATATATGTCCAATATTTAATTTTTCAAAACAATAACTTGGACAAATTTGAAATTAGACTGGGGGAAGAGCTTTGGGTGTTTTTGTTGGTGATAGTTATGCCATTCCCAAAACATAATATTTTATATCCATTTTTCTCCTTTCTGAATACTCGTAATGCAGTTTTACTTGTGTGTCTGTCTGTGCCTTAGAAATAAAAAAGCAATCTCTTCCCAGAGATGATAAAATTTTTTATGATGATAAAAAGTTGTAATAATTAAATTGTAAAAAGTTGTAATAATTGAAAACTAAATAAGAAATCTTCAGCAACCTGTTTGTAGAATCACAATCATTAATGCAGTTAGGATGAAATTCTTAGTCCTTTGTAAAGCAAACTGACATGGGACTTTATTTTTGCCCAGAGAAAGATATGACTTAGGGTCTGAGCTGCTTAAGTAGTTTTGACAAAGTTGTTCTTTTACAGGTTTATTTTTGTCAATGATCAGTCTTCTCAACAAATAACATTCAATTTATAGTGAATATGTGTTGACTCAGGAATTTGGTTATCCATCTAATACAGAAATTCAGCAGCATTCAGTTATTGATTCTAATGGAAAGACTATTAAATTCATCAAAAAGAGCACTTTCTTTTTTTCCCAAAAGCAGTTAATGAAAATAAGATGTGACCACAGAACAGTTAGTAATTTAACAGAACATACATGTCTGGACTATAATACATATAGTAAATCTGTTTGTTGTTATTTATGGCATAAGCTGTTTTTATAATTTTTATTGCTATAAAATATTGTATCAGAAAGTAAAATATCATCAACTTGTGTTATCATCAAATTTATTATGATGCAAAGTATATTTCTTACAGAAGATTCTCCAAGCAGCTCTTTAAGATGTCTGTATTGACAGTACTTCAACGATTATCATAAATACTTTGACAGTTGTGTCACAGGGATTTTTTTGTTTGTTTAAAGAGAATGTTAGTAACTCAAGCTGGAGGTTTTCAGCATGGATTTAACATACCTTACATGAAGCATAATGAACAAACAGTGACACTAGGCAGTACATTTTTATGGCAGTGTTAAACGTGTGCTTTTTTTTCTGGGAAGCATTTTTCATACCTTTTTCAAAGGTATAATTTATATATACATATATATATAATATATAGAGTAAAATCAGAGGTTAGAGATTCTTTGTAACTTACGGTTTTTGTATTACCTTGGGGAAGAAGGCAGATAAATTATTTTACTCTGTAAAATAATTCTTAGTACTCGAGTAATTCTTAGTAATAAATCTCATTCTGATTGTGATGAGAGCTGTTCAGTCTTACAGTCTTTCACAAAAAAAAACAAAATTGTATTATTTGGTGTTGGGATTTGATGTCTCACCTTATGTTCTGTAAAGAAAATTACATCCCTTCGTCCTCCAAAATAATTTTGCACTTCAGAGCAGCATATGTAATTACAGAACTGTTGTAAAAAATTCTTGGCGGCTGGAAACCTAGTTTTAAAGTGTATGTTTTCTATTCTAATTTAAGCAGAAATTTTAAAAGCAAACAAATGAACAAAAGCCTCAGATATTTTCACATGACAAATTAGTTTATGGCTAGAAAAATACTTTGCAATTCCAAAGCATTCAGAGCCATGAATGAAACACTTACGCTAGCTCCAGAGAGAGTCTCTTCTTTCCACAGCAAATCTGTTGGGATGCAGCAGTGATTCCAGCTCCGATTCCAGCTGTAGCAAGCCAGGCCTTTTCCCTATTTATCAGTTTCTTTGCATACACTAGGCTGCAGACACTCTGCAGAGCAATGCTACAGGCTCTGAGACACGAACTTCCCACACAGCCTTTCCTGGGGTCAAAGCAAGGGCAGCTGCAAGTCCACATAAATCAAATAATAACTGGGTCATCAGGGACAGAGGCCATGAGGACCCTCACGTCACTGTTTCCCAGAGTTCTCCCAGTTTGATTACTAAATATTTTGCTTTCTTGGTAGAATCTGAAACTCCCATTTAGATTGCTTAACATCAACATATTTGAGTGTTAACAGATAATGCTCATTGCTTGGTCAGAGAAAATCACACAGTAGTATTACTTTGATATAGCTACAATACCTGATAATTGAATGTGGGAACATTTGGTTATGGCAGTATCTCCAATAAGGAGATACTGCCTCCAAACTACCCCCAGGTAGTTGCAAATACCTGCACGACATACGTTGGATTAATCTGTACCTCCAGAAAAGACAGTAACTTCTTTAGTAACTTTTGTTGCTATTAATTTTGTAAAATTTCCTTCTTACAAAAACTAAAAAGTTTGTTCTTTGTGGACGTTTTCTTACAAATCAATCAGTGCAACTTGCGTCTTTTATTGCTTCCTAGATATGAGATTTGATGGATCTTTTGGAGAAAGGCATTTTCTAGTTAAGCATCATGTCATTACAATTGCTGTCTAACATGTTACATAGAAGACAGCAGATATCTTAATCCCAGAATAAGGATCATCTTTCTTCTGTGTGAGAGCAATTTTTGATATTACCTCGTGAAAACTGTTCAGTTGTAGACGCAGCAGGATTACACAGCAAAGGGAAAAACTCCATTCTTGTTGGTTACCTTACTGCAATATCACTTAAATAGACTTTTGAGGACAATGGGTTTTCACAGATCTGTCACACAACACTCAACAAGCTGACATTACCCTTGAAAGGACAGCTGTACCTATATTTCATAGGATTCAGAGAAGAGCATGTTACTTATTTCCGTAAAGTTTGATATCATTTGGGAATCTGAGTGAGCCTTTGGAAGTGAAATTGTTGATTCTTTTTTAGGCTTTTTTTTGATAAAAAATAGATTGCTGCTAAACTATTCAAATGTACTTACAGGACTTAGATATTTAAAGCTTATTGACTTCGGGAGACTTAAGCTTGAAGCCCAGGTTTTTAGGAGGTATCTAATCCTAATTCTGTTCAGTGTCAAAAAGGCTAGTGGATTTAGTGATTTGAATTTCTAAAACTACTTAAGTATGTAAGAGACTCAATCTTAGTTCCAGGAGAATGGATGCAGTGCTACTTTAAGTAGCCCATGGCCAGTTACTCCCACTCACATGCGGTGGTGTTTGCACAGTCATTAGGTAATTCAGACCAGAGTATTGGTCCATGTTAAATATATATATTAACACTATTTTTACAGATTGGTTCCCTTCTCAAAGCTTAGATTGACAATAAAAATGGGAGACCTCAGAGTCTTCTTCAAACACATAAAGAACTGCTGAAAAGAGGAGGAAAAAAAGGTATTTCATACTTGAAAAGAATGCAAACAATAAAAATTTTATTTGGGAGCAAAGAGGATTTAAATTAGGTAATAGAGAACATCTATAATGGTAAAAGTAACAGTTATTTTTACAAAATATTCATAAACAATAATAATTTGACTGTATTCTTCGTCACTGGAGCTTTTGTAGATTAGATTGGGCCAATTTAGAGAATTTATGAATTGTTCTTTCAAAGTTAATGTGAAAGAAGAAGGGATTTCTGAGGTAGCTTCTAGCTCTATTTTCTGTACTTTTTCTTGCATATGTTATTCTTGTAAAATGCTAATAAACTGTCTGATCAGCAACATGTCTAATTTCATTTTAATGTGAAAAGTAAATCACTGCATGCTTCAAGCATGCTTTGCTAGAGGTGACTATGACTCTATCATGGGCTGAAAATGAGAGAAATAAGAGCAGGTATGTGTATGTCAAGAGCCTGAATCTTGAAGTGTCACTAAGGTACAAAATAAAGGATGCGTGTTCTTCCTAGAGAATAATCACTTCTGATGATGGCATGAGTATTGCCTGAACACTTTATGTCATACTACTTTAGCAGCCTCAAATTGGCTGGATAATGTAATGGAAAAGCCTAATGCCATTTCCATTAAACTGTGGCATCTCTAGTCTCAGCTACATAGTATGGCTTCCTTCATGCATTTGTCTAGAGAGTTAAAAATTGCAGATCAAAAGAGAGTTTCCATAGATCAACGCATGTCAAGAGAAATTATTTTCAAGCTCAGCAGAATTCTCTGTTCATCTGAGCTATAGTTTCAAGATCTCTCTAACTTGTTTGGTATTTGAATAGTTAAAGGAAATGCTATCTTCTCCAGCTGGGTCTTTTCTACATAACTGACCCATTCGGCTTGATCTGGTATTGGATTGTTTATGCAACTTTAGTAATTAACCACTATCAGCCTCATTAATGAAACATAAACCACCTCTTCTGGTCATTTATAAAGCACTTGTCAAACAGAAACTAAACAAAGGGCAGAATCTCAGCAAAGTAACAGTCCTTCAAAAGCTACTGGGACTCTAACTACAAGTCATTACGGTCACTTGGTCACTTTGGTCACTTCATTGGTTTTTTTTCAGTAAAAATAAAAGACATCTGATGACATTGTCTATTGCTTTTGGCTAACTCTCTGCAAAAGCATCTGAGATCTGTCACATAAGGGCAATGGTTCCTGACCAAGTATTTTGGCCATTTTAGTGCAAAATACTCATGTTCATGCTCATTACTGTAAATCATTAAATGATTAAAGCAAGAGTCAAATACTAAGCAGTTGGGAAACCTTGGAAAACAATTGCTAATTATGGTAATTGTTATATGTGAGTTTAAGATTATATTCAAATATAGATTACTTCAATAAAGGATTACAGCTCTCTTGTTAGTAAACTGTTCTGAACGACATTAAAGAAGGTTGAGTACTAACAGTAAAGCTTATATAAATGTTTAAGCTATATCTTTACCTATTTTTTGTTTTAGAGAAATAGACATAGAAGTATAGCTAAGGACTAATTCATAGCAAATATGTGTTCTGAAAACTACTTAAGTTGACAGTTTATTGAGAAACCCATGAAAAACATGCAAGCTTTCTCTTCACCCTTTCTCCTGGTTTATTTACTAATCTTAAATGGTGCAGTGGTTCTGGCGCTGTTAGGATATTTTGCTCAATCAGCACAAAACCTCATGACTGACATTTTTTGGATGTTGATGTTATCTTGTAATTCTGACTTTCAGCAGAGAGAAAGATTGAATTTGAATAGGATGTTTATTTGTTGTGTGTGTAGTAGTTTTAGCTGTTGGAGCATGTGTTGAAAGGTAGTCTCAGGGCTAGGAGCTACTGTAGTAGGAAATTGTCTTTTGTTACTTTCTGGGCATTGTGCATGCAAAACTTTTAAGACAGTCAAAGCTTTTTCTGGAATAGCATTATGCTCTATACAGGCATCAGCTCTGAAGAGGATTGCAAGAAAAGGAAGAAGTGCAGGACTGTCTGTCAAAGGTGATTTGTTTAATGTTATGATGAATCTAAAAGGTAATTAATCTAGATGTTTGATAAACATATGCTTGTTTTATTGTCAATATTTGCCTCCTCCTGCAACACAGTGATCATGTTTGCTGGTTTCACTTGTGACTTAAGAGTATCAGTGTAGCAGGTCAGCCTCAGCCTGACTGGATTGCTTTAGATACAACATGATACAATGATAAAACAAAGCATAAAAAATGAGATTTTATTTGTAATTAACCCTGTACTTTGCTGCTTATATAGATTTTAAGCATGTACTCTATCAACACCTATGCCAAATTCATGTGTTTCCTCTTGCCAGGGAGAACAAAATTTGTCAATAACATGCTCCAGTGCATCAGTATTCAGCAAGACACAATGTGGATTAAATGAAGGTGTAACCAAAGCTTTATTGCGCCTTGCTTCAATGGTATTGAAATTGGTAGTTAATAAGAAACACTTGTAATGTACCTTCAAGCACTGAAATTCCTAAATCTTACTATTCTGTAAGAAGAAAAAACAAGTTGTGGATCTAATTTTCATAAAACAAAATGTCTTGACATTCTGTATTAAGAATTATAAAATGATTATTGTGGAATCTCTCAGCATTTTGTCAGCAGTTGGGTGTTGCTGCTGAGAGACTAAAATAACTGGATATATTGCTTTATCAATGATAATGTTTTTCTTCCATCCTGGATTCCATCTTACGGACATTTGTTTTGATATTAAAAAGAATATTAGGCTCATTAATGTAAATGCCATGCTGCAATGGATGACTCTTCCAGATTTGTGAAAGCGGGATAGTTAAGATGAATAATGAAACTGAATTTCTTGATAAAAATGTTTGTCACAGACCCTCTCTTTTATGCAGTAGTTTTTTACCTTGAAGCATCGAGTTGGAAGTACAAGTTGATTCCTGTGACCTTCTGGTGTGCAAAATCTGGTTTGGTGGCCAGATTTTGTAAAAGGTAAAAGCTGTGAAATTGTGACAGAAACTGATAATTACCTTAAACCCATCGCTTAACTGTAAAAGCAAACAATCAGTTTTGTGAGAGGAGGAGGAAGAGAGAGAGAGATACATGCCCTTCAGTCTCTGTCACAGATATTTCTAATGGTCACTTTCTCCATACATTTTTAACCACTATTTACTCCACTGTCAGTTTTTGTTTAAATGTAGAGCATTACATGGTGCACACAGTCTCAACACCCACAGCAGCAGTCCCTGAACTCTTCTCAAATCTACATATAATACCTTGTACCTAGCATTTTGCGTAACTGCTATCCTGTCCTTTTTGACCCACACTGAGAAACTATTACCAGTCCTTTTTAACACTCCTCCTATACTTCTGTTTTTTTCAAGAATCCTTCCCTCTTAGATTTTCCTCCTCTGTGCTAGATTCATGTAGTGAGCTTATACTCAGGAAATCCTGCTCAGAAAACCTGTAAGAGAAATACTGCTTATGAATTTTCCAAGGTGGCCTCAGAAGGTTTTTTGTTCTGCAGCAGCTTTACTGTTTTAGAGAGCACCAATATACTCCATCATGAGCATTTCCTGCTAGAACAAATTGGTGCTCTGTCTGACAAAATACAGCCATGTGGTTAAGAGTTATTAAAAGCATTAAAGCATTAACCTCTTGTAACCTCATTTTTTACTTTGTACACATACATAAGTGTTTAATCGAATTGAAGTTAAACACTAAGAAGTTTAAGAGGCCAAATTTATACATTCTATTCAGTTTATACAGAGCTGATATGATAAGAAGCAAGGAATTAAAAGACACCAATATACAGAAAATGCATTTGTTGATTTGTTTAAGCTCTGTTGCTACATACTAGAAGTTTGGTGAAAAGCATTCCCAGCATTTAAACCAAGGAGCTTTGTCCTCCTGGGATCTGATCTGTGGCCCTGGTGCCTCTCTAGCTCATTCTACTGCCCTTTCAAAGTTGAACAAATGATTTTATGTCAAAAGATCTGCTGGAGAGGGAATCAGCCCAGTTCCTGAGTGACAACGCATACTGACTGCTATGTGGATTTAGTAAACTTTGTTGTCTTCTCATTCTCCCTCTTTGCTTGTGCCCTCTTGGCATGAAAGCTTTGGGTATCATCACATTGCTCAAGGAAGAGAAAACAAAACAAACAAAAACACTGCCCAAAGGGAAGTATAAATGCAAGGAACGGAATGGGCCAAAACCAGAAATTCACACATGCTCTCAAGTCACTGAGGTGTAATGATCCTTCATACTGAAGAAGACACGTTCCTGTAGTTGGTTTCCTAGGGCATGTAAAATGAAATTGCAGGTGCTGCACTGGTGGTGACTCAAGTCGAATGCATCCTACTGTTAAAACACTATTTTTGAAAATAATAAATTTGGTAATAAAAAGAAAGCACTGTGACACAAAGTTGAGCTGAGCATCAAGGACATCACAGATCACCAACAGTAGTTCTAGTTAGCAAATAAATAACAAAGAACCAAGTCAGCATTACAGAGCTTCTGTTATTTTAACTTGAGTAGAGGATGTTTACTGTTAAAAGAGACAAACAAGAATATTAGATAAGATGACAGCTCCACAGATCTCAGCCCGGAATTTATCACAGACTGTTTAATGGAGTATTTAAATAGATAAGCAGGACTCCCTGGGGTCAAGGACATGCGCCCTCCTGTGCACAGAACAACACCCCATTTGCACAGGACCGCAGCTGGGACCTCTTCATCTGGATTCTCTGGTTTCTGGAACACGCTGGCTTGTTGTGTTTGGAAAGGCGCACCCAGGATGCACAGGTGTGTTGAAGATCTGGGGAGGGGGAACATCCGGCGTTAGCCTTCTGTAAACAAACACACAAAAGAGAGATCAAAACTCTCGTGTGATTTAGATTCGCTTTTTAATGTTATTTCCGCAGGGGGCTCGGCCTCGCCGAAAAAGGAGCTGCAGTGGCGACTTCCCGCCCGCGGCGAAGCCGCCATGGCCGGACAAGCCCCGCTCCGCCCGTGCAGCGGCACGCAGGCGCAGGGAGACGGAGCGCGCCGGCTTTCGCCGCTGCCTGCGCATGCGCGTGGGGAGCGCTGCGCGAGCCGCCGGGGTGTGGGGTGAGCCGTGCGTGGCCGTGCCCGTGGCCAGCCGGGCATGGGGGAACGGTGGGAGTGAGGGCGCGGTTCCCGCCATGGCCTGCACCATCGAGAAGGTGCTGGCGGACGCCAGGACGTTGCTGGAGCGGCTGAAGGAGCACGACACCGCGGCCGAGTCGCTCATCGACCAGTCCGCCGTGCTGCAGCGCCGCGTGGCCGCCATGAGGGAGGCAGGCGCGGTGCCGGCCGAGAAGGTGAGCGCGGCGCGGTCGGGCCGGGCGGGACCGGAGCGGGCCGGAGCGGGCCTGACAGCGCCGTCTCGCAGGCCCCGAGCAGCGCGGCGGAGCGGGCCGGCGCGCCCCGTCTGCGGCCACACGTGCTGCTGCCGCAGGAGAACACGCAGATCCGCGACCTGCGGCGGGAGAACAGGGGTGAGTGAGCGGTGAGCGCGGCCGGCCGGCCCTGAGGGGCAGCGCGGCGCCAGGCGCCCCTCGTGACAGCCGCTTTGCGTCCCGCAGAGCTGTGGATCTCCCTGGAGGAGCACCAGGACGCCCTGGAGCTCATCATGAGCAAGTACAGAAAGCAGATGCTGCAGCTGCTGCAGGGGAGGAAGGGCGAAGAGACAGAGCCGGTCTTGGAAGTTCATCGGGAGAACTGTGTGGTAAGGATGCACAGGGTGGGTGATGCCAGAAGGGGCTTTTTGTTTGTTTCTTTGTTTCTTTTCATTCCTATGACAACATATGGGCTGTGACAATTATCACAAGGGTGCTGAAGAGCGTAAACCTTACAAGGGCCAAGTGATAGTTTGCTGTATGTGTCTTGGGTCTTAAATTCTTTGTGAAGAGCTTAATGTCTTTATTCTCACTTTACAGGATATGTGCATCAGTGGTCTTATTGTTACCATTCAGTAATCATTTATAGCAAAGGGAGAAGAATCTCCTAAATATCTCTAAGCTGCAGTGTGTTGAGTTCTTAAGAAATCATCACTTCAAAGTAATCAATCAGTATAAAAGTGTGCCCAAAAGCCTGCCTTTGTCCTTGTCAAGTGCAGTGACCAGCTCTCTATGAGATGTGCATTGAGATAACCCCTGCCTGTTTTACATTTCAGAGTCTAAAATAAAAGATAATCATATTTCTAGTATTACAGTAAAAGTTAGGACTTTGCTGAAATACATGTTCATATGCAATTAAAGAAGAGCAAGTTTGTGTGATGTGATCAGATCTTTTATTCTGTTTGTTGTTTTTCAGTTGGATCTTCAACCATCCTAAATCTTTATGCTGATAATGTGACAACTCGTTGCATCTGTGGGTTGCTTTGTTCTTCAGAAGTTACTTTTTTTTCCTAGTACTGCATAAGTGTCTTACTTCTTGTGCCTTAGAATGCCATCTGCATGATGACTGTGTCATCTGAACTTGAATCTGTTGGTTTAGTCCTTGTTGGAGTGGAAACAGTTTCCTTCTTAGTATGTAATATTGCCTTATATCTTGCTGACTGGTGCAATTCTGTTATACTTTTCAGTGATGTTTCATGATAGCTGAAGTACAAGTGCATATTATCATCTTTAAATAATTTGGAAAGGATTGAAAAGTGTTTTGAATGAGAGGATTACCATTCAAGATAGGAAACTAGTCTAAAGTCAAGAAAGTCAAGAAAGGGTGATTTTTTTGTCTGTCTTTTTTAAGATAAGTAGGGTGTGTACTATTGCTTTTGCGCAAACATATTTAATATATTGTTTTTCATGTCTTTCAGAAAATGGAAAGCCAAATAAATAGAATATTTGAGATGGGAGAAGTGATGAGAAAAGCTGTTCAAGTTGATGATAATCAGTTCTTTAAAGTTCAAGAGAAACTAGCTCAGTTGGAGGTAAGAAGTGGTATAATTGCTAAGGTTACATCCAGGATTTTGCATTTTCTAGAGTTACCCTTAAATGCTTTTTTGTTTTCCATTGTAGAAGAGAGAGAGAAATAGAGAGGGTTATGGTTTAATATATGCCAAGGATATTCAACATTCAAATATAGTGGATAAGGAATAAGGAAAATTGTTATCTTTTAAGTAGCTGATTTTTTTATTATTATTATTTGCAACTAGAACTGAAAGATGTGCTATGTATGTCCCCTCTTGCTAGTGCTGAATTATTTTTATACAATAACAGTGTTCTATTAATTTGTCACTGAGTGTGGCTATTAAAGATTATATCCTTTTAAGTGTGAATTAGATCTTTTTTGTTTCAGCAAAAATACTGATTTTTGCAGCTTGAAAACAAAGAACTCCGTGAACTTTTGTCAATCAGCAAAGAGTCTATTGAGGTGGGGAAAGAAGATCTGCCTGATGATGATGCTCAGGTTTCAAAATAATTCAGTTTCCAAGAATACCAGGAATTGATCTAAGGAAGGATGGTTTGTGTTTTGTTCTTTTAGGTGTTTCCTTGTATGTATGTCTTATCTTTAAAGATGTGTGGCCTATATTCTCTCTTTTTTTTCTGAAAATATATGCTGTGATGACAAATGTTTGTGTTGCTAGTCAGTAAGTGCAGCATATAAATGTTTAATGAAGTGTTTGCGATGATCTTTGCAACAGTTTATTTTGTCTCATAAATGTTGTTTTGGATTAACTTTTAAGAATTCCATCTATGCAGGCAACATTTTAATTATTTCAGTTGATAAAAGCCATAGGAGATTATTTGAAAATCATATTGTAAATGGCAGACACAGACCTTGCTTTCCTCTGAATGCCTAACGTGATCATAATGTGGCTGGGTTAACATAGCTATTGTGAAATACACAGTTTATAGGAAGCAAATCAAGAGAGTAGCAGATAATTAATAGTGGATTTCAATTATTCAATTAGTAACTTGTACAAGGGACATATTTTGCCTTAATTTAGCAGGGAAAAATCAGAATGATTAGCCCTTTCTGACACCCCCACATGTCAGTGTAGTGTATTTGCCCAGTGTTGTGTTTTTTAAGTGAGTAAACCTATTCTGGCTCTTACCTGTGCTGTGGGGTGTATGGATATCGAATAGCTCTGATCAGAGGCTGTCAAGGCAATAAAGACTGGCTCTGATCTTAGAGGGTTGTGTTCTCTGCTATCTGGCACCCCTCTAGACTTTGGGCCTCAGGAAGGGTCCTGAGCTGAGGTCCAGCTCAAAACTGTTAAACTGAAACCAACCACATAAATATTTTTTTAATATTATATCACAGGTAAGTCTAATGACAGATGTTACATAGTTATTTTAAAATCTCATACTGAGTTAGCTTTAGACTTGCAATTTTTAAGAATTTGTCGATAGTGTGGTATTTCATATATAAATATTTGTTGCTGCCTTTCTTAATGGTGATCAAAAGATGATCTTTCAAAAAGAGGAATTCTCTCATTTCCAGCATTAAACTGTTAAGCCATTCATTTCCCAAGTGACGATTTTGATTGCAGAAGGTGATTTAGGTCTCAGGCCTAAGACACAAAGAAAATGAAGTGGCATTTCTTTGCCGTCATTTGGAAGATGGCATACAAAACATGCTCTGGTAGAGAAGAGGATTTTCTGTACAGGAATGTCCTTATAATTTTTTTTATAGGGAATAAAAAGAAGTTCGGTAGTATTTTCTGAAGTGTGTTCAGTTTTATGAATCCTGGCGGTAATTCAGGCCTTGTAACCTGCTCTGTATTTTGCTATAGTCCCTGAACTTGTCTGTTCCGTGCAACCCTCTCAGTCATTGCATTTCTCTTCAGTTAACAACAGCCCCTCACTCTGTGCCCGTGTACTGCGGCTGTGCAGGCTCAGTTTCCTCTGAAATGGTCACGGTGCAAACCTAAAAATGGGAACCAGGGAACTAGGTTATTACAGAGCAAGTGAGGGCAGACTATGAATGAGAGGGAGCTGCTCTTAAGCGTGGTCGTCTGCCCCCGCTCATCTGCCTCAGTAGCGAGGAGTCAGGCTGTGATTTGAGGGGTTTCAAGGCTGTTGTCCCCGGCTGCAGGACGAGCACGTTGCTGCAGGCACTGCTGCCTGTGCCTGTACAGCTCCCGTGCGCAGCGGGCAGGGGATGCGGCCGGGCCGGGCCGTTCAAGGGCGGGCGGGGCCGGGCTGCGGCTGCGGCGCCGCCTCGCGGGCGGGGGAGCGACGCGATGCCGCCGTTGGGCACGTGGTGCGCGGCGGGGAGGAGCAGGGAGGAGGCCGCGCGTGCCGCTCTATTGACCAACGGCCAGGCACGCATGCGCGCTGTGCAGCCCGCGGCAGCTCCTCGGCGCACGCGCGGCTCCACCCCGAGGCTCTCGCGAGAGGCCGGGATTTATTCCTACGTGCTGTGCCGTGCTGCTCATGGCGGCGCTGGAGCGGGGGCGCTGAGCTGTTGGGGTGAGTACAGCTGGCGGCAGGCGAAGAGCGCGCCCGCTGCTGTGGACATGGCGCTGAGGCGCCCCAGGGAGTCCTGAGGATCCTTCGGCGGAGGGAGCGGTCGTCTCCGAGCGCTCGTCCCTGTGCCCGTTGTCCTCGCGGGCCTGGTGGGGTAACCTGCCTCTGTGCTCCCCCGGCCGCGCGGGGGGCGGCGGGCGGGCACCATAGGGCGCCGGCCTGGTAGGCCGCTGCTCCCGGGGAGGGAATATTGGTGGCTGTGGGTTTCTCGGCCGTCGCGGCGTGCGGACTACGTTTCCCGGAGTGCTGCGGGCAGGTGCCCTGCCGCAGGGGCTCCCGGGAGCTGCAGTCCCGACAGTCAGCGCTGGCAGGTCAGGGCGGCGCCGGGACTCGCTTTCCCGGCGTTCCGCGCAGCGCGTTCGGCCGCGGGGCTTGCTGGGGCCTGTAGGCGGGGAGGGTGCCGGCCTTGCCGGCGGCCTTGCAGAGGAGACTACGGGTCCCGGCAGGCGCCGTGTGAGGCTGGGACGCTGGGGGGCTCGCGGAGCTTCATTTGGGGGGAGGAGGGGCGCTGGACGGCCCTCGGTTCCCGACATGCCACGCGCGAAGCCCCACCCGGTGCAGGACGAGGTCCCCTTCCCCTTTGTGTGCGCGAGGCGCCCGCCATCGCCCCCTTTGTGTGCGGGGCGGCGCCTCCCGCGGCGGCACCCGCCTTTCCAGCGTCCGGCAAGCCGCCGAGCTCGGCGCGGCCCTTTTCCGCTGTCGCAGCGCGGGCGGCGCGCGGCCTGCGCCGGGTTGGGGTCGTGGCGCCGCCCCTCGGCGCCGCCCGCGCCGCAGCCACCATCTTGCGGCAGCGCAGTGCGCAGGGCCTCCTTGGCTGCGCTGCGCTGCCTCGGGCTGGCCGCGGCCCGGGCCTGCTGCTCCGCCGCCTGGATTGACGTTGGGCGCTGGGCTCCTGGGCACTGCCGACCTTCCAGGGGAAAACGCACAGCTTTTTGCAATGTCTACATCCATTGCTGGCCAGAGACCCATATATGCACTAGGCAGGTGTCTGTGGCAGCTTAACCATTTTCTCTAGCTGTGTCTTTTAATCTAAAAGTGACTACCCAATATAGTGCATGTTGACAGCTGGCATTGCTGCTGTCATGCTTTGATCGGGTGTCCAGGATTTGGCATTCTTTCTGATATTCAAGAGGTTCCTCTGAAAAGACGTGGAGTATGTTAACCTCTAGATACCATCTCATCAGCATGGTGCCTGTGCTGAAAATAGCGTTTGATCTTTGCAGAACTTGATCTTAGTCATGTAGAAGATGACTACTTCTAGAAACACATGTATTAGTTATGTAAAATACGCATTCTCACAATTGTGTACCTACTCTTTTGAAGAGAAGGAGAAACAGAAAACTTGCAGGCTATTGGGAAAACTTGTTAGACTACTATATAGATGGTTTCAAGCAGCAAATGCATGCTTATATGACAACCTGTCATTGCTTAATAAAATTCAGCCCTGTAGGACTTCAGGAAGAGGACTTTTAGCTTTTTCTGCTCACTGTCTTTTGATTAATCCTTTGAGCTGTAAATATACAAATGCAGCGAGACCAGTCTGACTTGGGGGCTGCGCACCTGCTTCGGCTGTTTACCATTTGGAGGGATATTTATAGTAACTGAGTAAGGAATTTTGGGCAGACTTACACAGATTTTACTTGAGTTATGTTTACTTGACACTTCTTTTTTTTTAAATGTCAAGAGTAGTAAACTAATGATGTTGGCAGATCATACAGCTTTTAAGGAGAAAACTTGTGCTTCATTCCATTACCCAATTAAATTAGCTTTAGGCGTCTTTGGGCAGAAGAGATGCCTCGATTATGTCTTTGAAAATGGAACGTGTCCCATAGCTGTCAAAATAAGGTATTTAACATTATGTATGTTGCAGTAATCATCTTAGACTAATGAGATGAGGCAAATATTTGAATAAAATATTCGCAATGAATCTGAGCCATTCCTGCGATACAGTTTGTGGCTACATCATTTGTCTTGAACTTCATGAGAGAACAGTTCATTTGTGATATGAAATGCTGTACCAAATGTGATAACTGTTCTAAAAAAGATTCTGGTAAGGGTTGTCTCCTCCTGTAGAAAGGTATGTGAAAAATGTAGTGGTTACATTTTTATGATAGCTTTTTTTTTTCCTCCCTAATTGAGTCTTATTTGGAATATCTCATATGAGATTGCTTTCTTTCCCAAACATCCTTTCCCAAACAAGCTGAACTCACACGTTATGTTTCTGGGACATGTTGTAACCTTTTAATGCTTATTAGGCTGAGTTGATAGGTTGGTAATTGTTAAGCCAGCTGTGGGTAAAATGGATATATAATGGACTTGCCTGTTAACTTTAATACTTTTCTAATTTGATTCTGACAAGAAAAACTCTTTGATCAGAATTTTCACAATGAAAATTTCCAGTTTTATGGAATTATTTTAGGATTTTCTTTATTATGTATTTATTAATTTGTAGCATCAATTATGGATTTGTTTTACTGATATACAGCATGATAATAAGGAAGGGTACTGTTGTTAAACCTGTATGTTAATGTATGAAAAAGGTTGAAAGGTTGCAACTCCAAAGCGAAAACCAAAAGATCACCCTCAACCTTGGGACTGCAATACTTTTTCTTCTTAGACTATTACATAGAATCAAATAAAACTAAGTGAGAAACTGGATGAGGGCAACCCAAAAGTGTTTGAGTGGTTCAAGTACTTGTTGATGAAATTGAGATAGATGTGTAAAGTTGTTGAGAGTATGAAGAGGAGGGGTAGGATTTGCATTAAATAAAAATTCATTAAAATGCTAAGGTGGAGGCAGTATATCTGGTGGTAGAAATATAATAAACTTTCTTTTAAAGTTATATTTTGTGTACTTTTTCTCCTTCCAGTATGAAGTGTAACAAAACAGAATTTACCACCTGAAACTGCTACTTCAAGTTCAGATCAGGAAAGGAACATACCATATCATAACAACAACAGAAGACCAAAGAAGAGGAAACTTACACTGAAGACACAACGCTTGATCTGAAACAAGAAGTTTGTGCCTACTCAACAGCTTCAAAAGAGCACGTCCCAACGCTGCTAGTAGTCTTTTTCTCCAGTGCTGTAAAAAACTGCCCAAGGCAGCAGCACTCGTATTCTTTATTAGCTTGATAGATCACTTTTTCTTGCTATTTTTTACCTTTTTTTCTTCCCCTCTTAAAAAAAAAAAAAAAAACACAAAAACAAAACAAACAAAAAAAACCCCACAGTCTTCATCCTTTGAAACGTGTGCTGAAACAGGAGAATTGGCTAATACTGCTGGAAGTGCAATAATTGATTATCACTGCGAGGTTAGTGTGTGTAATGTATAAAGTGCTATATGTGTTCCCAAACTGATCAGGAACCAAATTCTTAACAGAAGTTCTCCACTGTTATATTAGTTTGTTTGTAAGGTGATAATAGCAACTGTGGTATGATTCTCATTTTTAACTGTAATTGTTTCGTTTCCCTGGAGTAGTGGTCATTACTGAAGTTTCTATTAGTAATGAACAGTAGTATTTTTTTTTTCTTTTCCCCAAAGCTGATTATATTTCAGTTGGTCATTTCACATTTGTTACACATTCATGGATTTCATTGCTTTTACTCTTGTAAGCTTGTCGACTTTGTACAGTAGACAACACAGGTAGTAATAGTGTTTCAGTATATAGCTGTTACACTGTAGGTCCAATCAAATGATTGTGGTTTGTGAATGTTGCTATGCTGTAACATTCTATGAGAAAATTTTTTTTTTTAAGTACAGTCATGTACAATATTCTTAATGAGACAAATGAGACATACAAATTGATAGTACTATTTTTTTTATGCTCTGTTATGATTTTAAATTTGAACAAGTATAGGAATGATAGCTCTTTAGCCCCAGACTGCACATGCAGTGGTGCACTGAGAGCTTTTAATGCATCTCTTGCATTTCAGCAAGAGATTATAGCAGTGTGTTTTTCTAACCTTAGTATAGGCTGTTCTGAACTTAATTATTTTGTGGATTTTTTTTGTTTGCTTGTTTTCTGTAAGTGAAGTACTTTTAGTAGCTGTTACTTAATTTCTTTGCTAGTATGGCAGGTATGTGTTTGTGTGTTTCTCTTGCTTCAGAGGCATGAGGCAGCTGTTAGTGATTCACTAAATGGGTTTGCCACACTGATAAATGCTTTCAGAATGGGTTTGCCACACTGATAAACACTTTCAGAATGGGCTAAACATTTTCCCTTTTACTCATCTGGAAATAGGTAAGGCATCATGATCCCTTTCCCCAGCAATCCTGTTTGCAAAGATCCTGTTTGCATCCTTGTTTCTGAAGAGAGTTGCAAGCTCTGTATTGGCATAAAGTCAAAGACATCCTTCTCACAAGAGTGTCTCAGGGAATATTGTAGGATTTATCTTGTTGAAAGCATATGTTTTTCTTTCGTTTCATCTGTTTTTTTTCCTTCTTTTTCTCTCCCTTTATGTTTAGACTGTTATGCTTACAGAAATTATCTATAACTCTTTCTGGTTGTTTGCATTGATACTTTTGTGAGACATTCCAAGAAAATATTTGTGTCCTTTAAGTATAACCTACTGCTTAAAAGAATTGCAGTGTCTGACCTTTGACTCTGTAACAGTTGAGACAGGACATCATGAAAAACCCTTTGGGGACCATATCATGACACTGGAATAGGCTACCCAGAACCTCTGGAACCTCTGGTTGTTGATCTATTAACAAAAGTTTTACTTTGAGCAGAATTATAGGCTAGAGTCCTTCAGGGATCTAAAGCAGCTCATGACTTTATGGTTTGCTTTATTTTTTTGACTTGTTAGTATTTTATAACACATAAGAGTATTGATTTATACCTGTTTCACAGGTTTGTGTGGTATCCCAAAACTTTATTCTTAGTAGCTGTAGAATAAGAATATGGAATACGTAAGAGAGAGGGTGAATATGCTTAGCTTTTCATGTCACTCTAAGCAGACAACATTTCTGTTTATTGATTTATCTTATTCTAGAAAATTAAGTTCTTATGTAATGCAGTGCATTTTTTCATTCTGTGACAGTGTGGAGGCTATGAATTTCACTGTCATGACAAAAAAAAAAAAAAAAAAAAAAAGGTTAACTTCAGCTGTGAAGCAGCTGTCCATGTAGGAAATACGTATTTTACGTATTTGTAAACTGCTGGTGCATGTGTTTTTTTTGTTGTTGTTGTCATTTGTTTTTGTACTGGTGCTATGATTCTCTGCTGAAATAGAACATTTTCATTCCCGCAGAGGCTTTTAGCACTGCCAAATGTGGCTGAAAATAAGCTTTTTTTTTAGCTGGTAACAAAATTATTGTGTGCTTTGCTATGCAAAGGGGCTAAAGATTGCGATAATCGCAAATTAAATTGGCTTTAAGTTGCAGGTCCTCTGGAAGCTGCTACAGAGATGCAAGGAAAAGAGGTTGTCATCACCCATAACTTTCTGTGAGGATCTTCAGGTGTTAATAAGTTTTTGGAGTTGGATCTTACCTTTACTCTGCCCTTCTTGACACAGGAAAACTTGTTAGACATGGAAAAATAACACTGAAATCTGAGAGGAAGCAAAACCCTCAAGCCTTCATAGACAGTTAGGTTATCCTGTATATAACTCTTTCAGTTTACCTACTCACATACAAGGACTACTGTATGGCACTGATGTTGCTGGACTTGAGATTTACAATTTCGGATAAATGCATATGTAATGGTGCTGATAATATGTGCAAATCAATGCACTAAGTATTTTTATTCAGCAGATATATCCAAGACCTACGTTGGTTTTGTGAGGGTGCTGATATGTAATCTTACTGAGCTGATAACTAACGTTTCTGTTTAACGTTTTTCTGCCTTTCCTCTTAAGTATGAGGAGGAAAGGGTAGTAAGGCAGTCCTTTCTTTCAAAAGCTTGCAGTATGTGGAAGAAAGCATAGTAGTGAAAAAGACTCTAAATTAGACTTTCTGTAGTTTCTCTTATAGCTTAGATGAATAGAACATGCTTAGTCTCTGCAACTGTTTCTGTATCAGAGGTGTATGGGTGCGCATCTTTGCTACTGTTACATCTTCCAATTAAGACTTACAGTTTTTGTAAGTCTTACAGACTTACTTTGGTACAGTACTTAGCTATATTAATGTGACTGATTTTAAAGATGGAAAAAAAATGGGATGTAAAACAAGAAAATCATTGGTGCTTAAGGCAAAAATTATAACATTTGCTAGTCCACTGAATTCCTTAAAAGATTTAGGATGGCTAGCAGGATGTTCTTGAAATTGTGCTTTGAAACTACTGATTAGTTATGACACTGTACTATGTTATCACAGCTATATGAGATGGAGAACTATTTTACTGTGTCATCAGATCCTCTCCCCCCTCCTGCAGCTCCCCTACCTTCTCTTCCTTTACGTTTCTCTTCATCTACATCTACCTCATCTGGCTCTAAAAAACAGCAGAGGATTCCCCTGTATCAGAGATCTGTAAGTCAGGGCTGCAATTTGCACATTGTCACGTGTTTCAGCAGCATGGGGGAGTCATAGAGTTGGTTACCTTGTAAAAATGATTTGATTCT
Source organism: Nothoprocta perdicaria (assembly GCF_003342845.1). Classification (NCBI taxonomy): domain Eukaryota; kingdom Metazoa; phylum Chordata; class Aves; order Tinamiformes; family Tinamidae; genus Nothoprocta; species Nothoprocta perdicaria. The sequence goes on from NW_020455592.1 coordinate 154,648, forward strand.
TGAACATTCTTATTATCTACACTTTTTTTCAACAAATGTGAAGCATTCAGTCCTCCCTGAGTAATTTTGAAGTACCTCCTCCCTGAAACCATTCAGAAACTGTTTTTAAAATTCTTAGCTAAAAATATCACGTCCTCCTGTGGAATGAATGTCAGTGCTGCTTGTTGCTAAATGTACTTTGGTACAGACAACTATTTCCTTGAAAATCAAATGAAACAAAATGTAAGCCATAACATGAAGGTGGAAGTGTTCCAGGGGAAAAAAAAAAAAAGGAAATAGTATGTGCTATAGTTCGATTTCACCCCTAACAAATACCACTATATTTTACCCATAACCATCCTCTTCTCTTCCTTCCCCCTACATTCCACCTGGTATTAATGGTTGTAGGCTAACTGAAATTGTGTACAGTGGTGTGAGAACTGATGCTTTACTTTTTCTCATTTGTTTCTCATGGAGGTAGAACTCCGTTTATCCTTACTTCTTATATATATATATATCTTATATATATATAAGAAGATTTTTCTATTATGAGTGTTGTATTGTTTCTGTTAGTGGGAAAATTACAATTTCTTATGTTTTAAAAAAAATTGACAGCACATGTGTAGCTCTGCTCTTTGATATCATTGTTGAACTGATCAGCATTAACAGGGCATGCTTTAATTATACATTTCAGTAATTTGAGGAGCTATATGCCTGTGTTGCATTAAAAAGCATACTGTTTTTACAAGTTGTTCAGGAGCGTTTTATCCCTATTAAATGTCTTGTTGACTGGTTTTGAATCTCTTCTGTTTGGTGTGACAACGAAACAGAGCAAACATAATCTCAAGAGGCTGCCACAATAATACACTGGAAACTGTAGCAAGTAAAACTCTGAAAGTGTATTTCAGGATGCAGGCTGGCTGTTTCAGTGTACTGTTTTGAGTAGTCTTTCTTGCATTGCAGTGTCTGGTGTGGAATAATGAATTTCAAGTGATTTAGTTGCTAATCTGTAAATGGAAATAGATGCTTTTAAAAATGATGCTTTTGCATATCAAAAGCTGATATGTCTGAAAAGAAACTCTAAAACTCTTCATGTTTTTTCTGCATCTTGAGAAGAAAAACAGATTTTATACATAGAAGTTAATCTACAGTTGATTTTAGCTTTAACTTCTAAGTTCAGTGTTGTTTTCCAATCAAGTTTCTCCAATGGCATAGGACTATCCTAAGAGAGGGTACTCTAGCAACTTTACATTGCATAGGGTTTGAGTGAGTAGTAGTATGACTCACAGAACCTTATACTGCTGAAGTATTAGCTTTAGGTTTCCATTTTGATTATTCCATAAGTGTGCAGAAATAAGAAAATCCTTTAAAATTGTCTTGTATGTTTGAAATACTAAAGAGTCAAACCAGGAGACAGATTTTGCAGGCTTAGTACTGTTGTTTCATAACAGTTGGATCCAAAGTCAGAATTTTTATTGGTCAAAGCAAGCTTTATTTCAGTCTTTGTGTGGGTTTTTTTTTTTTTAGTTTGTTTGGTTCTTTTTCCTTTGTGAGTTGGGGGGGTGGTCAACTATTTATAAATATGTTGTCTGCCTAAATTTAAAGGATCACAGTTTTATAAAAGCCTGGCTGTTCTCCTTACAGAATTCACTAGAGTTTATTTCCTACAATAACATCCTCACGTCTTGTTATTTGTTACTTTCATCCTGCTGTGTGTCAGATGAAAATAAGTTTATTTTATTGAATGTTTTCAATTATTGAACTTTGTTGTTGCTTTTTTAACAGATGAGCTTTGATCCAAACCTTCTCCACAACAATGGACACAACGGGTACCCCAATGGTACTTCGGCAGCGCTGCGTGAGACTGGGGTTATAGAAAAACTGCTGACCTCTTATGGATTTATTCAGTGTTCAGAACGACAAGCTAGACTCTTCTTCCACTGTTCACAGTATAATGGCAATTTACAGGAGCTCAAAGTAGGAGGTAATTGGGTGGTATGGAGAACTTCTTGGCTGAGTCAAGAACCATCGTTTCACCTGTAGAAAATTCTTGCACCTTTAGCATTGACAAATGCAGACACTTCCTTCTGAGAGGCTAAAAACCCGATTGAATTAGCAATCTAGCACTCCCAATGACGGGCCTTACCAAAGCTTTAGTTTTGTGCCTCTTGTCATAATGCACTTTTTTGGAAATGGCCGTAAGTAGCAATGTTAGATCAAATTTGTATAGTTTAAGATATATAGGGGTGCTCAAACGTAACTCATAGACATAACATACCTCACAAACACAGCATTTTCTCTTAATTTTTTAGAAATAGTTTGGAGATAACTCTGTGGGGGGTAGTGGGTTTTTTTTTTTTTTCCCCCCTCCTCCTCTGAGGAGGGGAATCTGACGATGAAAGTGCTAAACTATTTGATGAGAGGTAGGAAACTTAACAGGGAAATGCCCTTAAATGTGATAGAGCAGAAGGAACAAAGAAATAGAATAGCAAGAGAAATAATACAAAATGTTCTTCGTTAACAAAGGCATCTGAGTTGTTCTTTGTTTTGGGAGATAAGCAGCAAATTAATAAATGTGAGCGTTTGGAGTTGTTTTTTTTTGTTTTAGTTACTAGTTTTGAAATGCAGCTTATACTGATGTCATTATCATGTTTGATTGTCTTGTAGACGATGTTGAGTTTGAAGTGTCTTCTGACCGCCGAACTGGAAAACCAATTGCTGTTAAACTGGTGAAGATAAAGCCAGAAATACTACCTGAAGAACGGATAAATGGACAAGTTAGTGGCTGTGATGTCTAATTTCTATGTGAAACTTCTATATTCAGTACAAAAAGGCAGATTCATTTAGCATGCCTATTCAATACATATCTCAGTATGACTGAATAGTCTATATCTTTCTCATTCTAGCAAAAATCCAGAGGTTCAGTTCAAGCTTTTATTTGACTCTAAGCAGTTCTCAGAGTCAGGAGTTAGTCTTTGTTAAAAACTTTGCAGCATGGCATCCCATCCCATTTTGTTACATATGAAGTGCAAAGTGCATCCCTGAGTCTATAGTAGGGCATACTGAAATTTTTGTATGGCACAATGCTGCTCCTGAAATGACTAGCAATGGATTTTTTTTTCTTTTTTTTTCTTTTTTTTTTTTTTTGTGACTGGTAGGTTGTGTGCGCTGTTCCTCACAATTTAGAGAGTAAATCTCCAGCTGCCCCGGGTCAGAGTCCAACAGGGAGTGTATGCTACGAACGTAATGGGGTAAAGCTCATGCATTTTACTTCAACTCTTGACTGATCCATCAGTGTGGTCTATAAACAAAAAACAAACAAACAAAAAAAAAAAGCACAATTTAATGTAGACAAATGACATTACAATTTACTAAGAAGTTAAAGAAGTTACAGTTCTTATGTAAAAATGCCAACTGCAGTAGTTACTACAAACAAATGTTACTTTGAAAAATTGCCCTCATCTATTGAGAAATTAATGCAGAGATAAACAGTTGTTCTGTTATAAAGAATAATGAAGCTAGGTTATGTGAAAAGTTCAAAACAAAAATGTTACCTTTAGAAATTGATATTTAAAGATGGCCATGTACAAAACTTTCAATTTAAGGTGCTTATTAGGGACTCATCAAAACTGCACAATGAAAGAATGTTTTTTGCATGCACTGTTCTATCAATTTCTATTTTCTGATTAAAATCATTTTTTTAATAGCTGATGCTGTTTTTAAAAAAAATGTTGTTGATCTTTGAAAAGAGCTTATTTTGCAAGTAGAGTAATATTAGTCAACATTAATTTACAGGAAGTATTTTACCTGACATACACACCGGAGGATGTTGAAGGAAATGTACAGCTGGAAACTGGAGATAAAATTAACTTTGTAATCGATACAAATAAACAGTAAGTTGTTGTTGTTGTCTTAACTTTGTATATACCTGTATACTTGTTCAGGCAGTGATCGGGCAGTATTCTGAAGCTGTTCAAGAACAGAAATTATTTAGAAGCGAAATATGAAACGATTTTAATCTTTTGGCTTCAGTTTGCAGCTGCTTATCCATTTTTCCATACTTCTATTTTCCCCTCTAGTACTGGTGCTGTAAGTGCTCGTAACATTATGCTGTTAAAAAAGAAACAAGCCCGCTGTCAAGGAGTAGTCTGTGCTATGAAAGTAAGTGATTCTTAAGCTTTAATATCTAATTTGAAGATGAAATACTTTATAGAAAGTTAATATTCCAAGCAGTGAATTCAGGTTGTTAAGATCCGTTAAGAGTTTTGTGCTGAGGGTGTAAACTGGGTGAAAAAGTTTACGTGACCTCATCTTTGATGCATAATGCTGCCTTTAAGCAGGATTTTAGTATTTCCATAGTGTCTTTGTATTGTAGCCACATGTACTCTAAGCTGCAGTATCTTTTATTGTGCTTAATTATAGCTCTGTAATTCTGTATAATAACTTATCTGGTGATATATTAACCACTTTGTTCTGTTCTTAGGAAGCCTTTGGATTTATTGAGAGGGGTGATGTCGTGAAGGAGATATTCTTTCACTATAGTGAATTTAAAGGTGACCTAGAAGCCTTACAGCCTGGTGATGATGTGGAGTTTACAATCAAAGACAGAAATGTAAGACGAAATCCAGTAAAAACTGAAGACAAGGTTCTAGAGCACACCTGGACAGCTATTTTTATAAATATATTTTTTTTTCTTCAAAGTCACTTGTGAAAAAGGGGGGAAGGTCTTTGGAAAGTATATGTTAACTTGCCTCTTGTTTTGGAGTATTTGACTGAGTTTATGCTTCTAGGGTAAAGAAGTTGCAACAGATGTAAGACTGCTGCCTCAAGGAACAGTCATTTTTGAAGACATCAGCATTGAACATTTTGAGGGAACTGTAACCAAAGTAATTCCAAAAGTACCCAGCAAAAACCAGGTGAATTTCAGTATTTTCTGAGACTTGGAATAATGTTATTTACTAACAGGAATTCCAGAGAAGTAGTAAAAGCGATCTCTTTAACAGTCTGTGTGGAAGAACCACTTCACAGCAAAGGATAAAACTGAATTTAGTTTTAACAACCATTGCTAGCAGTCACAATATTCTTCTAAAGGTTGAAGAGGCAGGAATTAGGGTAATGAAGGGTAATGGTACATTGGTTTTTGTTTTTAATCTTTCAGATACTTCTGCAGTCAGTTGTTTTAACTTTTTTGAGTTTAGAGCTTTTTGTTTTTTAATGCAGAATTACGAAAGGGGAGAAGGTACTTGAAAGTGGTGGTCTCTTTTTTTAACTACAAAACAGACTCTACCTTTAGACGTGTTACGGTTATAAGCTTAGTCCTTGAAACTGATTTTTATTTCTTTATCTTTCTCTGCAAATACACATTTGGTGCTAAAATATTTCACATTTGGCCTTGAACAGAAACTAAGTTGTTTTGACTAACAAACCAGGAGTGATAAGAGAGAAGGAAGAAGAAGAAAACAGCAACAACAAAAAAAAAAAAAAAAAAAAAACCAATGGTTTGAGTCCAGTGGACGTTTGCTGTTGTTCAGTATTTACTTTGGCCAGCATTAGTCTTTCGAAGTGTTTTGCCTGCGGTGATGTTGAAACCGGTATCTTGGTAACCTCTGAATTTGATACATAGATAGAAACCAAATTGACTTTCAGCTATGACATGATAGTGTAGGAGCATCTGTTCAACTCGCCTTCCTTTCCTGAGTGTATATGTGAGGGCATGCTGCTAAGCAAGTGTTTTTCTAAAGACTTGTTTAAAGCTTTGAATTTTTGGGCCTTGTTAAGTGAACTAACTGGTGTGTGTTTGTGTGTTTGTTTTTTACATGTTTCTGCCTGGCTACTAGAGTGACCCGTTACCTGGCCGCATCAAAGTTGACTTTGTGATTCCTAAAGAGCTTCCATTTGGAGACAAAGATACAAAATCCAAGGTGACCTTGCTGGAAAGTGACCACGTTCGATTCAATATTTCGACAGATAGACGTGACAAATTGGAACGAGCCACAAATATTGAGGTTCTACCCAATACTTTCCAGTTTACAAATGAAACTAGAGAAATGGCAAGTATCTATTTTTAGATTTAAAAACAATTCTATTATTTTATTATTTTTCTTATTACTGTTGTTATTTCTGAGGTGAAACAAAGGTGGGTGGTACATGGGAGACTGAGACTGTCTTTAACAATAATTTAATGTAAATAACATGGTAGCATCTTTCACATTTTATACAATGAAGTCTTCGGGTATCTTCCTCAAGCAGTGTGCTACAGTAGTAGCAAATCCTGAATTCTAATGAAGTTTCCATCTGTCTGTTTCCAGGGTGTGATTGCAGCAATGAGAGATGGCTTTGGCTTCATTAAATGTGTTGATCGGGATGCCCGCATGTTCTTTCACTTCAGTGAAATTATGGATGGAAACCAACTCCATATTTCTGATGAAGTAGAGTTTACTGTGGTTCCTGTAAGTGAAATAATCTATTTGCAAACTCAACTTTTAATTTAAAAAACAAAGAAAAAAAAAAAAAAACCAACAAAAAAAGCCCAAAAATCAAAAGCAAGCACTTGGCATCTGCCTTGAAACTTGATCAATCTTGTTTTTCAGGATATGCTCTCTGCACAAAGAAATCATGCCATAAGGATTAAAAAGCTTCCAAAGGGCACAGTTTCTTTCCACACTCAATCAGATCACCGTTTTGTGGGTACTGTAGACAAAGAAGCCATTCCAGCCAAAGCCAGTAGCCCAAATAAAGGCAAAGAGAAGGTAATGTTGCTGCTCTTGTGAAGTACATGTTGTGTATTTCTCATTTTGGAAGCTGAGTCTGCTTTTTCAAAATATATAATTCTGTTTGTGAAGTACTGCTTGTCATTATAAATGTGGAATAGACTGAATACCTAGTGACAGGATTGGCTAAAACTTACTTTGTTTTGCAGGAGTTATAAAATTATGGCTTCTTTGCAGTGATGCTGCTCTTGAATGATGCTGCTCCTTTTCCAGGACCTTAATGGAAAGCTTCTTTCCTGGTCTTGCTGTAACACATGCTTTAATTGGCTGAAATGATGTTCCGAGGGCTAGAGGAAGTTTGGTACTCTTAACCTTCGGCAAATATTTAAACTTCTAATAAGCCCTTGAAATAGTTACACTTTTTTACTTTAAAAGTACCGTCCAGGAAGAAGTTAAATGTTTAGGAGTGTCACTTAAAGCTTCGTGTTTGTTACTCTGCTTGCTTTGAGTTGTTGCTGAAAAACCTCTGTGACTGAAATGAGCTGTACTTGGATTGTATGCAGTAAATTTACCGACAAATAAAGTGCCGATTGTTGAATTCTGTTGCTTTATCTTTAGGAAGCTGAGGATGGAATAATTGTTTATGACGACTGCGGAGTAAAATTGACCATTCCTTACCAGGCCAAGGATGTGGAAGGATCTGCTAATCCCCAGATAGGAGATAAGGCAATATAACTTAAGTTTACCTTTGAGAAAAGAATTTCTGTGTGTTGCCAGATGTGAGCTTTTTTTTGCTTTGTTGTTGCATTTTTTTTCTCCTTCATAAGAAATGAAGGATAAAGCATCTGCATAATGCAACCTATTGCTTCTGTCCTAAGGTTTAGTGGCTTCAATTTTTTTAGCTATATGGAAAATATCCTAAAACCTGTTGACGTGTATGAAAGTAGTGCCTTGAGGTAGCTTTTGAAGAATGGAGAACATACGCTTGTTAGCAAAACAGCTTGAGAGACAAATGTAGACAAAGATACTAAGGGATCTGGAAGGGCAACCTAAGAAAGTAAGTGTTTGAGAGCCATGCTATCGAAGCACTGATTACTGTTATAAAAATAAAAAACAGGTGACCTGAACGTAGGTGCATGCTCACTGTGGGCTAATGGTGTTAGAGAAATATGTACAAAGAAGCTAATTGCGTATAGGCTGTGTTTAATGGGTCAAAGAAAGTGAAGACTAACATGTTTCTGGGAGACTAGTGGCTAGAGTAAGATTTTCCTGGAGATGTAGTTGAGAGTTGTTTCAGTGTGTAGGGGGTGGCCTTTTATTTCCTCTTCCTCTCTCCCTTCATATTGATCTACATTCCTAACAGGTTGAGTTCAGTGTTTGTGAAGTGAAGAGAACTGGTCTGCAAACAGCTGTTTCTGTTAGAATGCTTGGACGCAACTATAGCTCTAAGAGGCTTTTGGGATACGTGGCAGCCCTGAAAGATAACTTTGGATTTATTGAAACAGCCAATCATGATAAGGAGATCTTCTTTCATTACAGGTGAGTCAGTGTCTCTCACTTTCTCTCTTGCTTTCTGGTGTGTTTGTATGTGTGTGTTTTGTGTGTGTGTTTTTGGGAGATTTTTTTTTTCCCCCCTTAGGTAGAGGCGTAGTAACCCTTTCAGGATTTACACATTTAAAGGATCAATTGTCTCAAGTCTGTTATTTATCTCTTTTGGAATGGCTTATATTTTTCTATTAGAGTGTTTAGGGCTTCTGGATAAAGGCTTTGTTCTAGGCTAAAAAATACAGTTTGAAAACTGCCTGTTCCTTTCTTGGATAACAATTTCTTGAAAATGTAGGGAGCCTGTTAGGTGGGTTCTAATCACCCTATTTAATTGTTAAAATATTACTGTTGTCATATAACTAAAGAAAAGTTGCTTACAATTTTTGTTTGCTTGTTTGTTTGCTGTAGTGAATACTGTGGTGATATTGATAGCCTGGAACTTGGAGATACAGTTGAATACAGCTTATCAAAAGGCAAAGGAAACAAAGTTAGTGCAGAAAAGGTGAACAAAACACATGCAGGTAAGACTGTGTCTTGCAATTTCTCCTTAAAATAGTCTTTGAAGGTCCTCATGGTAAAGTCTGTTAGTGATCTCCTTACAGTTGGAGTTCAGAGCAAAAGGAGGATTCCTGATATGGTCACTAGTTAAGCCCACTGGGTATTAATCTCAGTAACGGGTTTCCTGAAAGCTGATTCCTGTGTTATTGAAGAACAAATCTGGACAGAACAACAATCTTGTAGACAGTAGCAACCCTCTGGGCTTTTGTCATACTTTGCCCCCTTTAATTTAAGGGAGATATGTTGTGATAAAACTACCTAATTTAATAATTCTAGTTGTTTTGCTTCCTTCACAGAAGGAAGGCTTCAAGAGGAATGGCAAGTTGTTGCTATTGGGGCCTTAAGAAAGAATTTATAAGCTTAAATGATGGTTAATGATTACTGGAACATTAAAATGATGGAGGAATGGGGAATGCAGTGGTAGTGAATGAAAATCCTTTGATTTGCCTTTCATGTTCCAGTGCCTTTGGTTCCATTGGAAGCTACCATTTCCTGGCCCCCAACTCCCTAGTTGTGTTTTGTTGACTAGAAAAGCTCTCACAAAATATTACTGAATTAGGGCTCTTTCGAGTTTACTCTATGATAGTGCAGTATACCACATGTTTTGTAGTGTAAACTGTAGGCTTCTAGCTAAGACTGATTTACTGAATACTCTGTTTTAACATGTCTGGAACATTCTGTTCTTTCATTCTCGTTCCTTATCAGTGAATGGAATCACTGAAGAAGCTGATCCAACTCTTTACTCTGGTAAAGTAATTCGTCCTTTGCGGAGTGTAGATCCCACACAGACTGAATACCAGGGCATGATTGAAGTTATGGAGGATGGTAAGATTTCTCACCTATAATTGATGCTTGCTTTAATTTGGTAGTAAATACAGCTGTGAACTCAAGATAGATCTACATATTCCCTTTTCAGATGCAGAATAAGATTAATAATTTAATGAGTGGTAAATGGAAATGCTAACGGTTATATTCACACTGTATTGTTAACAATGAAACTGTCACAACTAGTATTAAGAATACCTTTTAAGTGTTCTCAGTTTAAAAAACTTTTGTTTTTCCACCTCCTCCCCTCCAGGTGAGATGAAAGGAGAGGTTTATCCATTTGGAATTGTTGGAATGGCAAACAAAGGTGACTGTCTGCAAAAGGGAGAAACAGTAAAATTTCAGCTCTGTGTTCTTGGTCAAAATGGGCAGACAATGGCTGTTAACATTACACCTTTCCGCAGAGCCACGGTGGAGTGTGTTAAAGATCAGGTGAGTGAATACCAATCTGAGGACAAGATATATGATAACCGTTTGAGTTGGCATAGAGCAGGCGAGAATCCAGTTCAGCGCCTGATCTATAAAGCTTCGGCTTGTGCACAAACTATGATGATTTTATGCTCTTGTTCTAGAGAAAGACTTTGTGTAACCCACGTAGTGATTTCTGTAAATCTGCGTAAATTGATTTCAGAAAAGGTGAACTACAGCTTTGGTGCTGATAAATTGCTACTGAGCAATGGTTCCTTTTGTGATTGTTTCTGAAGAGCTACTCTGTCCTGTTCTGTGCTTTTCTAAGAATTCATCTAGCTAGTTACTGCTGTGTATTTAATAAAATAATTTAAATAAAAGTGTGTTTAAGAAGATAAGGGGAGAAAAAAAAAGCTTGCATGCTGTGCTACTGGAAGAGGCTTCTTCACAGCATTAAGTAGTCAGTGATTGTAGTCAATCTAAAATATGAAGGGATATGAAGGGTGATCACTATCCTAGTCACTTGCAGTGTAAAAGGATTAGAATTAATTTCTCCGAACAGAGTGGTTTCCTCTAACTTTGGAGATAGTGATGGGGGAAGAAAAAAAAAACTGAGAAAACCACTGCTGCATGTCTTTATTAATACTGCTGCCAGTGCTTCTCGGGTTTCAGAACTTGTCTATAGACTTGATGTTAGATATCCAATAGGTGGCTAAACACTAAAAAGTATTATTTCCAGACAAAATGTCTTTAGTATAGAAACTCCATTTACTTTTCAAAGTGGTGTGGGTGGGATATTTCTTTAATAGCAGTAATAAGTATGTCATTATATTTTCTTAGATAAAAGTGAAAGAAATAACCATGTGTTGTATTGTTTTCAGTTTGGCTTCATTAACTATGAAGTGGGTGACAGCAAAAAACTCTTCTTCCATGTCAAAGAAGTTCAGGATGGTGTGGAACTACAGGCTGGGGATGAAGTGGAGTTCTCAGTAATCCTGAACCAGCGCACAGGGAAATGCAGTGCCTGTAATGTGTGGCGTGTCTGGTGAGGACTTGGAATTAAACTTTTAATGTCTGATAGCACTGATGGAGAAGTTAGTGTAGCATGCCTATGGTTTCTAAAATAGCTCTTCCTAGAAGTGGAACTCTAAATTTCAGCTGGCTTCAGTGAGAACCTGAACCTCATAGGAGAGCACGGTGAGCAGAGCAGCAAGGCTCTCAGCTTTTCTTGATTGCACAATGTTGACTTTGTTTTGTCTGTTTATTTTTCGTCTATTAAGTTCTACATAATAGAGACTTGAACTTTTTTTTACTTGGAAATGAAGAAGTGTTAGGAAAACTCAATGAAGCACTGTGGATAGTCAGGACCATATGGCAATTTATGCATTATACATAGTGCCACTTGTTTTCTAAAAAGCGTCTTTCATTTTAAACAGAAAAATTTCAAACAAGCCAAACTGTGATGATGTCTTAGAGAATATGACCATGAATTAAATAGCTTACATTATCTCAGTCATCACTGGTCTGAATGGTTGACTCTCTTACAGTGAAGGCGCTAAGGCTGTTGCTGCTCCACGTCCTGACAGACTTGTCAATCGTTTAAAGAGCATTAATCTGGATGATGCCAATGCTCCTCGTCTAACAGTTCTTCGTCAGCCCAAGGGGCCGGATAACTCAAAGGTGTGTAAGATAAGGCTAGCTTGCAGAACTGCAGTTTGTGTTTTTGCTTCGATAATGTAGCCTTGCTTCCTCTGTTGGAAGTCTTAAACTGAAATCTTTTGTTCAATTCAGTTTCTTAGTGGGCTAATCCCCAGCAGTGTAAAGCTAGATTAATCAGAAGACAAGGAACCTATACTCTCAGTATATAATAATATACTCAGCATATAATAATAAGATATTCTGCAGTTTCAGAAAAGCACAATTAATAGAATTGGCCAGTTAGTTGCATTGTGCCTATAACCAGTATCTTTGTTTTTCCTTCTATAAGCCTTCTAATTATAGAAGGATGCTTCTCCATATTCATAAATAAGAGAAATGACTGTATGTAAACCTGTCTTTCACATGAAGTCCTGTCACCACGTCACCACTTGAAATGCAGAAAGATTACTATGCCTGTAAGCAGTGGCAAATCTAAGACCACAAAGAGTAAACGCAGCATCCTTGTGGTTGCTTAAAGCTATTACAAGTTATAAAGTGTGCTTAAAATTATGATTCTGGAGTTGAAAATCCTCTCTCTCTCTCTCTCTCAATTTTTTTTTTTCTTTTCCCGCTTCTTTACTTTCAGGGATTTGGTGCAGAGAGAAAGATTCGCCAGGCCGGTGTTATAGACTGATTCACAAAACCCGTACCTGAAGTACGACTGAGTGATGGGGGCTGGTGAAGGGTACTGAATTCATCCCTTCCAAATTCTAAGAAGCTATTACATCAGTTTTAACACCTTTTCATGTTATGTTTAAAATAAATTTATGAAACCATTTTAAAATTATGCACAGTTGCAGCCTGGAGAACTTAAGGTGGCGCCTTATAGTATCACATTTTAGAAGCTTGTTTTGAATGGTGCATTTAACGCAACTGGTAACTGCAAATCTTCATTGCCTATGTGAGTAAACATTATAGAATGCTCTACTCTGGTAGACCTTATGGAATTCTGCACTACACTTATATATGCTTTCTTTGTTATTTTGGCCAAGGTTTTACTATGCCTTAGTTTTCAGTTGTTTTATCTCCTGCCTTCCAAGTAGAAGGTCACTTTCTGCTCGCTCTGCTCAAATTCTGAGGACCACGTGAATGCAGAGTATGTTCAACTTTATACAAAATCTGTATGAACGTTCAGATAACCTAAGTAGGTGGCCAAATGTTACACTGTTTTCAGAGTTCATTTGAGTTCTTTAGCCAGCAAATTTCTATTAGAGCTCAAAGAAAATCTTTTTCCAGGATAGACCCATTTTTGTAGCATTCTTAAATGCATGCAGTGCAGAATTACATAAGGCTGAGGTGTGCCATCAGTGTGGTAATTTAAATATATTTAAAAAATGCACAAATCTGCTGCTGCTTTGAACACTGCAGCTTCTAAACCCAGTTTCTTTTACTGATTTAAATTTAAAAAAAAAAAAAGTTGTGCCTGAAGTGAATACTTTTTTTTCTTTTTTTGCAGCCAGCACCCAGTGTACTGTAAAAGAATAAATACTTAGGCTTTCCATAGCTGTATTGAGACTTTCATCAAGGTGAAATAGTTGATGTCTGTGTGCTTTATTTTTTTTTTCCCCTTCCCCACCCCTTTCACTCTCCCTTGCTTTCCCCCTATTTCCCCAGTCACACTTTATCAAGCAAGAAAACTGAATGATTGGTCTAAGTATTACTTTAACCAAAAAGATCAGGAGTTATTTTCTTTGAATAGAGGGCAGTACTGTGTTTTTTGGTTTTTTTTTTTTTTTTTCCATGTTACCTCTATTCTCAGTTTAGGGTTTTCTTCTCTGGGAGATGCATTATCTTTGTAAAACAAACATTGCTTTCTCCAGTTTTTTTTTTCTGTTAATGGCAAAGAATGGAAATAGAATAAAGTTTTACTGATTTTGAACAAAGTCTCCCTTCTCGCCGCCTGTGTTGTTGACGCCGGGCCACGAGGGGGCGCGGATCTGAAGCGGCAGCGCCACCGACATTTCCGGCAGCCGGTGTGACGTCACGCTCCGGCCGGAAGCCGGAAGGCGGCAGCTCGGAGGGGTGCAGCGCGTTGGCGGGCGGCGGGGGCGGGGGCCGCCCCGAGGCGCGCGGCGGCCGCGCCCGCGGCCATGACCGAGTACAAGCTGGTGGTGGTGGGCGCCGGCGGCGTGGGCAAGAGCGCGCTCACCATCCAGCTCATCCAGAACCACTTCGTGGACGAGTACGACCCCACCATCGAGGTGAGGCGGCGAGAGGGCCCAGCCCGGCCCGGCCGGCGGGCACCGAGCATCTTCACTCGGCGCCGCAGCCGCGGCAGCCTAGCGCGAGCGCTGGGCAGCGTGCTCCAACTGCAGGAGGGCGTTTGCTGTTTTAAGCAACGATTTTATTTATTTTTCTTTTGGCCTTTTTTTCTCGCCTTGAGGGGTAAATATATTAACGTGCAGATTTTAGCAATATCGTTTTAAAGCATCTGATTGCTTTCAGGAACGGCATTTAAAAACACTTGTGGGAGAATGCTGAACAGATGTTACAGAATCTATACTTGTTTCCATGTTATGCATATTAAATACTTAAGAAGAAGGTAGATACTGCAGCAGACTTTGTGCTTAGAAATAAAGACATGGGATCAGTGTGTGCAGGACCAGGAACTGTAGAAAATTCAAATTTCCTAAGCATTTACTTTGGTTTCCAGAGCAGAATGTAGGCAGCCAAAAGCAGAAACATTTAAAAAAAAAAAAAAAAAAAAAAGTTACTTTACTGCAGGACTGTCTAAACTTTAGTTTATGATCATAATGTTATAGTGAGATAACTTAGAAATTATTGACTGTGTTGCTTGAAAAATTACTTCTAAAAAATAACTTTGCTTTTTGCAAGAAAGTTTGTGCATTTGTTAGATTAAAATCTTAAGTGTTTTTAGTTATCTTTTTTTTTTTGGTAGGAAACTGTAGAAAAGCTCTTCTGAATTATAATCTCCTTAATTATTTTAATGCTGCCTCATTTTGAAATAAGTAGTGGAAACCTTTTTTAATTTAAAATTCTCATATTTTCTGCAGGATTCATATAGAAAGCAGGTTGTTATTGATGGAGAAACGTGTTTGTTAGACATCCTGGACACTGCTGGACAGGAAGAGTATAGCGCCATGCGTGACCAGTACATGAGAACTGGGGAAGGTTTCCTCTGTGTTTTTGCCATTAACAACAGTAAATCGTTTGCTGATATTAACCTTTACAGGTATGATCTAGTTCTTTACCACTAGGGAGAAATGTCTGAAGAGGTATGTTAGCTTTGAAATCTAGTGAAGAATAAATGCTAGAAAAATGTTAAAACTCCCACTTTCTGGAAAAAAAATCCAAGCTTTTAAACATTCTGAGTCTATACATAATTAGTTAGTGAAGAATGGAACAACTTTCCAGGCTGCTGTGTTAATTAAATGCTTTTTATGCTTTAGAGCAAATGGAAAAGGAGACATAAGACAGTGGGTAGGAAATGGAAGGAACATCAAAGTGGGCTTATTCTTGATTTTGATGGAATTATGGTGGCTTTTAAAAGTACTATTTTATGTTAGTACCAGGGTTGGGCAGGACCTTGGAGTTTCTATCTTCTGTAGTGCAGTTATCTTGATACTTAATTAAGCCACCATTTACATGTAAAATTAGCTTCTAACCTTTTTTTTTCCTTTTTTTCCTTTCCTTTTTAAAGAGAACAGATAAAGAGAGTGAAAGATTCAGATGATGTGCCAATGGTGCTAGTGGGAAATAAGTGTGATTTACCCACAAGAACAGTAGACACAAAACAGGCTCAAGAATTAGCAAAAAGCTATGGAATCCCCTTCATAGAGACATCTGCTAAAACAAGACAGGTAAAATGCTTCCATTCTTTGTCTGTTTCTACTGTAAATGCAGAATCATCTAACTCTTCCCCATCCAGTTTTCTTGGCTTTTTATTGAAGGCCAATTATGAGGTTGTTTACAGAAAATACCCTCAAAATACCTGGGCAGGACTAACCCCAGCCACCAGTATGGATCAGGGGTTGAGCTGCTGGAAAGCAGCTCTGCACAGAGAAACCTGGGAGTTCTGGTTGATACCAAGTTAACCATGAGGCAGCAGGGTCCTCGTGGCCAACGAGGTCAATGGGATCCTGGCTGCACGAGGAGGATATTGCCAGCAGAGCAAGGAGGGGATCCTGCCCCTCTGCTCAGCTCTGGGGAGGCCACGCGTGGAGCACTGGGGGCTGTTCTGGGTTCCCCAGTATAAGAGGGATGTGGAGCACCTAGATAGGGTCCAGCAGAGAGCAACAAAGATGATTAAGGGACAGGAGCATCTCTTGTATGAGGAGAGACCGAGCGAGCTGGACCTGTTTAGCCTGGAGAAGAAAGGACTGAGAGGGAGGGGATCTGAGGGGAGAATGTAGGGAGGAGGGGACCAAACTCTTCTCAGTGGTGGCCAGTGATAGGACAAAGGGTAATGGGTACAAGTTGGAACACAGGAAGTTTCATCTGCATGAGAGGAAGAACTTCTTTCCTGTGAGAGTGACAGAGCCCTGAAACAGGCTGCCCAGAGTGGTTGTGGAGTCTCCTTCTCTGGAGATCTTCCAAACCCGCCTGGATGCCACCCTGTGCCATGTGCTCTGCGTGTCCCTGCTTGAGCAGGGATTGGACTAGATGCTCTCTAGGGGTCCCTTCCAACCTCAACCATTCTGTGATTCTGTAGCTTAATTCTGAAGAAATCCTTCAGCTATATTGAATCTATGGCCACGACCAGTCAACCAGTGCTACCTACCTATAGTAATGTGGGATGAAGAAGGAAAGATGCAATTGTTAAGTAGCCAAAAATTGAATTCTGAAATGGAAATGTGGCAACTAGAGTTTGTTTCTGCACAGGATTTCTCTATGGTTACAGTTAGCTTTGTCTCTTTTTCATGACTCTTGCTCTGAATATTTACCTTAGAGGGAGAGTTAACAATTTAAGTGAAGAGGTTTGGACATAGGTGACAGCTCCCTGCTCTCATAAACTGTGGGATAAGGTGGCTACTACTCTTCCTGTGAAAGTATGTATTTCGAATATGTCAAGCAATCCTGTGATGGAAAGAACAGTGATCTCAAAGAAGTCAGAAAACGAAATACTTTACTTGGATCATTTGCACTCAGGGTGTGGAAGATGCTTTTTACACACTGGTGAGAGAGATTCGGCAGTACCGGATGAAAAAGCTCAACAGCAGTGAAGATGGGAATCAAGGCTGTATGGGATTGTCTTGTGTCGTGATGTGATAAGGTGAGCCATGATGAAGTGTTTGGTTTCTTGTCTGCATATCTTTTGAGTTGTTGATAAGCACATCTTAGAAATACTGACTGCTCTACCTTTTTTATTTTTCTGATTGTACAGCCTATTGATAGCCCAGATGCTTAGATTTTACATTTAATTACTCTTTTTTAAATCAGTAGAGAGGAAAGCATAAGAAGAACAAAGTCTATTCCCAACAACCTTTTGGCCTTTTTGAAGTGACACAAGCATCATCTGAAGTAGAAAGAATGTGCACAATTCTGAAGTCACAATTTGTTGATGACTGAATGACTTCTGCACGGCTTATCTTGAACTATATTACTCTGGTATATTCAGTATTGAAAGATTAACCCAGTAACATAAAGCTGGTGGTGAAATTTATGAATGTCCCAACTGAGTCAGGTTTTCAAAAGTTAGCTAGAATGTGTTGCTCATCATTATAGGAACAGATAGACCAGTCCAGAACTTGCACTACATTGTCATAACAGACATAACACACAAAGTTGTACAAAAGCTAATTAGAGATGCTTTTTTTTATTCCAGATGCCAAGAACACCTGGTTCAGATCTAGCTGATGGGCGAGTCTTGATGCTGCTGTATTGCATCTTGGGATGATGCCCTGCAGTATTTTGGTACCAGTTCATTAATACAAGGTCTTTTTCTGTGCTCCATCTGAAGAGAACATCTCCGGCATATACCTCTTTGCTCAGTTAATAGAGCAGTCACATCTCTTGACGCACTGGGATTCTTTTCTGATTGTTCAAGAAGAAAACCAATCATGAGAAAAGTGAATTTTAGAGACTAAATGCTGTGAAAAAGATGACATTTTACCTCTTGAGTGAAAGATAAACGTGATTTTTGTCCCCATTGTGTTGGATTCAGACTTGCAGTGCTGTCGGAGAAGTGGCCCTAAAAACTCTCTATTATAAAAATGAAATATCTTTGCTATTTAAGTGCCTGTTTGCTAAGAAGATCTGGAGTTGTACCCTGTTTTGTTGGGCTAAGGGAAACTCCGAGGACTGGGACATTTTTGGACGCTCATTGTCTTAAGTCGTCAAGCCTTAAGAAGAACGTGGATGATCTCTTTGCACAACAGGCTGACACAGCAGGAATTTGTAGGCTGGAAAATTCCGTTTGTAAGACTCTTAAACAAAAGAGCACAATGTACTGCATCCATTTTTGACTGTCTTTGTATGTGGAATTGTATATGTTCTGTATTGTTTTTCTACAACATTTGAATCTCCTCCAGGTTGGACCAAATTAGCCAACTAGTCGTTGTAACATAGACTGCTAATGTTTCTGGGCAGCTCCTCAATAGCTCATCTAGTAACTGGAGGTTAGTTCGTTTGGACAACTGTTGTTCAACTCTGTCCTTAACTTACATTTTTTTTTCTGAATTATTTTGTCATATCAACTGACCTTGAATATAATCCTTTTGAAATGGTTCTCTGTAAAACATAGTTGGAAGGTCTCCTTGTCAGGGAAGGAATCTAGGATTTCAGGTTTATTTTAACTGGTGTAATTGTTACCACAGACTTAGTGTGTTCAGGCTGAGGGGAGATGAACAATGAGCTGTAACAGAAAACTGAGCTGGATCTGGTTGCTGTATCATTCCAAAATGAGGAAGAAGCGAGTTCAGTGATGAATGCATAGATGTGTGATACACTGACGGGTATTTGGGGCTTGTTGTAATAGCCTCAAAGTATAAGAAAAATATTGCACAAGTCTTGTGAGTTCTTTCTAGAACAAAACACTGTCACCTCATATAGTAGGGACATTCAAGTATGGTCACTGTTGCAGTGTGGTCTTTCTTGGATAATGTCTTTCCCTAGTCTGTGTGCCACTGATTCTGGATTCAGTCCTGTTGCCTCAAGACAGCACATGCTGCAGCAAAGGCAAGTTACTGTTTGATGGAGCAATGCTTGGCTATGAGGGAGTAATGAGTTGTGAGGCAATGGGGCAGGTGCTGGGCCAGTCTGCCAACCCAGCAGGAGGGTGGAAATTGCCAAAGGCTTAATTTCAGTTTGTTGGTGTCAGATTCACACATCTTAATCTGGCGTTTCCAGTTTCCAATGGAAATTAGAAATCAGTAAATACTGAGAGATTTGTACCTTTTAATATTGCTTCCTTCGCTATTTACATTCTTAATTCTCTTCTTTGAGTGCAGGATATCAAGCTATATCACCTGTTTACCCTTGATACTCCTACTACATATTTTCAGAAGCTATTTTCGTCTTGAGTGATAAGACACAGATATGAATTAAAATATTTTTACCTAAACTGTTATTTACTAGTAGCATACACAGTGGTGGGCAACATTATAGAGAGCCTTGTGACTTGAGCTGAGTTCATTTGCAGATGATCCCATGCCTGCCGGTTAAACATTTGATAGCATAATCATCACTGTGGAAAGTTAATTTAAGAGTAATTATGGTCAGCGAAGATCACTGGCTGCACTTAATATATATGCACTGCATGACACATCAGGGCAGAAGTCAGTTCTTACAAGTCATCTTCTCTTGCATTTGGCTGTCAGGATTTATCAACAGAAAATTCCAAATGCTTTACCAAGTTCTGTGGTGCCACAGGGACTAGTGCTACCCTCATGTTTATTGAAGCCCAGTAGGTAGACGTTCTAAGTCAGGTGTAAACGTGTGGTGCTTATTTGCACGACCTGCTACTAGAGAACTACGTTTATGCAGCCATGTTCTTTCCCTCTCCAGGATCTGATATAGCTGTTTTAGTAAAGGATAGCATCTTTGAGCAGGAGCATGGAGCAGTTTGCTGTTCCAGAAGAGAGGTTTCAGTGCCAACAGAAATGGTCTCGTGTTCAGAGTCTACATCTGGTTTTGCAGCTATAGTCTGTGGCAGGGCCTGATGACGGAGGAAAACTTGTGTAGTTGTTTCCTGCCTCTGATCCTCCATATTCCATTCAGCTGGGCACTTCTTGGCCATTTCATCAAGTCTGACCTCAGAGTCAATGGGGTCATTAAAAAGACTTAATATCTTTCAGAGTAAGTCAGGTTCATTATACACATATTAGGTTGAGTTCCTGACCTGCATGTGCTCCAGATTCAGTCATCTTCAGGTCAGTGATGACACCAGGAGATGCAATGGAAGACATGCATTCTCATGTACCGTGTTTTTCTTCACTGTTCTCTGTTGAATGATTCTCCAACACAAGATACTCTTTTAAAACAGCAGCAGAGCGCTGTATCTCAGGTTGCCTGATGAGAGCTCTTCACATCTCTTAGAATTGTAACAACGGTTTTACAGGTCACTCAGTGTCTTTTAATGGTATTAAGTTGAACTTGGGAAAGCAGCACGTTTACTGGAAACAACGTGAGTTGGATGCACTTCTTAATCAGGGCTTTGTTAGCTGTGATTTTCAGGTATAAAATCCAACTGGCTTCTTCAAAAATACTTGACACTGCATTTGCTTGTGGATGACAGGCCAAATGCTAACCTGTTTTTTGTTGGCAATTCCTTGAGCGCTGGGAGCACCAAACCCCAAGAGTTTTTGGAGAGATTATGTTTTGGAGAACATAAGCACAAAAACTTTTGCACAAGAAAGGTTCCTGGAAAGGATGTTTTTGTATATTTATTCTGAATGTTGGTATTTAGAACTATCAACACAATACTTTGCAAGTGCCAGGCTAGTTTCACTATTCTGACTAAAGAAGAATAGGCATAAATAACCCGACTGAGGCAAAATATTTAAAAAGTTAAAACACTTGTTTAAAAATGATCTGTGCAAGCAACTGAAAAATGTTTCTGTTTTTATGGACTGAGAACAGCTATTTAATCAGACAGTGTAACACTGTACCTTGTTTCTGTTAGTGTCCTCACTCCATGATCTTGTTTAAACAATGGTGCTCAGATTTTGTTCTGTGGTCATCAGTAGGGCTTCAGAGAGCAACCAGAATGCTCAATCTATCACTGCTTTTATGTATAGTTCAATTACGTAGAATTGGATTTCAAGGAATTTCAGGTCTATGGGGGAAGGGAGAGTAAGGAAAGTTTGAAATGTATTCTAACTCTGATTTTTCTTTACTCCCCAAGGCTGTGTGTGTACAATGTCCGGGATTTGGGGGAATTGTTGGGATCTGGACTTTGCATCCAAGGGCTAAGTTGCTGTTACTTTGTATAATGATTTGCTTTCAATAATGCATCTTTTTTTTTTTTTTTTGAATTTAAATAAATTATTTTGCTTCTTACATAACTTTTTTTAAAAATAAATTCTGTGAATTCTTTAGTTTTTTCTTTTGTGGTAGTGATCTGAGGGAGGGATCTGCAACTGACATACAGAAAGCTCATCAGTGCTATCTTTGTTTTCTCAACAGGATTTGGATTTACTCAAATTTTTAATTCTGTAATGCAGCATGAATGGCTGTATCATGTACCAGATGATGTACAGTAAAGGCTCCCTTTAGTGCAGATTGCTGTTTTGGAGCACGTGAAGGAGAGCCCTCACGAGTTATCTGCTATCTGCTAATGCTTTTCTTCTAGAACTGAAATTGCTTTGTAGCAAAACTTGCCCTAGGCTTCCATTTGGACAAGTACCCAATATGGCTGAGGAGACTAGAGGAAGATCCTGCTAAATACTCTGAACTACCCAGATTTCTGGCGTGTTTGACTTTTTTTTTTTTTTTTCCCTCCTTTTTCCCCTTTCACTAGCCTATGCAGAATGAACGTGGTTCAGAGTTTTGAGGTAGGACTGTTTGAGCCCCTCTGAAGGCTCTCAGTGTAAATTACTCAGTTTTCAGATGAAAAACACGGGGAAGGTGACATGTTTGCATCCAGTACTTCAGTTTAAAGAGGCTGTAGCTCTAACTTTAGCACAGCATACTCAACCTTTACTCATATTTCTACCATGAACCCAGTAAATTTGACCCTCTGGTTTAAAAAGGTGTCTTCTGTACCCTAAAGGTTATTTTTGGTTTCATATGTAACTCTTAAGATCTTAATACTGTGTCCCGGAAGGTTTAGAGCATATATAATCTCTGTGTGAACTGATTTTTTTTTTTTTTTTTTTTTGTTATTTTGTTTTGTTTATGTTCTTTAATAGCTTTAATAGATTTTAATGATTTAGATTTAATGAAATAGTTGAACCATAATGTGGTTTGGAAACTTGCAAACAAATGAGTAAGAACAAGAGTAATTCAGAAACTGAAGACTGATGACCAGCATGAGATACTAGGTACTGTAGATAGATCAAGACTGCAGCGGCATCATCATGTTGCCCTGTAGGCTGCACCTCTGCTTGCCGGGCTGGTGAACCAGTTGATATTATTGGTAAATACCTGGGAAGGTAAAACTCCCTGAATTCTTAATAATGCCCTAGTTGTAACCCAGTGTGTCTTGAACTTGTGCACGTTCAAAAGTGATCTTTCTGGGTGCTTTGGAAATGGACTCAGCTGAGGAGGCTAGTCCAGATTCCAGCCCGCATGACTTTACCGTTTAGTTGTGCCACGGGCTTTCTGTGCATCCATAGAGAAAATCAATCAGTGATTTGCATTTCTAACTCTTAGGCAACTAATTCTTTCGCTTATTCCAGTCTTATTCTAGGACAAGTTCTTTTCTTAGCTGTTCCTATAAATACAGCACAGGAAGGCCTTACGTGCATGTATAATCCCAAACCATATGGCCTCTTTCAGGGGTCCTGGATGTTACGTTTCCTTCTGCCATGACCAAAGTCACCTTTTAGACCAGCAGCTAGGGCTGTGCTGACATATAACCCCAAATGCTTTCCTTGATCTTGGTACAGTTGATCCCTAACTCTCTCAGGGAATGAGGAGTAAACAAACAGGAAAAGATTCTTTTCAAATCAAAACCACTGTGTCCTCCTGACCACTTTAGGCTCACTATTTTTTTCAGACAGAAATGGTTTTCCAGCTCTCTGTGAGAGATCTGAACAAGGGTTGAAGAGATTCTCTTTACAGTCTTCTTCACCTTTATGCTAGAGAGAATCTGCTTAATGCCAGGAGTTGAGAGGTATTTCCAAAGTGATACCCTGCCCTGACAGAACCAGGACACCTTGTGGGACTTAAAGGTGAGTTTCCTACCACAGCTTAGCCTGTGTTAAATTCTGGATGCTGTTTATGGTTTACCACACCAGAGTAAAAGCAACACCTGGGCTTGCCTGCCAACTGAAAATCACTTTGCCGCTACTAAGGGGGAATGAAAGCAGTTCTGACAAGCTCAGGAACAAAATCATACCTTATAACTCCCTGTACTTTCCCAAGTTTTGCGCTTTTCTTGTTTCTTTCTGCTAGGAGGATACAAGGACATCTCTGCAGCTCTTGTAGTTAAATCCATTTTTTTAGTTAGATCCTTCTCTCTCAGTTAAAGCTTTCTCCAATTAGGACAGTGGTTGGTGGGAACTCACTGTTTCTGCTTAGCCTTTTGGTCCACAGCTGCTGTTCTCATAAAAACATCAGCCCCGTGCCTCAAGATTTTCTTTGAATTATTGGTTTGGCACACAAAACATAAGTTTTAGGGTCTATTAAAAGACTGACTTCTACAGTCTCATCTTAGAAGAATACTTGATTCTGGACATAGAAATCTGTCTAGACAACAGTTGGAACTCCTTGACCATGAAAAGAAAGCCTAACTTGGGGAGAAAAAAAAAGTTAAACTTGAGCCCTGGCCTCACCTGTTTCACTGCAAGTGCTTGTGGCTGCACTTTAAATAGTCCTGCGGTTGAGCTCCCTTTTCCTTTTAGAGCAGTAGAGTCTTGTTACAGGGAAGGGGAAGCAATGAAACTGCTTGTAGGCTGCTGTGTGGCCAGTCGGCTGCTTGTCCCCTATTTTGGTAGGGTGTTACCTGTGGCTCTGCAAGCTTGCTGCAAAGATGTCACGAGTGAAAATTTCAGGTAGGTCTAAAAACCAGAAGTGAAGCAAGGAACCACAGAGGCTGCAGTCTAACGAGCCTGACCAGAGACTTGGATGGTGCAGGATCTTTGCAATCTAGGGGACTTAACTGGGTCATTGAGGGTTTCTCTTCCTGCTCATAGATGTTTTTAGAGGGTGCAGCAAGAAATGGCAGTATTGTTTAAATCTTATATTCTGCTTGTACTGAAAAACAATGTTGTTCCTCTTGTAGTATGATAATATAACTCAATGATTGTAGAAGAGATGAGAGAGATTTCAGGCATCTCTGAATAACCTGGCTGGACTCCTCAAAGCTGTAGTGTGCTGCAACTCAGGACATGGGGAACACAAGCTGGGCATCAGGAAAAAAAAGCCAGCCAGGCTTCACAGATGGGCACGTGGCTGCTATGAAGAATATCAACACTTAATAGGGCTGATATGAGCATGTCTAGGGGTTGCGATAGCTTGAAGCCTAGCCCTGCAATGTTAGGTGGGATTTGTTGACTTTCATGAGCGTAATTTTCATCTGTTACAAAAACGAAAGGTCAAACCAGACACTTCTGAAGCACAAGAGCATTCAAATGCCAGGAGAGCTTGCTCTGCAGGCTCGGCAGTGGGACGTCAGCAGATGGGGACTGATGGCTCTGCTCTGAATGGGGGGGCAGAGGAGAGAGGATGAGCAGCAGCCTCAGATGTTGGTGCCATCCTGTATCACCATCAGTGAAGAGCTGTGGACTGTGTCAGCTATACATTCCTATTAGTAAATAACTAGAGGTGTGCCAATAGTTGGCAGGCAGATGAAAGAGAAACTTGGCATCTTTCAAATGGCCATCCTTAAAACACGAATTATGGCAAGTCATAGACAAAACGGCAGAATGGCCCTGGTTCCCTGAGTCACTGAAATACTTGCTTTTTTCCTCAGGCAGGACAATGCTGTTCTGCCATCTTAATTTTGTTCCTGGGCTCTCTGATGGGCTTTCCTGTGTCCCTACCACTGGATATCGGTATAGGAAGAAACTTACCAAAACAAATGGGTCTGATTAGATAACTGCTTAGCCAGTGGTTGCCTGCAGTGTTGACTGGGGTGATGAATGTGGTTTCCCCAAAATGCTGTTCCTGGGCAGCTGCAGGGGAGCCTCCAGCCTCCCGTACGGCAGAAGCTGGATTATCTGAGCACCCTTAGAGACCTCAGGTTGGATTGGCTGAGGCGATGTCAGAGAACAGGCAGCACTGAGTTTTCATCTTTACATTGTACAGAGTGACTATTGCTTTTTTTTTTTTCCTTTTGTAATGTACGATTTTAGCTAAATTTTTACTTTCCTAATCCTTTATTTAAAAAAAAAAATGATGAGATGATATGCAAAAGGACTTAGAGTTTGAAGGACTGATCACATCTGTTTTTATTTTATTTCTGCTTTTTCTCAAACAGCAGAAGAGAAAAGTAAGTATTGTTGAACTTGAACTTATTACATGCTCTGCTTCATTACTGAGTGAACGTGATCATTGGAAACAGACAACAGTTCCATGATTATGGTGATATCCCAGTAGAAGATTGTACTGTTTCTGAGCATTTTCAGAGCATTTCTCAGCAGTGCCATCTGTGCCCCTCACTGTTTCATGCAGTGGTGCCAGCCTTTGGATCTTTTGATATATGAAGTTGTTATTTCTTAAATACTGTCCTAGCAGTCTGGAGCAAGTTTAAGGGATAAGCCTTGTTTAGAAAGATCTTTCCCTTGAGGATGGGAGAAAAACATTTGCAATTTCCTTCACACTTATTTATTTTTAAATAATTCAGGTCCACCCTAAAGTAATTTCTTTTGGATACATCCCATTCCTAGTAGATTCGATCCAGGAAGGGACAGGTACAATTTTGCATCTCCTTTTTTCAGGCTGGAGCTCCCAATATAATGCCCCTAACATCTTATTATTTATCATGCTTGCTGAGGCCTTATCTGTCAGCAGCAAACATTTTTACACAGACATCGGTCATCCCAAGTTCCTAACAGTGGTCAATCATGGGATAATGCAGAGAGTTGTGTTTTCTTTAAAAAGAATTGCTTGGAGCCTATTGATGATACAGCAGTTTTCCAACAACAGGCAACTTGTGTTGCTGAAATTCTAATTTTGGGACATTGCACTGCTGAGAAATGGAGCTGCAAGAATTTTAACATGTATTTACAGCTCAGCACAATCCCCTTTGCTTCAACTGTGGGAGAAGGAAGCCCTATGCTTCCCCTGTAACTTGCTGCTAGGACCTGGAAACTGCAAGTCCAAGGCTGCAGGGACAGACTGTTGTTTTTTTCCAGCAAGACCCTGTGGGAATGTAAATTGCATGTGTGCAGTGCTGCAAATGCCTTCCAGGTCTAACATGCTGCTGTCATGCACGTCAATCGTTTCCCCTTGGTTCCTTATTTGCTGACGGGTCCTGCCTGACATGTCAATGGCATGGTCCCCTGTGTCCGTCTGTCAGCATCAATTCTGTGCTTCATACTGAGCTGCTACCTACCTGCTCAGTTAGTGCCCATGAGCTGCTGTACACAGAGAAGCTTCCAGAAGATGTTCCCAAAAGAGCCCTTGGGTTTTTGGTTTGTGGTATTTTGCTGGCATTGTATGGCCTTTTAACAACACATTTTCTCTACTCTCTGCAACTCCAGGCAGCCTTGAGTTCCCAGAGGCTTTTGTGAAGCCATCTTAGTTGGTACCTTTGATGTTCTTCTAAGTGCCTGTCCTTTTGTGAGTCTCTGTGCTTCTCTTGGTCTATGGGCTGTGCTCGACTTCTTTGGTGTACTTGGAACATTGAAGCATGTTCCCAGCCTGCTGCATGCAGCACGGGCCCTGTAAGCTTGTTTCAAAGGTTGGAGGGTGCTCAGGACTTTCATGCAGAGTGGAGATGGAAATATCACAAGGAAAAGACAGCTGAGCTCTAAGCTGGGCATTAGGCACATGTTTCTCTTTGACTGGAAACTATGTGCCATTGTGACCTTGCACTCTTTCCTTGCAGAGATGGATGAGGCAATGCGGTCTTTCGCAGAGAAAGTCTTTGCCTCAGAGGTAAAAGATGAGGAGATCAGGCAGGAGATCTCGCCTTTTGATGTGGAAGAGGTCTGCCCTATCTCACGCCAGGAAATGAGAGCACACATGATGCATCAGGAGAGCCTCACCACAGCAGAAAAGCGGTGAGCAACAACCAGGGCGGCAGTGGGAAGAGAGAGTAGCGGTGTATGCTCCTCCTCAGCCATATCTAGAGAAAGCACAGTGAATGTAATTCAGGGCCTGTGGAAACAGCCCAACACACACAAAAAAGGATTAAATCTTCAGCAGTCCCAGGACATCTTCTGGGTGCTTCAGGGGTTCCTCTCCAGCTGTTCCCGCAGCCCACATGCAAAGATAGCCCTTACCTACCTGGGCATCAACAGCACAATGGCTGCAGGGTTGTTGGTGAGAAAGACAGAGCTCTTCCTCTGGAAAGATGTGACTTCCAAAGACCATGTTGGAAAGTCTGTGGCTACTTTTTCTGCTGTGGCCTCTGCTCTGGGCTGTTCCGATCCCCACAGCTCTTGAAACCATTTGTTAACCATAGTTGAAGAGAGCTGCCCAGTGTGCTGGTGGATTCAGTTCCTTTAGCCTTTGTTGTTTCCCTTGGTAAGTTCTGACTCCGTGTGGACAAAGGGGGTTGTGTCTAGCCCTGCAGAGGCAGGACAACAAGGTGAGGAGTATGAAGTGTTCAGACAGCGAGTACAATGCTGCACAGAGCGGAGTAGGTGCTGAGTGTAGCCTGGCACTGAGTAGCTTGGGTAATAGGTTGGTTTTAGCGTGGCAGGGGAGGCAGGGCTGTTTGCCTGAGGCTTTCCTGCCTCGCAGGAAGAAGCACCTGCTCCGTCTGAAGACGATTGCCCTGGCTGTCCCTCTGGCTCACAAGACAGCGACCAGACTGTCCACTATTGACGAGGTCATCTCCACCTCCCCGCTATACCAGGCTGTGCCTGACTTCCAGCGGGTGCAGATCACAGGCGACTACGCCTCCGGGGTAGGTCCCGGCGCGGCTGTGGGCCTACCAGCGCTGAGGAAGCATGCACCTCCTCCAGCTCCTGCTTGCCCCAGGGCCCAGCGTTACCAGCACCTGCACAGCGCGGCACAAGTGGGCCACAAGGCACAGTGGGGAAAGCTCCGTCTCCCAGCCCAGGCTGCACCTAGTGGTGCCCTGTTGCATCCGTGGAGGGCTGTGAGCTGAATGTCTTAGTAGGAGTCTCTGGGGAGCTGCGTGCTTTCCAGGGATTCTCTGGATCGGGCAGAGGAGGAGAGGACAGAGCGGGCTGTGCTCATTCTGTCACCGCCTGCTTCTGTCTGCACACCGCCTTGTGTCCGAGACCTGCACGTGCCGTGCCCACTCCTCCCACTCTCCCATCTTCCGCCATGGCCTGCAGTGCTCATGGGCTTGTGAGACGCTGCATGGCAGAGGAGCAATTAGGAGAAACTGGCATTCCCTCCATACACAGGCACCTTGCTTCTGTTGGGACTTCAGCTAGCTGCAATGCTGCATGGTACTCTCCCATGCCGCCCCAGTTTGACCTTTCTGGGCAGCTCCCAGCACCTGTCTGTGCAATAAATCAAAAATTCTTGATGTACTGGGTCTATGTATGCTGTGGGTCCTGCTTCAGTTTCAGCCTGCACTCCAGAAATAGTTGCTCATGTTCTCTTCTGGCCTGGCTTCCATTTCACTGCCAACTACAGCCTACGGTGGGGAATGCAAGGGGAGATGACAGCTGGGATCCATTTGTTCTGACTTCAGGAACTTCCCTCTGCCTTGGCCAAGGCTCAGCTCATTATCCCCTCTTTGCCCTGCTCAGTCCAAGCAGTGGGAGGGAGGTGATAGGGAGGTTTCTGTCTCCCTGTAAGCAGAGTTACATCTCTCTGCATCCTGGTCTGCCAAGGTCTCTCTTAGGTGGCTAGGATACATTTGTGTGGTTGCATTCAGCAACAACTCTCTTGCAGGTGACAGTTGAAGACTTCGAACTTGTCTGCAAGGGTCTGTACCGTGCCCTGTGCATCCGGGAGAAATACATGGAAAAGTCTGTGCAGAGATTCCCCAGGACTCCATCTCAGTACCTGCGCGCTATTGAAGGCGAGGTCTGGAAGGCGAGTGATGCTGGTCCAGGTATGTCCAGGCACCTGGAGAGTCTTTCTCCAGTCTCATCATAGGGCAGGCAGGGGTCAGAAACGGATTGTGGAGGTGCTGTGCAGGGGAGCCGCTTAGCCAGGCGTCCTCTTCACTATCAGTGTGGGGCTGTCCCTGCGCTCTGCCTGGGCTGGAGAAGCACAGCCAGCTTGTGTGGGACAGCGAGCAGCCTGTGCTTCAAGGTACTCACCCTTTGGTTCAGTGTTTACCCCACCAGTGAAGGAGGGACAGGATCCCTTTGCAACTGAAGATCTGGAGGAAGACCTGGGGTACCATGTTCACATGAAGGATGGAGTAGTTTATATCTACAATGACAAGGCAGCAGCTGACAGAAATGAGCCAAAGGACCTTCCCTACCCTAACCTCGAGCACTTTGTGGATGACATGAACTTTCTCTTGGCCTTGATTGCACAGGGACCCGTGTAAGTGCCCAACTCTGTTCTGCTGGACGCAGGTGAACAGGCCTGCATGACCTGGCAGAGAGAAGACCTGGGGAAGTCAGGGTTGCCCTCTTCTCTTTCTGGGGGGAGGGAGAAGCCCAGTTGTCAACCATTCCATCTGGCCTGAGCAAAGGAAGTTTGGGGGGTTGGAGACCCTCCATGCATGCAGGCTGCCACCTGGTCAAAGTCTTCCTATTCAGCTTTACGGTGGAGCCCACAGAAGCAGGCATCCAGGCCACAGCAAAGTGAGAACCTGTGACTCGTGTGAAAGCTGCATTCCCACATGTGACTGTCCCTGTGCCTCTGTAAGATGCCTAGTGACAGCTCTATACTTTCCTTTACTAGTAAGACCTACACTCACCGGCGCCTGAAGTTCCTCTCATCCAAGTTCCAGGTACATGAGATGCTGAATGAGATGGAGGAAATTAAAGAGCTGAAGAACAATCCCCACCGGGACTTCTATAACTGCCGGAAGGTAAATGTCAGGGCTCACAGCTCTGACACTCTGGAGCCAGGCTGTCTTTGCGCCTGCCCCCTGCAGAACGTGGCACCTTCGTCATTCCTGCTTATGGGAAGAGCCTATCTGGGCTGCTTTTGGCCTATGCCCACACTCAGACGTGATCCCCACACCATTCACACAGGCTCACCCAGGGGGCTGCTGGTATATCTTTGGCACCAAATCATTCCATCTCAAAGCTGAATTATTATTCCTTTTGTTTTCAGGTAGACACGCACATCCATGCTGCAGCTTGCATGAACCAGAAGCACCTTCTGCGCTTCATCAAAAAGTCCTATCGTGTGGATGCTGACAGGGTTGTTTATGATACCAAGGGCAAGCAGCTCACTCTGAAACAGCTTTTCCAGCAGCTCAGTCTGCACCCCTATGATCTGACAGTGGATTCCCTGGATGTCCATGCTGTAAGTGGTAGGAGACCTACCCACACCCCGTCTAAGCATGGTGCTTCCCCTCCTGGGCACACTGCCTGTGTTGGAGTTTGTGTGTCAGACTGTAGCGATTCTTGTCTTTCCCATTCTGGAGTGTTGCATCCCTGCTGCTACCCTTGGACCCAGTGTGGGTTTGCAGTGTTTGTCCCTGAACCTCTGCCCTCCAGGGGCGGCAGACGTTTCAGCGCTTCGACAAGTTCAATGCCAAGTACAACCCTGTGGGTGCCAGTGAGCTGCGTGACCTCTACCTGAAGACAGAGAATGCTATCAATGGCGAGTACTTTGCTACCATCATCAAGGTGAAAGTACAGAGGAGGGGGAGCAGCTGTGCTATGGAGCTGTAGTGCCCCAGGGGCTGGAGGGTCTCTGTGCTCCCCTCCGCTCCTTTATCTTGCAGGAAGTTGGCTCTGATCTGGAGGATGCCAAGTACCAGCACGCAGAGCCTCGACTCTCAATTTATGGGCGCTCAGCTGAGGAGTGGTCCAAGCTGGCCAGTTGGTTCAACAAACATCGCGTTTATTCCCCTAACATGAAGTGGATGATCCAGATACCCAGAATTTAGTACGTGCTCTGGATCTGGGAAAGCGCTCTCTCTTATAGCATGCTTTGGCTGATTCTTTTTTCTGCGGTGGTTATGGGGAAAGTGGGCCATGTTGTTCCTCTACTAGGTCTAATTGCTGTCTCTGTCCACAGTGATGTCTTCAGGTCTAAAAAGTTCCTCCCACACTTCGGGAAAATGCTGGAAAACATCTTCGTTCCTGTGTTTGAGGCAACTGTCAATCCTCAAACCCACAAAGAGCTGAGTGTCTTTCTACGCCACGTGAGTGTCGCCTGATGAGGCAGTCAGGGTGTGGTGAGCAGTGATGTTCCTGTTGCACATGACCACAGTGTTGCTGTGACACGGGAAATGCCAGAGGTGGCCTTGTGGCCCTGCTGCCACGTGCTGGGAGGAGGAAGCTGCCCAGAGGAGGCAGGTTCTGCGAGCTCAGCTGCCGTGGGTTTGTGAGAAATGCTATCCGTTTGCCTCCTGGAGAGGTAGTTGGTGCAGAATTTATTGCTCTCTATTTTTTGCCCTGCTTGGAGTTTCCCATAGAGTAAAGACTACCTGCTTGGCCCTTGCTGTGCTTGTGGCTGAGGCAGGGGCACAGGCAATGGCCAAACTATGGAAGCTGTGTTGGTGAGGGTGAGCCGCCCTACCTGAGGATGTTGAGGTGGGGAACTTTGGGAGACAGCTTTTATATTTTTTTTCTGTTGTTGTGCCAAGCAGATTACTGGCTTTGACAGTGTGGATGATGAATCCAAGCACAGCGGACACATGTTCTCCACCAAAAGTCCAAAGCCAGAGCAGTGGACCAGTGAGAAGAACCCATCCTACACCTACTATGTGTACTATATGTATGCCAACATTCTGGTGCTTAACAATCTACGCAGGTGAGGCCCAAGATTTTCTCAGAGACCTCTCTTACAGCTGGTAGGAGTGGGGGCTGCCTCACAAGTTGCCTTGGCTATTTGATTGGTGTGGAAGAACTGAGGCCCTACTTGCTCTGCCACGAAGGTGGCTTGGACTGGAGTGAACACCTTGGGGCTTGAGGCAGGAGGTCTTGAACTGCATGCCATGCACCGCTGTTGCCTGCCTGCTCTGAGCGGCTCTTCCATGTGCCTAGGCAACGTGGTATGAACACCTTCCTCTTCCGACCACACTGTGGGGAAGCTGGGGCTGTCACACATCTGCTCGCAGCCTTCATGACAGCAGATAATATCTCACATGGCCTCAACCTCAAGAAGGTGAGTGAAGTAGCTTGCAAGGGAGCAGCCCAGGAGTGGCGGTGATGAACTGTCCACATCCAGCCTCCACTGGAGCTGACAGTTATTTGGGCCTTGCTTTAGACTGACACTTGACGGGCAGATGTTACGCAACTCCCTGGGTTTCCCTAGGCATGTCTGGGGCTGTAGCCAGGAAGTGTGTCGGGATTTTCCACTGCTTCAGCCTGACAGCCTTTGGCTAGGTTGTGATCACTGGAGTCAGCTGAGGTCCCGAATCAGACAGATCTGAACTTGCTCGGCCTCTTTTGCTCCACATAGGCCCTGAGGGACCAGTAGCCTGCCAGTCTTGCCAGATAGCAGCTCTATGCACCAGTGATGGGATCTGGGCTGGTCTCGGCCCCAGGAATGGTGGGGGGCACAGCAGCTTTATGCCTAGCCTGACAGCTCTGCTCTCCTTTCAGAGCCCGGTGTTGCAGTATCTGTACTTCCTTGCCCAAATTCCCATTGCTATGTCCCCGCTCAGCAATAACAGCCTCTTTCTGGAGTATGCAAAGAACCCCTTGCTGGACTTCCACCAGAAAGGTCTCATGGTGTCCCTTTCTACCGACGACCCCATGCAGTTCCACTACACCAAGGTATGGCTCAGGGCATGGCCGGGGGCCAGGAGCACTGGGGCTTTGTAGGCGGGCAGCATTTGCAGCGGGTGCAGCGCGCCAGGAACTCTCGGGCAGCGGGGCGGCATGCTGCGTCCTTCCAGGAGCCACTCATGGAGGAGTACGCCATTGCGGCCCAGGTCTTCAAGCTGACCACCTGCGACATGTGCGAGATCGCCCGCAACAGTGTCCTGCAGTGCGGCCTCTCCCACCAGGTAGGGAGGCAGCTCGGGCGGCAGGGCCGCTGGGCAGGCTCTGCGGCACAAGGCATGCCATGCTCCCATCTCCACCAGGAAAAAGCACGGTTCCTGGGCGAGAACTACCAAGAGGAAGGACCACATGGCAACGACATTCGCAAGACCAACGTGGCCCAGATCCGCATGGCCTATCGCTATGAGACCTGGTGCTACGAGCTCAACCTCATCGCCGAGGGCCTGAAGAGCGACTAGGGCCGGGGGGGGCGGGGAATGGGGAGCCGGCGCCGGACAGGGCTGCCTGGGCCGCAGCCACCGCGCAGTAAAACCAGGACCCTGAGCCTGAGCCTGAGCCTGAGCCTGACCCTGAGCAGCCCGCTGCTGCTGCCGCGCCGGGGCGTGGCCCTGTGCTGGGGCGTGGCCCTGTGCTGGGGCGTGGCCCTGTGCTAAGGGGGTGGCGCCGAGCACCTGGACGGGGCGCTGTGCTGGGGGGTGGGACCGAGCGTTGGGGCGTGGCCCTGTGTTGGAGCGGGGCCCTGCGATGAGGGCGGGGCCGAGCGTCGGGGCGTGGCCCTGTGCCGGGGGCGGGGTGGAGTACTGGGGCGGGGCCCTGCGCTGGGGGGAGGGGCCTAGCGTCTGGGAGGGACTTTCTGCTGGGGGCGGGGCCGCGATTCGAGGAGGGGCGGGGTCGAGCACGGCGGGAAAGGGCGGGACCGTGGCCTGAGTGAGGGCTGCGTCGCCCAATGGGCGGTGTCTCCGGTCGGGCAGGACGCCACGAGCGGCGCCGCTGTTGGGGCTGGAGTCGGGCGGTGGCAGCGGGTGAGGTAGGCGGGTGCGGGTCCGTCTGGCCAGCGCTGCCCCGTTAGCCTGGGCTTGGTGCTGCGGGGGCGGGAGCGGCGCTGTGCGGCGGGGGAACCTGCCGCTGTGACCGGCCGCTGTGACCGACCGGCCGCAGGGGCCGAGGCGGAGGAAGCGCTCGGCTGCTCCGACCCCTCGATGAGTCGCGGCCTCGGGTCCCGCTGCGCACCGGCCTTCGCGGCAGGCGCTCCCCCGCAGCCCGCGGCGCCGTGGGCGGCCGCGCTGCCGTGCCCGGGTTGCGCGGATGTGGCCTGCGAGGGGCCGCTCTCTTCTTCTCGTCCGTCCCGCCGCCCGCGCTGAGAGCGGCTGCTGCCTGAGGTGGCGGCCCCCCTGCCGGCCTCGACGGGGGCGGGATCAGGACGGGACGGGCAGCAGGAATCGCAGTCCCCGGAGCGGCGCCTCTCGAGGAGGCTGCAGCCCGTCCACTGCAGCAGCAGAGGGGGGTGACGACTGTGACCTGCGCGTGGGAGGGGGCGGAGGGGAGAAGTGCGTGGCTCTCGGGGCCTGCTCGCAGCCCAGGATGTCAGGGTCCAGCTCCTGGAGCGCCTGCCTGGCCTTCAGCGCAGCCCTGGATGCAGGAGGCCTCCCAGAAAAGCAGCGAGTGCTGCAGGGGCCCGGCGGCACGCAGAGCTCCACGCTGGCAGGCAGGCGGCTG
The DNA here is from genome assembly GCF_003342845.1 of Nothoprocta perdicaria. NCBI lineage: Eukaryota > Metazoa > Chordata > Aves > Tinamiformes > Tinamidae > Nothoprocta > Nothoprocta perdicaria. The sequence continues at coordinate 189,170 of NW_020455592.1, forward strand.
TGGGGCAGGAACCACGCTGGCTGCATCGGCGGAGCCAGGACTGCGGCTGTGGCAGGAGCCTGGCTCCCTCGCAGCACCGCGCTGGCCTGTGGCCCTATCACAGGCTCAATGCCAGGCTGCTGACCAGCCTGGGCTGCCTTAGCTGACCCCGTGCTGCGAGGTCCTTTTGGGGCCTGCCCATGTGTCACTTCTGCAGGTCTTGTGCCTCAAAAGATCTGTGAGGGAGTGAAGATGCCTGGTCTTGGGCCGGCTCACGGAGGCTGCCTCCCTGTGCAGAGGCTGCCCTTTGTGAGCTTGTGCTTCAGGCCCTCTGGAACAGCTGTTGTTGCTGCACACCCGCTGCAACAGTTTTGGGAGCGCGGAGAGCTGCTTTCCTATCTGCTAATGAGGGCCGCACAGAAGGGCTAAGGGAGGATGGCTCTGCCCTGGCCCGGCGTGTTTGGAAACAAGGCTATTAATAAATAACAGAGGGGAGGGGGCCCTGTGCTTGTGTGGTGTGGAGTGGGGTCTCGCTGTGGGGCAGGAGCACTGCAGCCCCATGAGGCCTTTGTGTGGGGCTGCAGTTCTGTGTGTGATGTCGCATTCTCACCCTTGGTCTCTTCCTGCCTCCCGCAGGGGATGTCATCAGTGCTGTTCTGCTTGCTTGTCCCTCACCTGCATCCTGTTCCTGGCTGCTGTGGAGCAGGGCTCTGTGTCGCAGATGCAGTGTCACGTGTGCGGGATAGCTTGTCCTCGCTTCTCCAGAGGTGCTGCTGGCGGTGCTGTGCTGGCGGGGAAGCCTTTCTTGCTGCAGGACTACTGGGATGACTATTTGCTCTGTCCCCTACTTGATGCATTGGAGGAGTTCCAAACAACACGGCTTCGGTTTGGTCCCATTCTGCCTGGAGTGGGAGAAGTCTTAGCATTTCTTTAGAGCTCTTACTGCCCTGCTGACCTGGATACAGGGCTGCTTTCCTCTTGAGCAAATGATCTTAACAGAGTTTCCTCCATTGGCTGGCCTCTCTTGTATGTCTTTTAATACTTCTTCTGGCTTACAACCACAGGCTGGGCTCCACTGCACTCAGGTGTTCCTGTTGGCAAATTTGGGTCAAGTTTTGGCAGGTATAACATCAAACAGGTTTTTACTTGTGTTCCATAGCAGGGAGAGTGTTTCTGGAGGGAGGAGTACTAGTGGGAGAAGGGCTGTTGGGATACCGGGTTGCAGTGTCCCTGTCTCATTAAGTGACTTTCCTAATCTTGCGCCCTGGGAATCTGTGTTTGTGCTTTCTTCCCAATGTGGTGTTTTCTTTCTTTGATTTTTTAAATTATTTTTTTATTTATAGTATTTTAGCCAGCTCTGTTTCCAGATATGTACTATAGAAGGAGGCTTTGTAGGGAGCAAACTCTGGAACTTGGTCTTAAATGTGTGATGTGGGGAGCAGTGCTCTTCAGCAGTTGCCTGAGTGCAGCCAGGACCTCTCGGTGATGCATTTGTTCAGGAGTGGAGCTGATGGTTGTTTTCTCTGTCCACAGGCTGTGCTAGGAGGCAGTCCTTTCAGGGCTGGGCTGATATCCAAGTGCTCTTGGACAACATTGGATGCTTTGGGATCTCATGCCAACCTGATGTGTGCAGGGCAAAGCTGGAGATGGGCTGTTTGTAAGCGCACTGGCACTTGCCATGTTCCCAGCAGGAACCGTGGACAGCAGTTTCTCCCGCTCTGCCGTGCAGACCCTCTCACGGAGCCACTGCCGCAACATCAAGCAGAAGATCTCCCAGTGGGAGGGGAGGTTGGGAGGGCGCTCCAGCAGGGAGAAGCAACAGCTGAAGGACTTTGGGGTAAAGTATGATCCAGGCTGTGATGCTCTACCTAAAGTGAAGCCCAAGTATACAGAGATGGGCAAAAACACTGGATCTGAAGATCCAAAAAGCCTGGGCTTGGACTTCAGGGAAAATACAAGGAGACACTTGCAAACTGATGACTGTGGTGACCTTCGGCACTGTGCATGCAGCCTGGTTTCGCAGGCGAAGGAGAATGGAAACTGTCAAGCAGGCCTCTTGCAGTCAGAGGAGACACTGCCCCCAGATGACTTCTGCACCTCACAAGAGTTGTGGAGGAGAGTAGATCCCCTTCCACCTGACAGAGTCCTGGCACTGCCCTCGGATCTTCAGAGGATGCAAGAGAGCTGTGACTCCATGGAAAAAGCACTTAAAGCCACGAGGGTGGCCTCTTGCTGCAGGGCAGAGAGGAGCTTGGAAAACTTTCACTTGGAGGCTGAGGGACAAGAGGTGGAGCCAGCAGCTGTCCCACCACCCAAGCCCCGAAGAACCTTCTGCTATCTTTCAGAAAAGCACCTTAGCAGCCACAGCCATGCCAGTGGTAGAAAGGAAACTGCCCTGCAAAATATCTGTGGAGGAGACTTGGTGCCATCCTCTCACAGTCCTGAGAAGAGAAGAGTGTGCAGAAGGATCAGAGGAAGAACCCAGAGGTATGTTGATTTAGATCTCTGGTATGAAACATGTTTCCTTAAATCAGTTTCTAGATAAGTCCACACAACCTGCTTGCCATGATATCCTTGTGGAGGTGCTGGTACTGATGATACCTCTGTTGATGGAAGATGATATTTCTGGATGCAACTGACCCCTTTACATCACCGTGAATGCTCTTCTTTTTCTGCTGAAAGTCTTTCAAAGAAGGTTAAAAGTCTTTCAAACAAGCCTTAGTCCCACACATTAAAAGGAGTTAAGTAGGAAACTTGCTGGCCCCGGGAAGAGGGCTGCCACCTCCTTGTGAATTTCAGAATGACCTCTGGGGACTGTGTTGTGGTTGTTTGCTTGTTGCTTATAGTTTGGGGCTATCAGTAGTGGGTGGCCACTGCTGCAGTAGGTTTAGCTGTTCTCCCTCTTGCCTGTAGGTCACTGTCACAGAGTAATAACTGTCTGAGCTAGTTCGATGCTAGTCCTACAAGCAAATGAGCTGTTTAGGGCAGCTGTGCTGGAGAGGAGTGTGAATGTTATAGGTGGAGCTAGGACTCCTGAATCCTTACACCACCTTCAGTGATGGCAAAGGGTGCAGCAAAAAAGCACAAATAACGATGGGCTAAATTCCATCTAAGTGTTTTATGACCTGTATGGCATTGTTTTGGATTGAAGGCCAAAACCTATTGTGGGTTCCTGCCTCTGTGACAGGATGAGGATTGCCTTACCTGTGCAAATGTGCTTGGTCGTTGAGTCTCCAACTCCATTTCTTTTTCATTGAAAGACCCCCGAGGTTAAGGGAGCAAAATCTGACCGAAAATCAATGAGTCCAGAGTGGTGCATCCGTGGCCCCAAGGAGGGCCATAGTCTGTGCAGACCAGAGACAGTAACTCGCTGGTACATACAGGTGCCTTTAGAAGACATTGTGCTGGTTTTCCTCCAGGAAATCTTTTGAGTTCGAGGACATCCAGGGATTCTGCAAGCGAAAGGTAGCCACCAGCTCCCACAAACTTCAGGAAGAGATAGAAGGCACCACAGGATCCAGGCTTTTCTATACACAGTCAGAAGACAACATCTGTGAGGACATTATCTGTATGTACCTGTGCTTCTCGGGGACGCACTCACTTTATTTGGTAGCAAACTTCTGGGGGAAATAGGTGTGAGAGTGACAATGCATTGAGGACCGTCCATCTCTAAGGTCTTCCTATCTAGGGTTACTTGTTAATATTAACAGCTATGTATGTGTGAACACATTGGTTTAGCTCACTAGAACAGGCATGCATTAAACTGTTTTTTCCATGCTCTGCTGGTGTGCTGCATAAAGCTGTGTGGAAACACTGACAAAATCTGCTGCTTTGCAATGGAACTTTTTCCGTGCAGTGCTGGAAGTGGTGTGGTGAATCCCTGTACAGCTTTCCTAGATGATAAGAGTGATTTAGAAGCATCTTTGGTGGAAACTTAATCCATCATACTACAGGTTTCTCTCCAGACCTGTCCAAGCTTGCCAGCAAACCATGCAGACACTCCATACTCATATGCCTTGCAAGAATGCAAGGATTTATCTCCTTTCATAAGTCCCCTCTCCAATGCTTTTTTCCAGGTCCTGTGAAAGAAAATCCCTATGAAAATATCAGAGTGCTGCCTTTACCTCTGTGGAAGATCCCATCTGTCTGGAGGTTGCCACCTTCCCAGAGTACCATTAGGGCTCCCAAGGTAGGGTGAAGGGTTAAATTGTCATGTTTTCACAGCAAGTCATCCTCACAAGAGGGGTTATTCTGTGTTTTCTTTTGCCTCAATGTCATGTCTTTCCTTAATATGAATTATTTACTATTAATGTAAATGGTAATGAACAGCCAGGACAGTGGCAGTTGATTAAGCTGTTAAGAATCAAACAGATGGGAAAAAGAAAGTGTTGCTAAGATGTCTGAATGTCGGAGGGTTGGCTTGGTAGAACAGGAGGTAACAGGAAACTCTTATAATCTCACACCTCTGACTTGTGAACTGGGATCAAAACTTAATTCTATGCTTGACCAGCTATTCTGATTGTGCTTTTAGCAGCTCTCCAAGCCTCCCTTTCTCAGTCGTAAGACTCTGGAGCTAAAGCCTTCCCAGACACGTTCACAAAGGAAGATGTTGAAGGACATAACACTGCCTGTCACGCTGAACGAGTGGAAGCTGTTTGGAGTAGCAGAAGCTGCTAGCAGGAGAAAGAATTTGCCCTGGGTGAGATTTAAGCATGAAAACTTATTTCTTGATAGCATTTCAAACTCTTGCTATTTTATCTGATACCCTGCAAGAGCTTTGTAAGTGGTCTTGGAGCTGAGTGTCTGGCAGGTGATTGCTGCTCATCACTGCTGCATATATAGACAGATGACCCTGGTCAAACCATTTCCCCTCCCAGTAGCAGGCTGCCCCATGGATGGGACAGCTGCAAAATACAGTTCAGATGTTAAGTATTTTAGAACAACAAAGATCTTTTATATGTAATTTTAAACAAATGGCAGAGGTGAGGAATCAGGAAGGGTGCGGCAACTTTATAAAAATATTGTGACAGAATATCTTGCTTTTGGGGAGGGGAAAACAAAACATTCCCCAAAAAACAAATTATTCCAAAAATCTGGTAACAATTTACAAGCAGAAAGCACACATTATTCTCTCTGCTTATAAACTGAGCCAAGATTGTTAGAGAGACTCAGAAAAAGTTTGGAGTCCTAAAAGAAAAAAAATTATCGCACAAGAAGCATCTTACTACCTTGAACACACATGATACTTTTACTGGTGACTCAAGTGTGCAAAAAATCAGAACAGAAATTGAAAATCTGTAGGTAAAAGTAGATAGCAGAGGAGGAGGATGGCTGGTTTTGCAATAAAGAACTTCGTGGTGGCCTGTTCTGTCTGGACAGAATATTGTGAGAAATAGAAGTGACGAGAAGAGCTTATGCCTGGTTTGCTGAGCTTTGAGATAAATGCTTGAACTGAAAAACAGGTTCTCTTGTTGGATATCTATCTTTGTGTGCATTATTTGTGGTGACAAATGACTAGGCCCCACCCTGCTACATTCAGTGGGATCATTAATGAATTCTTGAGACAAGAATGAACTTGACCTGCTCACTGCATTTAAAGTAAATCCTTCCACTAAGTGAGGTGATAGCATTCTTCGACGTGTAGAATCAAGAAGCTGCCACAGTCTGTATATTTGGCAGCTCAGAGTGGGAGTCTGGAGAGGTCTGGAACAGGAGTAGTGGAAAATGGTGACTTTGGCTTTCAGGACGTGGGAGGAGGGTTAGCAGCATTCACCTCAGGTATCTAAATGCAGACACTTCTCCTAAGTCTGTAACTTAGCCTGCTTTGGGCTATGTTGTTTTGCATGCTTTTTCTGTGGCGTTCCTGCAGTGTTGGAACATTTCTGTGTCCTACTGGCATTTCTCACCCATACAATCTGAGAGTGTGATCTGTTCATTTTAGCAAACTAGCTTGAATCAAGGACTGTGCTCAGTGCAGCCTTGTTCTGTGCCTAGCATTGTGCTTTGGAGAACTTACCGTAGCTATCTGACATCCATCTGCAGCAACAAGTTTGAAAAAACAAGCTTCAGGCTATGCTGAAAGAACTCTGATTTCTCTGGGCTTGGAAAGAACTGAGATGCCTGTGGGTATGTGCAGTTCAGAATCCATTGCAGAGGAAATTTTATATTCTTACACGTCCTCTTGTACTTGGCTTCCATAACAGAAAACTGAGATCTGATGCTAGGCACTTTGCCATTACTTCTATCTGTTTGGTAAGTGAAATATATAAACTTCCAGAATGTATGTGTAGTTTGGTGTCAGCTCTGAATTATGCTAAAAGTAATGTTTCTCTTGTAGCAGAAGTTCTGTGCTTATTCATTATCCAGTGAGCTGTGCTAAAAGCACTCCAGCCAGAAGCCTTTGAGCTAGGACTTCATCTGCCTTTTTGCAAAGTGCTGTGGTACTGGATGATAGCTGTAGGGATTTTCTCTTTGTTTGTGCTTTTCTGTTGGTTCTTGTGCCCATTTTGGGCCCTCTTTTAACCTGTGCTTCTGGTTTGCATTTCAGCTTGTACTGAAAATACAGGAGATCTTTGATTCTAAGTGTGGAAAGAAGAGAGTGAAGTTGCTCAGTCCCAGTGGGAAAGAAGTTCCTCCAATGAAAGGTATAGAGGACTCTTGCACCATTCTCTCTGTTACCCACTTGTTGAACAGCACAATATCCCTGTATCTTGGAGTATTGCTGATATGCCAGGTACTACCACCTCATGCTGATCTGACTTAGCAGTGCTGAACCTTATGTCTTGCATGACTGGAATAGTCTTTCAGCACTGTTAGGATTGGGAATACCTGCGTAATGCTTTTAAAAGTGGAAGATCCCACTGTTGTCTGAATCTGGAGAAAAAGAGTAGTTGTTAAAAGTGCCTTTTTTTTTTTTTTCCAAAACAAAACAAAGCAAGCCCACCAAAACCATTTCCATGCAAACCACTCTGCATGCTCTACTAATCTCTTCTGTGCTTCTAAACTGATATCTTTGTGTTCTGGTTTTCTACTATAGTTATTATATTACATTAAGCAATGCTGTTGGCTTTCCTAACAGCATCAAATAACGACTTGGTTTCTGTTCTTGGCCAGGGTTTGGCTGACTGGGAAGATGAATCACTACAAACAGTGACTTCAAATCAACTCCACTTTTTGAAATTTATGTTGTAGCATGTTTGCCAGTAATAGTTGTTCTTTGCTGATACTTAAGAGTGGAATAGATCAGCCGCCCTGTGTGATGTTGGCTTGATGAGTCTGACATTCTTTGTCTTTCCCAACTTGGGTGTTGCCCATCTTTCTTCTGCGTGGCTAGTAAGTGAACGTTATGTGCGTTTCAGGTGAAACCAGTGGGAATGAAAGCAATACAGAAAATTGGCCAAAAGGTGAGTGAATCACAGGGGCTGGTCCTGTCCTTACAGCACTATTTATTTGGCTACAGTTGGAATAAGCACGTTAAATAGTTGTGGCTTCTGCTGTGACAGAAGAAGGGAAAACCTGACAGACCAGGGCTGGGAGCTGTTGCTTGACAAACTGGCCACTTATTTCTGCCACTTACTTTGAGCCCTTCAGGTTTTATGCTACTCACCTGCTAGTGGCTAAAGCATGTTTTAAAGCATGTTTTAAAGCATTTTTGAATTAGTAGAGTCATGCTTACCAAAGTATATCTTGCAATGAATTCTCCGAGGATTACCTTTGCTGCTAACACTTGATGTCATTCCCTCTGCCCCTGCTACTTCTCTTATTATTATTATAATATTCTCTTATTATTATAATATTCTCTTATTATTATAATATTCTCTTATAATAATAATTATAATTATAAAGATGCATGCAAAATGCCTTAGCTTGGAGGTGATTAAGTTAATTTTTTAAGTGTTAAGAAAAGGATGTTAGTGTTAATAAAGGATGAATATTCAAAAATAGAGGGAATTGAGCCACTGTCTGGTTTTAATGGTAGTTTCCAGAATGTGTCACGGTGCCTGAGCCACAAGGATTTCTTAAGTCAGAGTGTTGCTTGTGCTTGTGAGTGAGTCAAGACATCTGAACTCAGAGGGTTCCTGACCAGGAAGCTGCCTCTCTTGAATGCCCATGCTGCACTATGGAGTAGCTGCCTGAAGCCTGGCAGCATTACTGAGCTGATGAGGCTGGCTGCCTTCTCTTAGCCTTTCCTCGTTGTTACCACTGCATTGCTGGAGGTCCATGGAAGGAATGTTGGGAGAGCCGCAAAATGCTGTCGGGCAAAAGGAGCTGCAGAACTGCTGCAGTGCAGCACCCTTGTGCCTGTAAGAGCTCTGTGCTTGAGGAGCTGACTGGGAAGCCTCATTCCCATGAGGTGGGACAGTGCTGTGAGGTTAGGCAAATGCACCCATCTCTTTTGCTCCTTCCAAAAGTAATGACAGTTCCTCTTCTGAGAGTTGTGGCTGTATGGCAATAGTAGATGCTATCTGGCTTTAGGTTTGTCCTTGCCTTCAGGTCAACACAGGTGCCTGCTGCAGGTGCAGTCAAGTTGGAAGAAGAACGCACACTACCAAACATTGGAGAGGGATTTGATAGAACTCCAGGAGCAGCAGCTATTTGAGCTATTTGTGGTGGTGTCACTGCACAAGAAGGCATCAGAGATGACATACACACCACAGATCATACAGCAGTTTCCCAGCAAGGTAGGAGTTGCATGGAAGCCTCCCCATACGACACATTCAGTAACTGCTCATTTTCTTTTCCCTTCCTGAGCTCTGTATTAATAGAACTGGCCTACTGGATTTGGAATTTGAAGCATTTTGCTCTGTTACAGATCTAATGCATAGTCTTGGACAAGTTGTTAGATGCTTTTCTTGACAGGTATTTATACCATAGGGAAACCATATTGTAAGGTTTAGGAAGTCCCAACAACTTGGTGCCTTCAGAAACACTGTCCTTGCAGAGGAAGGAAATTGGATTTGTAGCAGAAAGAATATCTAATCTCAACTTTTCACACGAGAAACACTTTTCTATCAAAAGATAGAGCAGATAAAAGCTTCTGTGCCTGATTCTTTGCTTGTAACTGAGAAATAAAAGGTGCATTGCTTAAGGGACATGAATTTAAAATGTCAGAAGTGTTTTGAGGAGACAGTGCATTTCCAGGAGTGACCCTGCTGTTAAAAGTACTGCAGTCTTTCCTTTCTCCTTACAGCGTGCCTGCTAGTAATCATTTAGCTGACAAGCTGTCCTAGGCAAGTGTGAATTGATCTTGTTACCCAAGTACTGACTGAATCCTTTCCTGTCTTGGCAGTAGGAGGGATGAAGCTGCTGTTCAGAAATAATTGGGCAACAGATGGGTTATGGACCTTGGCCACTATAAACAATAATTTGTCTTAATAATTTAAACAATAATGGCTGCAGCCAGGCACCATGCTTCAGTGATTTTAAAATGCTTATGTTACCCCTCCAGCCTGAACATCCCATGAGACAGTCAAAGGATACTGAAGAGAGGCTAAAGGTCATTCCCAAATTCTGCTTTCCAGATCCCAAAGACTGGTTTCCTACCTCAGACCTTAAAAGGTAGAGTTATTTTTGAGTACTCGTGCGCTGTGGGGGCCATGCTGGGGGCTTAGGTATGTGCCAGTTCCCTGGACAAAAGGAACTGTAGCTAGTGCAGGGAAAAATGGAAGAGACTAAGCCCAAGGCTGCTATGATAGGGGAAGATGGGATAAGGTGGAGGCAGAAGTGCTGCTTCTGCCCAAGCAACAGCTTTTTCATTTAGAATAGGAAGTCTGTAACTTCTGTTCAAGACAGCCCCTGGGAATTATGTTACTGCTTGGAAAAATGCTGAAGCAGTTGGGAAGGAGGAGAGCTACAGGTAGATGAGGGTTGGTGCCCTGAAGAACTGGCAGGACACCAACTGCCCTGTTGGTTCAGGGCAGAACCAACAGGATAGTTGTACTTCCACAGAATGGAGGGTGAAGAACCCAGCTACTCATAGCAGGCATCTCTACTGTGACCAGAAAGAGAATGGCTTCTAGTCTGTGTGGTGCATGAATCTTGCTTTGTCCATCAGTCTCTTGTCTTCATCTAAACTGCATGGTGAATTTGACCCTGACTGTTCTTTGGCCCTCAGTGAAACATTTTCTTTTGTGTTGACGGGTGAGGATGGCAGCCGCTGGTTTGGGTACTGCAAGAAGCTCCTGGTAAGCATCTCTGTTAGAGGGAGAGTAAAGAATCCATTGATTAAGAGAAACATTCACAGTCAAGTGAGGATGGGAGTGGGGAATGATTTCCCGTGTAGGCTGTGTAGTACTGCTATTACCAACCTTAAATGCATAAGGGCAGGAGTATGGTGATACCCAGCAATAAAGCGAAGTAGATTCTGGGCACGAAAGGCAGCTCCTGGAATTTCTCACGAATCTCTAAAGTCAGAGGTGTAGAGGGAACTACAGCAGAAGGAATTCTGTAAGCCAGCTACCTGTAGGTGTTAGGTTCTTCATTGCATCCTGGTTCTCAGTGTAAGTGTTCTGTTGCCTTTCAGCCAGAAGGGAAAGGAAAACGCCTTCCGGAAGTATACTGCATTGTCAGCCATCTAGGCTGCTTCAACCTTTTCTCTAAGGTGAGGTGGGGAGAGCCTGTTACTTCCTATCAGACATGGGTATCCAACCAGCAAGCTCCAGCAAGTAACTGGATGCTGTTGTCCAGTCTAAAATTGCTCAACAATTATGACATACATTCCAGCAGCATGCTTCCTTGCTGTCTTTTCTTTGGCTGGGCAAATTACGTGATACTGGTTCTGAGAAGACTTGTCAGCTGGTATATGGAAGATTATTCCTCCAGCAATTTGGTTTGGCACCGGTATCACTGGTGTGGAGACTCTTAATCTACTTCTCCCATGACTTGAGGAATTAAAACAAACAAATAAGCAAGCAAACCCTAAAACTCTTTAAGAGGAGAAAGCAAGCTATTTCTTCTACTGCCATGGGAGAGTAGATAAAGAGGTAAATAATGGGAAAGCCTGTTACACTGTTACATAAGCTATTGCGGAAGACTGTAGAAGACAAACTCATGATGAGTGCTGCTTTCTAACTGTTGCAGCACTGAATTTATAGAGCTGTATTTCAAAAAGGCTTTCTGGGAAGGAGAATGGGGTCTTGTTAAAGGATAAGACATAAGAACTATTCCTCAACTAGTTGTGAAAATTTGATTAACAAATATAACATACATTTACATTTTCTTGTAGTAGCAGGGGACAAGACTTGAGAAACTACAAGGTATAGTCATAGGTATCTATTTTTAGTTGTAGGTATCTATTCTGCCATTGATTTTTTTCAGATCTTTGAGGGATCCCAAGCAAGGGGGTAGAAGGCTGTGGGTCCATATTGCACCCTTCATATGTAGCTACCAAATGGGACAATGTAACATCAAATCATATCTTGTGTAGCTTGCGAGCAGGCACAGAACCACTGTCTGATTCATCTTCTTGCAGATTTTAGATGAAGTGGAGAAGAGACGAGATATGTCACCAGCCCTAGTGTACCCATTTATGCACAGTGTCATGGAGGCACCTTTCCCTGCTCCTGGACGTACTATTACTGTGAAGAGTTTCCTGCCAGGAGCAGGAAATGAGGTAACTGAAAGCAGGGCTGGCTTTTCTTTGCTTGTGGTCTCTTGGGGATTAGTGACACTCTGCAAACTGCACTCTACAGTGGTGCTAGTTGTAAGTAATTAATGCCAAAATTACTTCCTAAACTTTCAACAGAGGCTGCCAGAAAACCGGCCTCCTGCAGAAGCATACTGCAATAGAAGTGATTCTCTGATTCTTTTTTTTTTAGAGAAGAGCTGTTTGAGTCCTTTGTGATGATCTGAACTGACCAAGCTGCTTGGTTCCTACATATGAGGATCCATCAGTTTGCTTTCCAGACGCATCCTTTTCATCCAGAGCCCTGCATCTCTGCTTTTCTCTCAGGTTATGGAACTCTGCCGTCCACTGGATTCTCGCCTTGAACATGTGGACTTCGAGTGCCTGTTTAAGTGTTTAAGTGTCTCTCACATGATTCGTGTCTTTGCCTCTCTCCTGCTGGAAAGGAGGGTGATCTTGGTTGCTGACAATTTAAGGTGAAAAGAGTCCAAGTGACTACTCTTTCTGAGGAATGTTGGGTTTTCTTCTGTGTTTGAGCTTGTTTTGTATGCAAGCTTGTCTAACTTTCTGTAAATAGTTACAGCTATTTAAGAGCTTTTTGCATATTCTCCGTATAGCATATGCATGCTGAGAATTTGGAGTATCCTGTTTACCAAAGAGGAGACAAGGGCTCCTTGTCTCCTGTTACCTCACCTATTTAACCCTTTCGTGTGGGTTGATGCCCTTAGTTCTACATAACTGACTTAAAAAGTAGATGCATGGGGTTTCTGCTGTTGTATAAAAATGCATGTAAAATTTTGATTTTCATGAGCATTTCTAAGATATGTAGCTCAGTGTTGAATACTGTCCATTCTGTGCTTCTCTTACCTTTTTAGCACTCTGTCCAAATGTGGCCATGCTGCAGTGGCAATGCTTTATCCCTTTTCTTGGCAACACACATACATACCAGTCCTTCCTGCTTCCATGATTGATATTGCCTGCTCTCCGACCCCATTCTTAATTGGCATTCTCTCCTGCTCATTACCACAGCTTCAGGACCTGCCCATAGAAGAGGTGAGAGTTGGGAAAAAGAAAAATGGGAGAAACAGTTACAGTCATATGCGGCTAACTTCTGTGAAAGAAATTGTGGATGCTTTTTTAAATGTGAAGTCTTAAATTATTCTGAGACCATTGATGAGCTGCCAGATGCATATCAGGCCATTTCATTATTATCCAAGTGACTCTTCTTAGAGACAGGATGCAGTTATGTAAAACCTGTGGAGTCCATGTGTGAAATCCCATGCCACTGGGAATATTAAAAAAGTAATGTGTTTTAGTTTTTGTTTTTTCCTCTCTCTGTGTGTTTGGAGGATGGATGGATACTTTCAGCATATCAAAAGTGCAAGAGTTAATGTGTTTGCACATCTTTCCCCAGGTACTGATCGTTGATCTTTGTGCTGACCGGTTTTTGCAAGAGGTAAGTGAAGCAGCAGTGTCAGCCAGGACACTATACGTGACTCTATACTCTATACTAAACTGGTATTTGTATGTAGACTGAGGGGAGCCATGTTAATGTTGAAGACAAGCTACTGCAATTCTCTAAAAGTATTAGTAATTCAGGAGGATATTTGCATCTCCTTTCCCTTGCCTTATGGTTTTATTTTGTGTTGCAGCCTGCAACTGGAGAAAGGTATTTAAGGATCATTTTTCACCATAATGTTGTGACTTAGCATCTTTTTTTGAGCACACTTTTCTTCTAGTGTGTTTTGTTACTGGTGTATCAAGCATGTAGCATACATTATTATGTGTTGGAAATCTGTGCATGTGACTACTACTGCTCTGGGAGGTGCTGAGAAAAAGTTTTTCATTGTTGTGACTACAAGACAAATGCAGTATCTTCAACATACTCCATATCAAATCAGTTTCCCTCTGAATGTTTCAGGTGTGTCACAAGCTTTTCTCATCAGTTTTTTCTCATCAGTTCACAGCGAGAAGTTTCTGTTGATGACAAAAATGGCCAGGAAGGCATGTTTTTGTTTTATCTTTCTTTAGGTATCAGATGAGGATGAGATCCTGCCTCATAAGCTCCAGGCTGCACTTGTACAAATCTTGGAGGAACGAAATGAAATCCTGTCTCAGGAGCAGAGTAGCACACAAGGTACTTGTACAGAAAAGTTGATACAGAGACTATGTATGTATGATAGATGATATGACTTCCTCAGAAGAGGACTGTCCAAAATGATGAATGTAGAGAGAAATGACTGTTCTGTTATACGTTTCACAGGCGATATGTCTCTTAACTCCCTGGTCTCTGAAGCTTTTGTGCAGTTCTTTGTGGAGATTGTTGGACACTACTCTCTACACATGAATGTCACAGAAAAAGGGGAGCGCATGTTTCAGTGGGAGTTGTTCCGAAAATCTCATATGTCACGTAATGTGCGGCATTTCCTGCACTTATTCATGGAAACACAGATGTTTGCAGGGTTCATACAAGATCGAGAGCTGAGAAAGAGCACGGTCAAAGGTGAGTTTTAATATTAACTTCTAATTTTGTAAAGTGAGTGTTTGCTTTTCCAAATATCTCATCATTTTGGCTCTTCAGAAGCCTTCTGTCCTGACAGGTTACTTTGGCACCCTGGCAGATGGATCAGACATGGCATAAAGGAATGGCAATAGCTTCCAGGCAATGGCAATAGCTTCCACGCAATGCCTGCTAATGACTCCTCTGAATGCATCTTGTTAAGCAAAGAATTTTTGTGTATCTGTCTCCTCTAGGCTCAGTCCTGCAGCTGTTCTAGGCATGATTTTCCTTTTCATAACTCTGTTAATGACTTGGGGTGCCCCATGCTAAGGGAATGGCTGAGTGCTATTTTTCTTCTTCAGGTCTTTTTGAGATCCGTGCCTTGGAGTATTTGGAAAGTGTTCCAGAGATTGAGCCAAGAGGAATGAGCAAAATCTTCCGGAGTCTTGGTAAAAGAGGCAGCTTTGTTTTTCATTGTTTCTTATAAATAGGGCTATTGAACAAATAATTACAATGCAAAAGAGTGCACACTCTGCCCCCATGCTCTTTGACCTATCTTACCTCTATTGAGCACTTTCTAAAATATATTTTTTAAAAACTTATATTTTTATAATTTTATAGAAGTTACAATTAATACTATAATGTGTATACTGCATCTATCAATAACATCGATATTTATAAAGCTGTCCCCCAGTGCACTGCCGTCCCTAGGCTCCCATGCTAACCTACAATGCGTTTTCTCTTCAGGAAGCAAAATGCGTTTTCTTCAGAGGAAATGAGGGCGGCGGCGCGGGTGGAGCTGCGGGGCGGCTCCTGGCGCTGCGTTTCCTCAATAACAACTTCCTCACACACCACCGCTTGCTGCCTCTCTGTTACCGTCCGTGCGCACGTCCCGTCCCCGCTGCGGCCCGTGTGCTTCCCCGTCCCGCGGGCCCCGCCCCGCCCTCGGCTTCCGGCGGGGCGCGGCGCGAGGGGCGGGGCGCGGCGCGAGGGGC
>NW_020455592.1:204471-285064 GCF_003342845.1 Nothoprocta perdicaria
GGCGGGGCGCGGCGCGAGGGGCGGGGCGCGGCGCAGGCGCTCTGCGGGCTCCTGGGTGGCGGGCGCGCAAGCGCAAGCGCAGCGCGGGGTCAGCCATGTCGGGCCCGGGGCTTGTGGCTGGCGATGTGGTGGTGGATGCGTTGCCCTACTTCGACCAGGGCTATGAGGCGCCGGGAGTCCGCGAGGCGGTGAGCGGGGGTTGGGGCGAGGCTCGTGGCTTGGGGAAGCCTGGCGCCCTGACGCCCCGTGTGCGCTAGGCCGCGGCGCTGGTGGAGGAGGAGACGCGGCGCTACCGGCCGACCAAGAATTACCTCAGCTACCTGCCGGCGCACGACTACAGCGCCTTCGAGGTGAGTGCGCGAGCAAGCAGGGGGCCGCGGCCCCGGTCCTGCCCTGCAGCTGCCTCCATCTGTACCCCTAGACTGAGATTATGCGGAACGAATTTGAGCGCCTGGCTGCCCGGCAGCCCCTGGAGCTACTCAGCATGAAGAGGTGAGTTGGGCTCAGGCCCTGTCCCCCTCTTTGCCAGGCCTGGACCCCAGCAGCCATGGTTTGGAATGGCTTGGGTCCTTGCAGGTACGAGCTGCCCGCCCCCTCCTCTGGGCAGAAAAATGACATCACAGCCTGGCAGGAGTGTGTCAACAACTCTATGGCTCAGCTGGAGCACCAGGCTGTCCGCATCGAGAACCTGGAGCTCATGTCCCAGCATGGCTGCAATGCCTGGAAGGTTTACAATGAGTAAGGCGTTCTGCTGCTTTGCTAACCCAAGTACTGTCCCTGAAATAATTCCTAACACTGCGCTTCTCTGATGTTAGGCATCTAGTTCACATGATAGAACAAGCCCAGAAAGAACTTCAGAAGTTGAGGTCAGTATTGTTCTTCATAGTTTTTTACTGAAGTTGGTAGGAATGTGAATTCCTTCTAAAGCCAAACAGCTACGTTAGAAGAAAAAAAATGGAGAAAAAAAAGGAGACAAGCATAATATATAACCTTTTCTTCCCCAGGAAAAGCATTCAAGATCTGAACTGGCAACGAAAGAACATGCAGCTTACAGCTGGGGCTAAGCTACGAGAAATGGAATCTACGTGAGTATCTAAAACTATTCTTTTATATCTCCTATAAGTATATCTTACGCGTGAAATTCTTGGTTGGAGAAGATCGGTAGTCTTTTGGTTATCTCTTAAGATGGTTTTGCAGGAATACTCTTGCTCTATACAAAGTACTTTAAAGTACTATTAAAAAGATTGTGGTTGAGTTAAACAGTGAGCAACAGAGGTGAGAAGAAGGGTATATTAGGCACTTGAGATCATCCATGTCTTTATTTCTCTCTTTAAACTCTTATTTATCCAAATAATTGGAAGTCAGTGTTTTTGAGCCTTTTGATTTCTTTATAACGTCATGTCCTAAGGTAAAACAGAGCTAAAAAATACTTACTGTTATTTTAATCATCCAAATGAGCATTGCTATCAACTGAGACTTACGATCTAATGAGAAAAAAATAGTGAATTATTTACTGCTTTGTGCTTTATTTGGTATCTTCACTTTCTTTAACTTGGTAACTGTATTGTTCCTCTGATTTTAAAAAGGAGGATTGTTAAAGCCTAACTAACACTTAAAAGCTTCTTTGTTTTTTTGCCTTACAGATGGGTCTCTCTTGTGAGTAAAAATTACGAGATTGAACGAACTATTGTGCAGCTAGAAAATGAAATTTCACAAATCAAACAACAGCACGGGGAAGCTAACAAAGAGAACATCCAGCAAGACTTCTGAGGGTCTCATCCTTACTGTTTCGCTGCTGCGTGTTTTAAAATTAAGTGGTTGAAGATGCTGTGGGTTTTTAAACATCTAGTTACAGTGTGTAAGGTGAGGGGAAGGTAGCTTGTAAGTGTCAGTGTGACCCTTCCTCCTCCTAGGATCGAGAAGAGGTACCTGATCAAGTGCCTTATTGGCACAGTTAGGTGGACTGTGTTTCATTCCTCCTTATAGAGGTAAAACAGTGGCTTGGGGAGATCATGCTGTGGCGTTTTTGCTAATAAACCGTATTTTGCTATCGCTGCGTGTCCACCTGTCATTGCGATCCACTTTGCGGTCGGGGAGGCGGGGCGTTATTCGGGCCCGCCCCCACTCGCGATTGGCTCTCTGCACCCTCCAGCCAATGGGGCGTCGTGGCTGTGTCCCGCTTCGCCGCCCAGGTGGCACCCGGGCGCATGCGCCGTCGCGGCCTGCGCTACGTCACGACTGCCCTGTTACGGCCTACCCCTCACGCCGAGCACGCGCGTCCGACGCGGCCGGGGGAGCCCCCACGGCGCCTGCGCAGCCCGCGGCGCGTGCCCGCTTCCGCTGCGCGCGCTGACGCTGTGCGTGCGTGCGCGCGCAGGCGCGGAGCGGTGCGTGCGCGGAGCGGGGAGTTGGGTTCAAAGGAGGAAACATGGCGGAAAACAAAGGAGGCGGCGGCGGCGGGGAGGGGGCCGCGGAGGCCGGGCCGGGGGGGGGCGGGGGCCTGGAGCCCCCCGCCGCGTCCCCCTCGGTCGCCGCGCCGCCCGCGCCCATCCCCGCGCCGCCCGAGGAGCAGGAGAACCCGGGCGCGGCCGCAGTGGAGCGCGCTCCCGGGGAGGCGGAGGCCGAGGCGGCGGCGGGGCCTGGGGCCCCCCCGGGGCCAGGCCCCAGCCCGGTGCCGCCGCTGACGCCGGCAGCACCGGGGCCTTTCTCACT
Organism: Nothoprocta perdicaria; assembly: GCF_003342845.1. Classification (NCBI taxonomy): domain Eukaryota; kingdom Metazoa; phylum Chordata; class Aves; order Tinamiformes; family Tinamidae; genus Nothoprocta; species Nothoprocta perdicaria. Next base: position 207,184 of record NW_020455592.1, read on the forward strand.
GCTGGACACTTGCGCCGTGTGCGCGCAGAGCCTGCAGAGCCGGCGTGAGGCCGAGCCCAAGCTGCTGCCCTGCCTGCACTCCTTCTGCCGCCGCTGCCTGCCCGAGCCGGAGCGGCAGCTCAGCGTGCCCGTGCCCGGCGGCGCCAACGGCGACATCCAGCAAGGTGAGCGCCGTGCGGGCCCAGCCCGGCTGCGGGGCCAAGCCGGCCTCCTCTCACAGCCGGGCCATGCGTGGTAGGTTGCGGTTCTGCTGCCAGCCCTCGGCTTGCGGGGTCTGGGAGCTGCTCTCCATGCGTGGAAGGGCAGTGTGCAGACAGCTGTGTTTTGTTTCATCATCCCAACTCCAGAGGAACCGCGTGACGGGTGATACCCACGATCTCCATGTCTGCTCGTTTCTGCCTGTGAGAATCACGTCTCCAAGTGACATCTGGATACAGGGATAGGTGCCCAATGGGAAGTGGTGTGTGCAATACACTTGCTTCCAGATTTGTTTCCGGGTTCCTCTGTGTGTAGTTCAGACATTGCAGTCTCACTCACCACTTACTTGCTTTGCCCGTTTACTCTGCACAAACACCTTTTGTGCTGTGGGACAGGCGCAGATTTCTTCCAGCTACTTTTGCTGAAACCGCGGCTTGGATTTTACTTATTTATTTGTGTGCTCGGGGGTGAGATTGTAAAGCTTCTGGAGTTATTAGCAAATTGATTAACATTGTGATCTGCAGACCAAAGTAAGGGCCTGGTTGGTGGCCTTATCGCTCTTAATTGGGCCTGATAGTTGAAGAAACCTTTCAGTGACAGCTTCCTGGTTTTAGCAACAACTTCAGCTTTTCCTGTGTTGCACAGTGGTGTGTTGATGAGGAATTAACTTGGGTTAGTAGAGGTTCTTTCATACAAAATAAACCTGTTCCTCTGGGATATGACTGTAGAAGGTCCATCACTTTTAAAGAGATGATATATTGAATGTAGTTTAAATAGACTAAAGCATTCGATTGAACTTACAGTCCTTATTGTCAAGTTCTAGGTTCTGTGTTGTGCATGAGGTACATCATTAAAAAATACAATATATGCAAAACTAGGTTTATATTCTGGGAATTAGTGGGATTAAGTGAATGTGTTTGTTAAGGAACAGATGTTGGAAAAAGATTAAATTGCAACTTTTGAGGTAAATATAAACTGGAATATCAGTTCCTGTCATACACGTTTTAAGAGCAGTCGATTGTGTACTTCACTGAAATAAGCATTCAGCGTTTGATTGGTGCATCAAGAACTTTTAGCTGACCTGAGCAGGATGTACATGTAGGTAATGATATGTATGGTCCAGTTGTTATGATATTTATTATTCCAGTGAGTCATTTAGGAGCAAAGCTTTGACCAACTGGAACTGCAGTTTTGTGGACAGCCTTTTTTGCATATTACAAATGCAGTCAGTTGGATGGCAAATGAAACATTCTGCAAGAAAATGAGGTAAAAATGGAGATTCTGAATATACAGAGAAGTACCATATTGCTTAGTCCTGTGGATCCCTTCCCAGCTGGCATAGATTATGACAGTTGGGAATTCTTGTTTTACTTTCACTTCTGCTGTTTCTGTACTTTCCCTAACTTTTAAATGTAATTCTGTAGTTCTTAAAGGCTTTTTTATCCTGTTTTGAGCAAATTCTGTGTTCATGAACTAATGGGAAATGTTACCCATAGCTGTACCTGAAGCAGGTTACACTCACCTGCAGGCTCTCTGCTCGATCATGTGCTGTGTACTACTTTATATGCATCTAAATTTCCCTGCTATTTTGGAGATACTGTACACATAAAGAATTACAGATGCCTTGAAATAACTTTTTTTTCTTTAATATTTTCTGGTTGCTTTCTTAATTTACTTTCAGGTTTTGTTCATTATGAGTTGGCAGTACTTAAAATACTAAATATATGTATTTGTTGGACAATAATAGCGGGAGTTGAGTGCAAGATCAGTACATAAACAGCAGCTCTCTGAGTAGCAGTACCCTTCCCTGACAGCAGTGCGCTGCTTACCGACAAGAGTGGGGAAAGAGGCTTGGAGCAGGATGTGCAGCTGGTCCATGCTGGCCTCCCTGCCACCGCATCATTCCTTCTTTGAGAAATGCTCCTGTTGAGGACAGAAAGATGGTCTTCATTCCTGAGCCTGAGAATTACTGGCTGAAGTTCAAAATACTTCTCTAATGTTGTAGTTTGCTATAGTATGAGAAGTAACTGGTGATTTCCTACTTGTTGCAGTTGTATAAAATATAAGTGACTGTGTAGGTCACTGAAGTATGCATTTTATTTGGGTGGATAGATAACTCTTACTGTCTGCTGTCTCAGCTTTCCAGCTAGACCATTTCTTTTATATTGAGCAGAAGCCTAAAAGAAAATGCGTTCTTCTGTTAAGTATTACACTATCCTGAAAAATGTGTATTCTTTTTAAGTTGGAGATTTTACAAAATTAAAGATACTGCAAAGCAACTCTCTTTTGTTTATGCACTCATTGCTTTTATTCCTGGGAAGATAGGTTGTTTTGAGATTTCACTGCCTCACTGAGTTATTTACAATCAGTCTTAAGAAGATTATCTTGGTAGAGAGAATGTGTGGCTCTTCTAGCTCTAGTTCTTTGAAGTGTCCTGTTAATAGTTGGTGTTGGATTATGTTGTAGATTTTTTTTTGTTAACAATTTTTCTGTTTTCAAAAAAAGAAACAAAAACAAGCAAACAAACAAAAAACAGAAAATTGCTTTTTGCTCCAAAGTATATTATATTTTGTTCACTTGCTGACTTCCTTGGATGTGTGTGTTTCAACTTAGCGTGCTTGGTTATCTAAATCATATATAATTAAAAGAATTAAATAGATGCGCCTCTCATATCTGTATTCTTATTAAAATCTTTCTATGCCAAGAAGTGGGAATGTCTAGCATGAGATTTAAGGAAGATGTGGCTTGTAGCAATTTCAAATAGTGCTGCACTTGTTGTGCATTTAGTCTCTGCTGCTCCCCCTTCGCCAGGGCAAGCAAACCTTCAGTTCTTTGCCTGGGGTTTCAGTTCCGTGTGGGTCAGGCACGTGGTGCTCGCTGGCAGCCTCCGTTCTGGCCACATGTTGTGTGCAGCAGTGCATGGCACAGCACACTTGTGTGCTTGGGCATAGTTGTGGTATCCTTGCTAAGGCTTGGTCAAGTATATGGCAGGAAAAATCAAATTTGATGTTAGCTGAGCGCTTCATTTAGAATAAGCTGTAACTTATTTCCATGCTGTGAATAAGCCAGAGAAAAACTGTAGTTTAAAACCTTGTGAACCCTGAGCATGGATTTGCACCTGATTCACTTAATATTTTTTAGCACTTCTAGTGCTTTTGTCAGGGAAGCACTTTTTGTCTTTATCATTAGGTGAAACTGAGCTGCATGGGATTTGAATTAAATACTACATATCTGAAACATACAACCCAGTTGTCAACCATTTGCTTTACTGTTAACTACTTTGCTGCCCTTAACTTCTAGAGCATTCATTTATAGCTTTGGAATAACAGGAAGCTGTCCTTGAGAACATAGGAAGTTTTTACAGGAATTATTAGGATTGGGAAGGGAATATAAACTAGTCCTGCCTTCATGAATTCTATAAATGTGTCTCTAAAAGCTACCATTGAAGATAACCAGCATTGAGATATGAAAAAAAGAAATCTAATATGCTGGATGAGAGTTGCAAAGCTTTTATTTAGGTCTGTGATCCATTTAGAGAAGTTTAATGCTAACAAACACAATGCATAAGTTTAATGTTGGAATTCCAGTGATCTGTACTGCATAAATCTATGAGTTCTTTGTATAGAAAGATGCCTTTAACTAAGTATTCTTTTTGCTTTCTGAAAGTCACTTGTGTCTGTTTCTTTTATGAGCAAGTTAAGACTTCTATCTTTATAGCGATTAATATAATTAATGTGAAAATAAATGCTCTTGTGGGAAAGAAAACAATTTATTGAAATACAGTATTCTAATTGTTGCCATGCACGCAGCTGCTGGTTTGGGTACACCCAAGGTGCCAACGCTGTCCACATCTTGTATGCAAAGTGCACTTGGAGAACAGCATTTGCTGCTTGCACCCCACTGTGTATTCTTTGGGGCAAAAGTCGTGGGCTAGGAGAAATTATCTGTGGTTTGAATGCAGCCCAGGACCTGCACATTAGAGACATCTATTTCAGCATTCCATTTTCCTCAAGCCTTCAGTGATTTGTCTAGTTTAAAAAAAAAGAGATGAGGAGATGTCTTTTCCCCCCATCCTCCCCTCCAAACAAAATGAAACAAAAACCTGAAAATCAAAAATAGATTTTTTTTTTTTAATAGGAAGTGATTTGAATCTGTGAAACTTGACTTTTGTATAGTAGGAATTATAGATCTCAGACTTTGTTTCATCTGTCATGTTTCATGTTATTAACCAGAGAGAGAGCATTAAAAATCCCCTTTCCAATTTAGCTGTGATCTTTTTGAGATGGAATAGTTTGAAAGGTAAAAGGTTGAAATTTCTGTTGTGCAGTGGTATATACACATCAGCTGGTAAATGGCTTCTCTATATTATTCTATAATTTTGGAAGAAGATCTCAATGTTCTCCATATGGGGGAGTCTTTATTGCAGAAATGAAAAGTCTTGCACATTTGATAGTGAAATACCAGTAATTTTTCACATCATACACTTGAAGCATGTGTGGTTTGCTGAGAGGGGTTTTTTACTTGGATTGTTGCTGCTGTTCTGAAATGAGTTGTTTGTGTTCTAAAGAGGCTATCATTAATCTTGGCACTTGGAAAAATTAATGCTAGTTAACTATCGGTGTAATTAATCTCTATTAAATAAGACCTAGTATTCTAACAGAATATCCACAAAGGAATTAAGCTTAATTACCTTTACATTTCAAAGTGTTCCAAATGTCCCAGTAAACCTAAGTCCTTGATCCCTTCGAAAGCTTCATTTTTAAAAAGTGGCCAAATTCTATGGTAAAAATACATAGGAGCTTGAATTAAGACTGGGTAACATTTCTAGGAAGAATGTGTTAATCATCTTGCTAGTGGTAAATAGATTTTTTAAAATCTTCAGTGTAAGTTGTTCCTAGAAATCTTCTTGTTGTTATTTTGGTTCATTTAGTGGTGGCTTTGCAGCCCAGCTGAGGATTTAGAACTGTCTTTTAGCAAATGCAGAGAATAACAAAGCGTATCTTCTGAAATGTGCAGGAAAGGAGCTAATCTAATTGATAACCAGTGCTTAAACTGTTTGTATATGCAAACTCTCTGGTTTAGGTTATGTAGAAAGACAAATATATCTGGCATAAGAAGAGTTTTTGTTAGAAACTCTTTATACTTGTGTGAATAGAACACTTTCACTTCAGAACGCTATTTGAAAAATTGCCGGAGACTTCAGATAGTGCATATTACTGCATCCACTTCCCTTGGCCTCAGCGATGGGGGTTATGTTGGAAAGTACACGGTGACACTTTGGTGTTTTCACAAGCATCACACCAGACTACTTGGGTACGTTTCCCCCAGCATTTACCTTAAAACGAGCTGGTTATAAAAGTTATTTGAAGGACGTCTTGAGTCTAATGGGGGTGAGGGATGAGAAGACATTTGCTTGGGGTAAACAAAGGGTTTGGCTGGAGATATGTATTGGTTCAGAAAATGCACAGAACAACTGAGTATGCTGTAGAAATTCTCACAACTATAAGTATCCAATTCTTTAAAGTGTTCTTTTTTTTTTTTTGACAACCTGTTACATTTGGATAATGCCAGTTTTTTTAAGGACAACGTTGTCATTGTAGCATCTCTTCACATACCTACATGAAATTAGTAAGCTGAGGTGGACATTTTTGTTCATTATTGTTGCTTCTGGTGTGTTGGCTTTCCCATTCATTTTCTCAAAATAGGTGATTATAAAAACTACCCCCCACACACTACTTTTTTTTTTTTTTTTTTCCTCCAGTTGGTGTAATCAGATGTCCAGTATGTCGCCAGGAATGCAGACAGATTGACCTGGTGGATAACTACTTTGTAAAAGACACATCAGAAGCACCAAGTAGCTCTGATGAGAAATCAGAACAGGTATGTCACTTTGCAATGTTTCTGAATTTTGTGTACTGTTGTGTTTCTATATGTAGTAATGCTCTTTGGGAGAATGAAGGAAATTTGCTCTTTCATTTTGTAGGTGTGTACAAGCTGTGAAGATAACGCTAGCGCTGTTGGGTTTTGTGTGGAATGTGGGGAATGGCTGTGCAAAACCTGTATAGAAGCTCATCAGCGAGTAAAATTTACTAAAGATCATATGATTAGAAAAAAAGAGGATGTATCTTCAGGTGAGTGTTTGGAGATTACTTAGTCCTACCTGTAGTAAAATCTTTTTCTCTTCTCTTTTCTCTTTTTCTCACAGGTGAGAAGTGTATACGAATAAGATTATATTCTTACTTAATGTAATGTTATTGTTGGATTGGTACTGCAAAGTAAATGTGGCTGATCATACCAAGGATGAGAGATTTTGATGTCTTACTCTATTAATTTAAAACAATTTAGAGCTTTTCTCATGCTTCAGAAGAATAACACTGTACCGCTTTCTGCTATTTTTTTGGTGAAATTCATATTAATAGTTAAAATGTTTACTGTTGAACTTCCTTCATCAAAATTCTCGTTTCACTTGTTCTGACAAACTTCATCTTGAGAGAGACTTTTCTTTATGTCTTATTAGGAAATGTTTCATATAAATCCCACCTATTTAAGTTTAAACTTCTTGGTCCTCTAATAGCAGATAACCCATTAAGATGTAATTAAATGACAGGCTATTATGAGAAATTACACATGCTTTTCATTAAGAATGCTGTACTGTGACTGTCGAGATTATATAGCCCAATTTAACCTTTAGAAACCCCACTGGAGAGCTACAGAAAATGACTGTTCTAATACAGCAGACTTTATAGAAAAAAAATCAGGTCGGTATTTATAAAGCATGAATCAGAGGCATATAATCAGGATGGAAAGAATTTAGCCTTTCTTTGACTTACCTAACAGATAGTGATCCTTAGTACCTCACCTGATTGTAGGGAATGACCAGTTATTAGGTGCTGATAAGACCTTGTTCCTTGCTTGGTTTTTAGTCTATGAGATGCCCTGGAGACTTTAAATTTCCTTTAATAAGTGTCAGCTTTAGATTCATGAGCTCTCTTTGCAATAACTTGCACGATACAACAAACTCCAAAAATACTTGCAAATACCAGGAAGACAATTATATTTACTTGTTTTAATCCTTACCTGCTTTATCTTCTAAAAGCTGCTTCCCTTGCTGCCCAGCTTGAACAAGCTTAATTAGAAGATGTGGCAATTTTTAGAACTGTTCTTTGACATTTATTTACTCTGATGGAAAAGCTTTCCAGTTTAACAGGAGTTGATATAACTATAGCATTAGTAATGTTATTGTTCATTTTGCAATTACCAATGCAGTTGCTTATGACATATTTTAGTTTGTAAAGATTTTGTGGCATTAATTTAGAAAATCTTCAGGTGTCTGAAATTTGAGAGACATTTGATCATCCTTCAGTGTGTCAGAGGTGAAATTGAATGCCATTTAATCTTTTAGCAGGCATACACAAGTCCAGTGGTTGAGTAGAAACAGTTCTTGCATTCTTACGAGGTGCCATTGTCATTTCAGCATTTCTGATAGGGAGAAGAACTCTTTGTTCCCTCTGAATAAAATTGTAAACAGCTATAAACCATTGGCACTGAAAATAATTTGCTAAAAATATATTTACAGTAACTCATAGCTTTATCTGAATTCCTTGTTGTTACTTTAATTTTGAAATTAGCAGTGTTGCTCTTTAAATTCTCTTAATTTTAAAATGCAAAAATGACTTATTTTTAAAACAGAGGCTGTGGGAGCATCTGGTCAACGTCCTGTCTTCTGTCCTGTCCACAAACAAGAACAATTAAAACTTTTTTGTGAAACATGTGACAGGCTGACATGCAGAGACTGCCAGTTACTGGAGCACAAAGAACACAGGTACATATATAACCTTGTCTTTGCACTTGTGATGCACTTCCTCAGCAAAAGAAATGACCTTGATTTTACACAGTTGTTTCATTAAGTACAGTTGTATTTACTCCTCAAACTGAAATGCTCCTTTGGGAGAGAGAGTCGGAGTTGGGTGCTGAAAGCAATGAGAGTAATAACTGGCTGAGCTATGTCAGGCACCTTAGATCTCATTCAGAGCAATGTGGTCTGATACAATTTGTCATGATTAACACGTTCACTTGCCTGGCATTTGTTAGTGCTGTCACTCTACTGAGGATGCAAATAAAACATTTAAATGGAAATTACTACAGCCCTGAACACCAGGTGCTGTGAAAAAGTAAAGGGGATGCAGTGACTCACAGATGAGGTAATTTCTTAGAGATTGTATTTTATTATGTGGCAGTTCCTTCGGTTTAGGGTAAATTGTGTAAAAATTTAGCAAGAAGTTTAGCATTGTAGATTATTCCACTTTATTAGGAAAATAAAGCTATCTGCTTGGGAAGTTGGCTTAAAGTTGCAGCATTCCAAGTGAAAAGAAGCTATAGGTCAGGAGCTTGCTCTCTTCCTAGTAACTAGAAGAAAAAAACCAAATGTCTTAGGATACCTTAAAACTTCCTACCCTTGATCAACTCTGTAGTATAGCTGTTTGAATCTTCGGAAAGCATAATAGGTAGCTTTGCAGTGTTATATATTTATATATAGATTCTCTATTATAGTTTGTCAACTGCTTCAGTGCTGATTCTTTTGTTCAGTTTCTAAATAACACTTTCCTGTAAATGTGCTTGAAAGTTTATTGCAATGCTGAATTTAGCTTTATTTTTTTCCAGAATTTTGAGTACACTCAGATTACCAGGGCAGCCTAATGAAGAACCTTTAGCTTCTAAATTAAAGCTATTAAAGGAGTAAAAACTTGGAATGTTTCTGCTCTCTTCCTTCGCAGGCCTGATGTTAAATATCCTAAAAACACATTTCTCCAGAAAGCTCAGCCTACTACTATATGATAGCTACTTTTTTTCTAGCCACTTCGTTTGCATCTCTCTGTTGTGTGCTTGACGCTGAGTAACAGTCCAAAAAGATATATCTTGTTCTACTTATATGTTCTCTTTACTGTGAGAGGAGTGTACTTTGCTGTTAGGATGTTTTATTGCAGATGAATATCTCTTACATTTTTTTTTCTATGTACCATTGTAAAGTATTAATGATTGCTTCTTCTGTCATGAAGTAAAATTGAGATTATTATGAAACTTGGTAACACATTGAAGGGAAGTCATGTCAGGTGGTAAGAGGAATTGATTTTAATCTCCTGTTTACTTGTCACCTGTAATCCTAATCCTCCGCAACAAAGGAGGTTGTTGGATCACTACCTCAGTAGCAGCATGGCACACTGCTCAATTCTGAGCTTTAGATGAGAGAATTGATGGTGATTCTTTAGAAAGCTGTTGTATTTTTGCAGCCTGAGTCTGTGAGATTGTGCTAGTTTAGATAATTTACAGTCTACTTACTTAGAAGCTAGAAATAATATACGATGAAAAGTATATTTGCAATAGCAAGAGTTCTGGCAAAATTTCTAAAGTGGTAGATAAATACAGTGATTGTTGTTCAGTCCATTTGACAAACTGATTGTCAATGTCAACACAAGCATTTGAAAAATCCTGTCAGTGCATAGTCTTCTTGTGAACTTGGTATTCATAAGTGATACCCAAAGGTTCAGTCTTCAATACGTATGCAAAGTATTTTATTAGTTATGAAAAACTTCGCACATTGATATGGATACGTTACTTCAATTTTCTATATTTCTCTCAGTTTTGTCAAGCTTTTAGTAGGAAATGCAGTTTCATGTGTAAACTGGGAACTTCAGCATATTGCTGTTCAGGAATTTATATCTTCTCTTGTGTATTGAAAAGGTACCAATTTCTGGAAGAAGCTTTCCAGAACCAGAAGGGTGCAATTGAGAACCTATTGGCCAAACTTCTTGAAAAGAAGAATTATGTAAATTTTGCAGCTACCCAAGTTCAGAATAGGTAAGTACCCCAAATTAATTAATGTTACTGTTGTGTTATCCATTTAGTGAATCATCTTTAGACAAATGGCAGAACTACTAGAATACTTAGTTTTTAGTTGATTCTATAGCTTTAGTTATGCAGGACTGTGAAATACATTTGGATTTTTTTCTTTAATACTGTACTTCTGTGGGATATTGTTGAAAGAAATAAAAGTCTAAGATGTCTGTCAAGGCAACTTTGAGTAGAATCAAAGATGTGACATTTATTGCAGTTTGTAAAGAAGGCAAACTACTAAACCTCTGCTATGATTTCTGCTAAATTCAACTCTGGATGATAGATGTTTTGGCCATTTAAAAAGATATGCCTATGTTTTATTTGAAAGGCTCACTGTTTTTGTTCCCTGTGTAAAACTTTGAAATTTAACAGAGAATTTGATTATTTTTAATTAGGCAAGCAAATTTATGTATTTGCCAGAAAAGAAAACAAGACTTTTTTTTTTTTCCTCTAGCTACTTTTAGTTAAAAATTCAACAGATAGGTTATATTCAGGGACATCTTTGGGGGCCAATATGGTAATGTGACACTGGTGTGGGAGCCCTCTTATCTATGAAGGAGCACAGATATGCTCCACACAGCCTGAAGTTTGAACATGGACATAGTGAGAACATGTGATCACTGATGGTTTTTCAGATGTTCATGAAGTTGTGGTATCTGGAGATCAGGAAATTCCTCTGTGATTCTTGGCAGAATGTTCATAAAACTGTCATCTTAAGTCATTTGCAAATGACATCACCTGGAGGTAGCAAAAAATGGTATAAGAGAAGTTTTCATGCAAATTTTTAACTCCTAGTGGTAGCATAAGCATGCTAGTTGTGAGGCTAGAAAGACAAATGATGTAACAGAGGCAAACATGTGAAGATGGAAGGAATGAAAACAGAAGCCTTTCTGTGTTGATTTCACATGGATCTTATTCAGTGAACCCAAAAGAAGCAGCTCATAATTTAGGAGAACAAGCCGTTGGATTCATGCATATTTGAAGAAGAGACAGAAACCCAATTGTATGGGAAATAATTAAATTGTGAAAGCTCAAGAAATACCAGAAAAATCTGTGTCAAGATATCAAGGCCAGTAATGATTGGTGTTTATGAATAAAACATAGTAATGTTTACCCTGTGAAGATCTGAGTTCTAGTTTCACCAAAAACTCAGTGAATTCCTTGAGTATAGGGTTGAATTGCTTAAAGATCATGATTATCAGCTAAACCAAACAGACAGTGCAAGTGGTTATAACAGTTTACTTTGGCATGTTATTCAATTACACCATTGAAGAGAGGAGCAGAATATCAATCATCATAAAAACCTTGGGGAATAAAAAGATTTGTAATACAGTAATGTTGGTGGTGTTTGTAGATGGTGTGAAATTGCCACCATATGTGGTCTTGAGCTGTAAAACAATGGTGAAGGAACAACTGCCTACTGGAACAGTTAAGTACCAAAACCAGGAATGGATATCTACTGACTTAATGAAGCAGGTGTTGAATGCTTGTTTTGGAGTAGACGACCAGGTGTGCTTTCACTAGAACATTTGTCCTAGATGCTTTTAAAGGGCATCTGGCACCAGCAGTGAAGATCATCAGAGAGAAGGGAGCGTTGGACTTGTGATCATACGTCACAAGGTCGGATGCTTGATGTAGTAACAAGCCCTTAAAGAATATTTTGAAGCTTTATACTCAAACTGAATCCTGGTGGGAGATTATGCTCTGACTTCTATAAACAGAGCAAAGAATCCCGATGCAATGCTAATTGTCTTTGGATTAGAGATAGCATTGGATCAGATAAATCCAGAATTTGCAGTAGAGTTTAAGACATACTGTGTTTCAGATTCTGTGGACAGAACTGAAGATGATTTATTTGAGTCTGAAAAGATTGAGAATAGTGAAAACACTGAAAGTGAAGAAAGTGACAATGAAAAAGTATGAGGTGTTAAAACTGAAAGGCAATTGTGATAAAGTACGAGAATAGTGTAAACTAACATTAGGCAGATGATTAGCAAAAAGCTAATACCCATATTGTGCATTTATCATAGATATGTAATAAACTTTATTTTAAATATTTTTGAGAGTGCAGAAGTTGATCTTAAGTTCAGGATTATCTTATCTCTAGTTAATAGGTAGTAGTATAAAAATTTAAAGACACTGTAAGTTAATTCTTTGTAGTGGAAGACGCTAATAATATGGAGGCAAATATACATATGCACATATACACGTGTATGCACTCACATAGGTGGTCTTTGCTCTGTGTATGTATATATGTGTATATATAAATGAATAAATCAGAAGGATTGATTTGTATTATTTCAAGTAAAATGTAAGTTGTAATTGAGGTATCAACTTGATCTCAAACTATTCATTTTTTCCCCAAAGCTGAAATTTTAGATGTTTTCTTCCAAAACAGATGATTAATATCCATTTCTATATTAGAAATGAAACAGGCTATCAATTTTGCATTTATCAAAGTTTCATCAATACAGAAATTGCTCCTTCACTCTTCAAGGGTGGGAAGATGCCTGCGGTGTTTAGTATTTGGCGGCATAGTATAAAATGACTGCCTGATAATACATTTCTCTTTTTTTAGGATAAAAGAAGTAAATGAAACTAACAAACGAGTAGAACAGGAAATCAAAGTGGCTATATTCACCCTCATCAATGAAATCAATAAAAAGGGAAAATCTCTCTTACAGCAGCTTGAGGTACAGTTAAGATTAAAAAAAAATAGTGTTTTTCACTGTTTCAAATCCCCTATTAAAAAATCATATTCCGTATTTGAGAACAGTTTGCTTGGTGTGGCTGTAGGTGTTGCAATACTGATACTGTCCAGGAGTGGTGTATCCTTTGAATTGTCTCCCATTTAACTCTTAGTCTAAGGCCTAGGGTTTGCTTAGTTTTTATGTCCATGCCTGATTCGTACAAAATCAGACTCATTGGAAAGGAGTGTATGAAAATCTCATTCCTTCATTCTGTTTGCCAGATTTCTGTGTTATAATGTACCTGTGAGAGGTCTGTAAAAATTTAAGTTCATAGAAATACATTAGCATTGTAACATTTGAGCTGCTTGCTTTTGTGTCTTCCTGAAAACCTTAACTAGAAGCTTTTTTTCAGTGTAAACTCTTAAGAGACAAGTCCATATGCTTAGTTTTGAGCAACAGCAAATTGATGCAGACAATTTGATGCAACTTTACATCATTCTTTGTTCTGTAGGCTTTTTTAGCTAGTTAAAATAAGTTTCTCCTCTTTTGCTTATGCAGTGTGGTGGCAGCAAAGGGGATGTTTGCTAGTTCTGAAGACTTCCTAAAGCTTTTCTTTTCTGTGCTTTCTCCTAATCCAGTTTGAGTTCAAAGTTATATTTACATGATGATTTTGATCTAGTACCTGCCTGTTCTGCTTTTGAAGGGGGAGATAAGTGCTGATTCCTTCCTTCCCCATTGTGTAGACACCAGTATTTTTGCAGCTGCTTAGAGAACCCAATGGGAAATTGATCTTGATGAAAACTTTGCTTAAATAATTTTCATTTGAGCAGGTTTATTCCCTCAGGGCTCTGTGTCCCGGAGAAGCTGTTGCCTCAGGAAAGGATGGGACAACAGCACGGACCTTTCAGATATTAAATGAGTGTGTCGCTACAGGCTCACTCTGCTTTATTGTCACATGGGTAGCCTTCAGCAGGACCCCAAAATGGCCTGTGATATGCACTAGTGCTCAAATGGCTATAAAACAATGTAGACAGATCTTCATGATCATAAGCTCTGTCTAGGGAAGGTTTCTTCTTTCACTTCATATGATGACGTGCTGTGTTGCCATCTTGAATATGTTACTTGCTGCACTGTTTTATAATGGATTCCTACTCACCTTTGGAAACAGAAAAAATAGTAGTCAAATGCAAGGAATGGTTGAGCTTGGTCAGAATAGATTCTTTTTGGCATGAGGACTTAGAGCTTTTTTTTTTAATTGTGATTATCTTTGAAAGGCACCGATATATATCTATCTGAAATGTTAAAAATATGTCGCTAAAATGCTAAAAATAGGAATAATGTTTTGGCCTGCTCTAACATAAGAATTTTATGCAGAGAAAGGGCAAGAAAACTGGCAGGCTAGTATTAGGTTAGTATTAGTTTTCATTGCTGATCATATGTCAAGTTGGCTGCCTTGCTGTTAAGATTGTTGTAATCCTTATAGGGGTTTGGGGGATTTTTATCTTTAGTAGCTTTCAAAACTGATGCTAACTTCTAACAAGTATTGACTTTTAAAGTACAACTAGGTATTGGATTCAAAGGCATGATATTGTGATATTGTCTTCCTTATCTGTACATACAGGTGTAATGATGCTATTTTAAGTTGTATAAGATATTAACATCTTGAAGGAGTCAATGACTTTAAACATACTTCCCCCGTAGCATGTTCTGAATAAATTATATAGTCTCTATTTTTTTTTTCTCTCAAATCTATGTAAAATTAAACTTAGGACTACAAACCTAACAAATGTTAAATTACATAAGCAACTGAATTCTGACTTTTCTTGATTTCCTGGCATTTGTTGCAGTTCCCTGCATTTGTTTTGTGTGTGGGGGTCTGTGTGTGTGTAATCATTACAACTGCCCAGTCAGGAATTGCTATTTAAATGCTGAGGTTTGAGTACTGCAGCCCAATTTTCTAGTGCAAGATTTAGAGTTGCCAAGTTATCAAAGGCCAAGGCTCCTCAGAGAAGGGCTGCAGGGTCTATCTGCCGGGTTCAGCAGGCGGGCAGCGGCAGTTTCTACTGGGGAAGCAGGTTCCTCAAGGTGCCTGGCTGGCTTTGTTGCTGTTTGTCTCCCGGCTGCTGCTCTGCAGCTCTTGCAGCAGCTGCAGGAGTGCCAGGGCCCCATGCAGCACCAAGCTGGGAGTGTGACTGTGCCTGGCTTTGCGATGCCCTCGCTGCTCTTCGTCCTGCTGCCATGCTCTGGTAACGTGACAAAGAGTGAGTTGGTGTCTTTAGGAGTTGAGAAATTCTTGGCACAAAGCAAAGCTGCTCTGGCACCTATCTGAACAATTATGGAAAGGACATAATTTATTAACTCTTGCTGTTGTGAATGTAAGCATCGGTATAGGCAGTTTTGCTGGAGACATATATCCTTTTCCCTTGTAATAACTGTCATAGTAGTCTGCATTTTCTTTTAAAATCTGAAGCTCCCATTGTAATTTTTAATTTCTTTGTAGAATGTAACAAAGGAGAGACAGATGAAGTTAATACAACAACAAAATGACATCACTGGTCTTTCGCGGCAAGTGAAGCATGTGATGAACTTTACTAATTGGGCCATTGCAAGTGGCAGCAGTACTGCCTTGCTGTATAGTAAACGACTGGTAAGGAAAGATCTTCTAACTTGTCTGTGCAGTTGGAAAATGCTTGGTCAAAAGAATATCTTAGGTATCTGTAACCTTACTAGGCTATATCTAAGGAAAAGGCAATGACTTGTTCTTCCTTCATTTAATAAGCACTGTAATAATGGAATGAATTGGCTAACGTACTATGTTCTTATTTGTAAACTAAGGACTTAGAGTTCTGTCACAAAAGGACTACGGTTCAGGTCCATAAGGACATTTCAGCTTTTAACCTGAGTCAGTGCAGAAATAAAGTCAGTGCAGTAGCAGTACTTTCTTAATCTTTGGCCTTCATTTAAAATCTTAGTTGTATGGTAGATTTTTTTTTTTTGTGAGTTGGGCACTTTCCAGGGTGTGTGCCAAAGTGGCTTTTGAAAGTCATTGTTGGTGGTCCAGCAGTCTAGACTCACTGGACAAAATGCACACTTGCTGTCATTCTCATTCTTTGTTTCATTTTCATCAACAGTCTTGTTTTTGCTTTCCACTAGATAACATTCCAGTTGCGTCATATTTTAAAGGCACGTTGTGATCCTGTCCCAGCTGCCAATGGAGCAATACGCTTCCATTGTGATCCTACTTTCTGGGCAAAAAACGTCGTCAATTTAGGTAAGGAAATTGTGTGTTTATATGTAGAAAAGCATATTAATGTAGAAAAGTTAAACTCTCTTGTTGAGATAAGCCATCCAGTGGGTTTATTCTGTTAGCAAAGCTTGCTCCAGTGAAGTTTCGGTCCCTAGAGAAGCAGTCCTCTTTTTTTTTAATATTTTAACGTTATTGGAATAGTTAAACTGTACTATATGAGCACTTGTGGAATGAGCTTTCTTGGCAGGTAAATGGCTCATTAAAATCAGTTTTGCCTATGGATGCCTATTTAGCTACAAGTGGAATAGTACTCAATGTCTTAATATGTTTGAAAAGGCATGAGCAATCGTGGCTAAATCAAGAGTTGTTTTAATTAAGTTCATGGCTCCAAGCCAGTGTGTGCCATTACTGGCAAGGTAAGTGAATAAGCAAACCACTTTTAAATAGTTTGATATTCTGTGATGCTTAACACTTCCATAACGGTAAAATAAAGCCCCCAGTAGTAATTAAGCTGTTGTTCCTGTGTGGTTGTTGGTGTTGCTTGCAATTGCTACGCAGTAGATTAGGGCACTGTATCTGTAACTTCTTCCATTTTCAGTTTGCTTTCTCAGTGCTACCACTTACTCCTTCTCTGCCCCAAGGCATGAGTTGGTGATAGTTTTGATAAGAGAAGATAGCTGGAGGAGTTGTTCTGTATGAATTCTTAATGACAACTGACATCACTGGGCATTTAGAGTTATGATTACAGTACGTAGCTTAGTTGTTAGATGTACTAATAAGATGTGCTCACGTAAGGAAGTTAAGTACTTAATTACATAACTTGTTTATTATGGGCTTGTCCTGCAGGAGTGCAATGTCACAGTTTTTTTTCTTATTGATCACCTAATTTATGCTTTTTGAGGGACAGCTTTTGAATGAGGGAAGAAAAGGAGATGAGTTAGAGTAGGGAGAGTGGGGTGGGACAGAGATATCAGTTGGCAGCTGCTTGCCAACTTTTTTGTTGAATATAAATCTAACAGAAAGCTAGCATTAAGAAGATGAGCTTTTTCTGATGTTTTGTGTGTACTTCCTTTGTGGATGGTCCTTCAAACAATTTTCTTTCCAATAAGGAAAAAAAAAAAAAAAAAAAAAAAAAAAAGGCAAGGTTTTCAAGAATGGAGCATCAGACATTGACCAGAAACCAGGGAGGAACTTTTTAAAAAGAGAGCTGGACATCCTTAGGCAATATGGACCATCCTGTTTTATCAAGGAAGGGCTGCTGTTTTGGGAGTCTTTCAGTGATGGGACCTTCTGGACTGTCTGCAAATATACCAACTGCTGCTATTCTTACCTGTTGAAATTTTTTGTTCCACAGAACTACTTGTTGAAAGCATGAAGCTGTCTTTCAGGCCATGCAGTATCAGTTCTTTTAGTCTTCCTTGCAGGTTCTGCTTTTAGTTCTTTGATTCTTGTTTTTCTTCATGTTTTTGAAATAGTTTTTTTCACTTTCTCTCATGTGTAGTTATAGAGACTTCAGAAGACAATCTTAATTTGTTTTGTAACAAATTGTAATCTGCATTAGAAGCATTTGGATATTCTTCATATGTCAACCTTGACAAATGAAGGTGGACATGTAAGTTCTCGCTAGCTAGTTCTTTTTTGTTTTCTTCTTTAGGTAATCTTGTTATTGAAAACAAGCCAACTCCTAGTTACACTCCTAATGTAGTAGTTGGACAGTCTCCCCCAGGAACAAACCATGTCAACAAAACTCCAGGACAAATAAATCTAGCACAGCTGCGACTTCAGCATATGCAGCAGCAGGTGTATGCACAAAAACATCAGCAACTGCAGCAGATGAGGATGGGACAGCCAGCTGGGTCAGTTCCCAGGCAAACGGGTCCTCAAATCTTACAGCAGCAGGCAAGTTTATTGTATGCTCTTTCTTTATATTTCAGCATAATACTGCAACTTAAAATTGCCCTGTCAAATATAAACTTACAAAGCAGTTTATAAACTTGAAAATACTAGGAAATTTAACATGCTTTAAATATGACAACTATTGGATTTTCTTGATGTTATATAAATTAGTAAATCTACTACTGTGGAGAGAGATTGCCTTCTTTTTTTTCCATGTTACAAGTAAGAATTTTAAAAAATAAAAACCCTTGCAGCCTCCCAGGTTGATCAGCATGCAGACCATGCAGAGGGGTAACATGAACTGTGGGGCTTTCCAAGCACATCAGATGAGAATGGCTCAGAATGCTGCTCGTATACCAGGAATACCACGCCACAGTGGACCACAATACTCCATGATGCAACCGCACCTCCAAAGACAAGTATATCCTGTGTACACGCTTCATTTGTGCCATTGTGCCAAGCTTTCATTAAAATAGATGATCCCCCCAGCTTTAAATGTACTTATCTGTAACCCTTGCATTTCACAGCTACATCCATTTATGTATGTTTTCCTATCCATACTGGAATGTAAGATATTTCCTCAATGTAAAAAAGTTCAAACTTTAAAAACGAAGAATGGTTTTCGTACTTCTATTGTTTTTTAGCCCTACGAAACAGAACATTTCTATTCTACATTTTTCAGTGGCATTGAGCTTTTGGGTTTCTTGAGGAGCGATCAGGAATAGCAAAGTTCGAAGTAATTTAGGGGCTTTAATCAAACCTAATTCTACATGTTTTAACTTCAAACCTGAAGCATGACGTATCTTACCATTGCTTACCGTTAAAAATAAAGATTCCCCACAATTAATATGATTGATTGGAGAATAAGATTTAAAAAAAAATGTGCTGTAACTATTCTAAAAAAGGTTATACATAGTTATATGGAGTCTAAAGTTATCTTTGGAGGGAATAATTATGCCATGAAAATAGAACTATCCAGGAAAATAATTCAACAGAAGAATGGGAGAAATCTATACTGTATATGTAAACATCTAGCTATATAAATTGGTTTCTTCTCATATAAATCTAGATAGCTGTCAGGTTATGTTTATGCAAAACTGAATTTATATTAAAAAAAAAAGTTTTTGAGGACTCAGTTTTGCTGTTCTGTGTGAGGACCAGCTTTCTACTATGTCTCTAATGCAATCATGGTCTCTTTTCTTACAGCATTCTAACCCTGGGCATGCAGGGCCTTTTCCAGTTGTTTCTGTGCACAATACCACTATTAATCCAACTAGTCCTACTACAGCAACAATGGCAAATGCAAACCGTGGTCCAACAAGTCCATCTGTTACAGCAATTGAACTCATTCCCTCTGTAACAAACCCAGAGAATTTACCATCCCTGCCAGATATCCCACCCATCCAGGTCAGTAGCGAAGAATGGGTACTTTTGCTGTAGGTGATCTGCTTTCTTTCTATAACTTTTTTTTTTTAATTTGGATAACAGTATTTTTCTGTAGAGTAGTGTAGTTATTTATTGTTTATAGTCAAAGAAGAATTAAAATCTATAGTCCTTGCCTTGGGCTTCTTTGCAGCTTCTTTGGCCATATGGGTCTAATCTGCTCAGCCTTTGCTAGGCTTTAGATTAAGCAGCATTTAATGACTGTTACACCAGTAAAACTTAAATTAATCCACCCTAAGTATTATGTTCACTTGTTCTTTTTTTTCCACAAGTCTATTGTGTGGGAATTTATCACTATGTTAAATTGTTATGTCTTTCAAAGACTTTCAATCATCATTTATTTGGAATTTAAGTTGCCTGATGCTACGGTTATGTGCAATACTGTGAAACTACTAATGTAAAAATATTAGCAGACTTCCACCTAACTGATTCAGAATTTTTGTGTTTTTGTTTTTTATAGCTTGAAGATGCTGGTTCAAATAATTTAGATAACCTCCTAAGTAGATATATTTCAGGGAGCCACCTACCCCCGCAACCTACAAGTACCCTGAATCCCTCCCCAGGACCTTCAGCGCTATCTCCAGGCTCATCAGGTAAGAGTATGATAGGTACTGCTAATCTTTCAGTTTAATATAATACCTACTACTTCCTGCATTAAGAATAATGATATTTTGTTAGTTTAAACTTTTTTTTTCACAAAATAAGTCTTTTTCAGGAATTTGTATTTCACCTTTGTTCAGAAACATATTCATAGTGACAAACTGCCTGCACATGAATGCAATGTTTAAGATATGTAAATTTCTGTACTTCTCAGGTTTATCCAACTCCCACACTCCTGTGAGACCACCTAGCACTTCCAGCACAGGTAGCAGAGGAAGGTTAGTATGTTAACAGTCAATATTGTCAAGCTGAAAATCAAAGATGGATAATTCAAAAATAAATTGGCAACAGATCAAGAGGGATTTGTTGCAACCCAGTAGTTGAAGAAACCTTACACATAGTCTTTTTTTTTTTACAAAATACGACTCCCCACTGCCTTGTAAAATAAAACTCTTCTCTAAAGAAATGGACATTGTTTACCTTTGCAATGTTTAACTTTTTTATTCTAATGAGTTTTCATCCTATTTATGTGGTGATACCTTTCTAGCTGTGGCTCCTCAGGAAGAAATGCTGAGAAAACTAACATGAACTTCAAGTCTGACCAAGTGAAAGTCAAGCAGGAGCCAGGAACAGAGGAAGAATTATGCAGTTTCTCAGGAACAGTAAAACAGGAAAAAACAGAGGATGGCAGAAGGAGCGCTTGCATGGTAAAGTTCGTTTGTGAAACGGCATGTGATGGTGTTCCTACTAGCACATAGAGGAGTTTGGAAATCCTAAAGCAGTTCTACTCCTAAATCTCATATTCTATTAACAGCTCTGAAGACTGGAAGGTATTTTGGTCCGTGGGTAGTGTATCTGAACTTTAAGCATAGGTCAGCTTCAGTAACGAGCTTTATTTTTGTAGCACTATTAAGGCTGCTAGCTATGCACAGTTACGTGACATAAGTAGCATTAAGCTGGAAAACAGGACCTGGACCATTGCTTGCTAACTTATGTCAGACAAATGAGGATTAAATGATGTCTCTCTTGTTAATTTGGACAGGATTTGAACCAGTGACATAAATGCAAAAGGCACCCAATCCTTGCAAATCTTAGGTACCCTCATGTATCATTGCGTGCTGAAAGTACTCCAATGGAAAAAAAGTTAGAACTTGATCTCCGTTTGTCTCACGTTTAGAATGTGATCATATTTATTCATTATACTCTGCTAGATACAGGATAGGGCCATGTAAATTTTGTCTTTGTTCCAATAACATACCCCCAACTGTGTAGTTTGTTGCTGTTTTTAATCCCTAGGTAATGAAACCTGTAAATAATCCATTGTTAGCAGGAATTACTGAACACTCTGTCTATGTAATTATACTCAGAAATCTTCTGGTCAGTCAAGATTTCTCATTCCAGAGCAGGCCTGTCATTGGCACTTTCACAGTTCTTTAAAATATTTATGCAAGTGAGTATTTTGGTGCTTCCCAGCTCTGTTCGATATAATGGGATTGTGTACTGGGAGCAGGGTGAGGAACTTAAGGACTTTTCGTAGTGGCAGTAGAGATACGTATTGACTTTTTATTGGTGTGTTGCGATTAAAGGCTTGTTCATCATGCTACATACTAGAAATGAGTCTGTTCGTCAAAGTGATTTTTTTTATATCATTTTTATGTTGTGTGCAACTCCACTGTTCAGTATGGTCTGCGAGTTATTTTGGGCAGTACCTGTAGTGCCAGTAAACAGTGGGCAGCTTTTGACTTCCAGCATGTGAGGAAAGATGCCCTTGTAAAACTGATCCCTTCTCATATTTTTATGTGTTACTTTTTTTTTCAGCTTAGCAGTCCTGAGAGCAGCATGACACCACCATTGTCAACTAATTTGCATCTGGAAAGTGAACTGGAAGCCTTAGGAAGTCTGGAAAATCATGTGAAAACTGAACCAGCAGAATTAAATGAAAGTTGCAAACAATCTGGACATAACCTTGTAAATGGAAAATCTCCGGTGCGAAGTCTAATGCATCGGTCAGCTAGAACTGGAGGAGAAGGCAATAACAAAGAGGATGATCCAAATGAAGACTGGTGTGCTGTATGCCAAAATGGAGGGGACCTATTATGTTGTGAAAAGTGCCCCAAAGTGTTTCATCTGACTTGTCATGTACCAACACTCCTCAGCTTTCCAAGGTACCAGAAACCCTGAAGTGTAATAGTTTCATTAGAACAGCTCTATGGTCTCATTCACATGGTAGGTTTCAACATAATACTGTAATTGATGCTTCGTTCTCAAGACTGTCTAGTTCTGCGTTGATATTTATCAGTAAAAAAAATCAGACATTTTAAAGGTATGCCTGGATTGTTTTGTATTTGATTGGTTACAGTTTATTTGATAAACAAATGAGCTCTCAAAGTGTGCTTCTGTTATGTAAAGTTCATTATTAAAGTCACAGTGATAAAGATGTTGGAAAGTATTTAAACGTATTTGGGAGAGGAATACGAGGGGAGGAGAAAAAACTGTGACTGAAAGAATTGCCTTGAGTCTTATTGCTTACAATTTGGTGTTATAAATCCAAATCTTCTGGTGTGGCTTCCTAACTGGATTCCTGGAGTAATTGTGCTTGTTTCTTTCTAGTGGGGAGTGGATATGTACGTTCTGCAGAGACCTCAGTAAGCCAGAGGTAGAATATGATTGTGACAATTCTCAACACAGTAAGAAAGGGAAAACAGCACAAGGCCTCAGTCCTATGGACCAAAGGGTATGTCTCAAAACTTTGGGAATTAGCTTCTTAAGAAAAAAAAACAAGTTCCTATAATTAACTGTCCTCAGCTGGTTCTTGAAGATGGTTTTACCCTGACTGCAGCAAATTGAATATGACTGTGGCTTTAGCAAAAATACCAAATAAATAATAAGATCACCTTGATATGACTACATAACTAGGTCTTAGTGACTGTGTGAGTGCTCCCTTATTAACCGTAATCATCTACTGATTAAAACTCACATATAAACATATATTTTATATTTAAATGCACGCTTTAATATGCGTTAATCTCCTCAATGTTCTTTCTTAGAAGTTCTGTTCGTTTAACGTTGATACGCTAAACGTATAATAAAAGTAGTTTTGTAGGTTTGTTGAACTAAGTTCATACTGTGAAGGGTGCTAGAGATATTTAGGTGCATTCTTGCAGAAGGTATAATGACCTTGACTGTTAGAATTACTTTTAGATTTATCATTCAGACTGTGAAAAAAGTGTTGGAGTGTTATCAAATCAAATTCCTCCAAAGGAATTCCAAGCAAATGAAATAAAAATATTTTAAAAGGAAACTTGTAGAAGTACTTCAGATTTCTTTTCATATTGTTAAATTTAGTCTCATGGGGGAAAAAATGTCCTTAACCCAGTCCTTTCCTGTAACTGCATGTTTCGCTCGGACAGTGTTTTTCTTTTTTTCTTTCTTTCTTTTTTTTTTTTCTTTTAATTTGATAGTCTATTAGTAGTCTTCTGAATTCTAAGCCATAGATTTTTGATTTAGAAGAAAGCATAAAGGGAATATATCTGCTGTCTGAACAGAGCTTTGTTTTGTTGTTTTTCACATTAATAACATCCTCATAAGAACTAAGATGTTTTTATAAATAGACTCGTGAAGACTGAATTTTCTGGTAACACGCTTCTACTACTTAAAGCAGTGAAATATCTATTTCTGAGGTGACAATAAATAAAGATATTAACTTGAAGCTTTTTATTTATTTGTATGCAAGAAATGTGAACGTCTCCTGCTTTACCTGTATTGTCACGAGCTGAGCATTGAATTTCAAGAGCCAGTTCCAGCCTCGGTGAGTCTGCTTTTGCATACTAGTTTGTGATTTATTTTTTGGCACAGCATCTAAAAGGCTAGAGTCATGAGGGACTTTGTTTTGGGAGGGAGTCAAATGCTTTTGCTTGGAGCATGTCCTGCTTGTCCAGTTTAAAAGTTCTGGTGGTCGTTCAGTATTTCACCATACTTCAGAGTATCTGATTCTGTAGCTTCGCTGTCCAGAGACTGTACTCCCAATCTTAAACCCGCTTGTTTAAAGATATTTCAAATTAGCAGTTGTTGAATAGGAAGAGGATGACTCAGAATACTCATGAAATTCTAAATGTTACAAGAGGCTTTGGGAGAACTTTCTTTGTCAAGTTTTGGAGTGAAAGCAAGAAAGGAACTGCCTTGACTCTTCTATTTTCAGCTGTAAGAAAAGTAACTATAATGAAAAACTTTTCTCTGCTATGATAGACAATGAAGGTGGGAAAGAAATCTTTAAACACTTTGAGGAAAATACATTGTTCCCACTTAATGAACATGCATGCAGTGCATGATAAGATCAGCTGATAGCTATTTTGATAAGTAGAGAAATTCAGTTACTTCAGTGAACTATGTAGCCATTGTAGTAAAGCATTGTTTGTCTTCACAGATACCAAACTACTATAAAATTATAAAGAAACCAATGGATTTATCTACAGTGAAAAAGAAACTGCAAAAGAAACATTCTCAACATTACCAAACTCCTGAAGATTTTGTGGCAGATGTCCGGTTGATCTTCAAGAACTGTGAAAGGTTTAATGAAGTATGTTAACTTTCAATCTGTATACTCTTTCTTAAAAAACAACACAAAACAAAGGACCTATTTCCAGTTGACTCCGTAGCCTCTCTATGTAGAGGCTATGCTTCAGATCTAAACTTCTGTGTTATGGAGCAGATGCTTAGACAGATGCTTTAAAAAGTGCATCATATTTACAGAACTAGCTCAGTTTTAGCTAGATGAGGAGATCAGTCTTCAATAGGGAGACTGTTAACATTTATTCATGCTGGGAAACCAGCTCAGCAATAGGTTATATTCATTGGTTTTGGTATGTGACTGAGAAACAGATATGATGTTCATCATACCATACTGATGTTGATGTATATCGAACAGATGGTGGCAGTGCTTAGATGAAAAAGATAGTCAAGTAGTCCTTAAAACTATCTCAACTTAGATGGTTAACTGTGCTTATACTGATAAAATAGAGCAGATACCCATTGAAAAAACTCTGTACTGGAACAAATGCTTTTCTGAAGGATATCCTGTTGTTACAGCACTTGCTACAAGCTTAGTGCTTTAGCTCATGAATAGCTAATCTCTCACCAAAACTCGTTTTCAACAGGTGGCTTGTTTATGGATTCGTATTTTTGATTATTGTGGAAGCTGCCCTGTTTTGCGTTGAACTCATCTGATGTTCACATATTTTATCGTACTAATATATGAAATGTGACTCAAGGAGATATGCTACCTGAGTGTTGTTATTAGGTAAAACAACATAAAAAAAAATACTCTGAATATCAGAAAAAAAATTATCAGAAACAGTAGTCTTTGAAGTAAACTTCATTGTCGTGGTTTCTGAGATTCCTTAAGGCAAAAACATAAAAAGTCCAGAAGAAGGCATTGCATGGAGTGGCTTTCTTGTGATGATCTTAGAAATGCATACAATAGCCAGCATTTCTCTGTAAAATATAACTGGCATTTTGCAATATTTGGGCAACATTTCTGGCTCTCAAAAGAGGTAAATTTTTAGGAAGTACACAAACCAACATTTAAAATCTCAACTGCCTCACAAGTATGCTGATAAAAATCAAGGTTAAATACATCTCAGAATGTGATGCTGTATGCTGTGTTTGCAAGCATTTGGGAATTTGATACCGCCAAATCCTTATGTCTCTGTATTAGGTGGAGGTTAATGAGCACTGTGGAAAAAGTTGCATTATGTGACCTTCTCAATCAAGGAAAATAATGAAGCATCTACTGTACAAGAAAACTTGCTGCATCTCTTAGGGACAAAAGCAAAACGAGAGCAAAGACTGATGGATATGTTTAAAAAGGTGTCTTAGACTTATGTCACTGTTTGAAGTGCTGGCTGATGGCAAAAGATGAGGCAACTGGACCACTCATAGCCGAGTTAGGCCTAGTGCCTCTGAGCTACATGCTCTTATCAAAGTAGAAATCCAAGTGGGATAAACACCCCAAGAAAGTAGTCTTCTATAGCAAAGACCTACAGAGGTCTTCTCTGTTGAAATTCAAATGAGACTTTTCCACAGTAATGTCTGGTCAACTAAACTTTAAAATGAATAAAGCAATTATGAGCAGAGTGCAATTTTAAAAGTGATGGGGAGCAAATTATTTGTACAAGAGTTGTATGTTTTGTCAAAGGTTCATTTACTCTGTGTCTTACTCTTAATAAGACTGTTTAAATCCTGCTTCCACTGAGTTTGAGAACTAAAGAGGTATAGTCCATAACAAATTGTTTTCTTGTTATGGCTAACTTTAGTCATCCAACCCTATGCAATCTCATAACTTTGGAAAGGATTATGATTTCATTTTTTTTGACTCTGGTATCCTTTTTAGATGATGAAAGTTGTTCAAGTTTATGCAGAAACACAAGAGATTAATTTGAAGGTAAGCGTTTCAGACCATGCACACTTGGTGAAGGGATGTGCATTTCCAACAGGTGAATATTCCTGTCTTCTTTTGTTCGCAGGCTGATTCAGAAGTAGCACAGGCAGGGAAGGCAGTTGCATTATACTTTGAAGATAAACTTACAGAGATCTACCCAGACAGGACCTTCCAGCCTTTGCCTGAATTTGAGCAGGAAGAGGATGATGGTGAAATAACTGAGGACTCCGATGAAGATTTTATACAACCACGTAGAAAACGTCTAAAATCAGATGAGAGACCCGTGCATATAAAGTAATCTAATAATATGGACCTAAATTTATTGTAAAAACTGTTATTTAAGTGTTCTGGAATATTATCATGCCTACAGTGGCCATCTTGAAGCTGATAGCTTTTTAAACAGTATTAGATTACAAAAAAAAAACAACAACTCAGAAACAGAAAAACATTTTCATCAAAAGGGGAAAAATGTATTGTATTTTTTTCTTGATTATTTGATGTTTTCTTTACTTTTGCTGATGGGGAGGGGGCACATATCCTACTCTCACAGACAGAGGCGGATGATGTGGAAGAGAAGCGGATTTGAAGAGATGCTCCTTGTACAGATAAGACTGTCATACTGCTTAGTAAAATGTTCTGCAGGACTGGACCAATACAGTTACTGTATCTTGCATTCATGCTGGACTGCAGTGTAAACTGTAAAAAATGTTCCTTTTTGTGTGAGTTTAAGTGTGTGTTGGCTCATTGGTTTTGTCATCTCATTGAAGTAATATTGTGAGTAACTGATCTGTGTTGATCCAAGTACCTAAGTTGGACTTTTCTTTACAACGTTTTATGTATAGCAAAAAAAAAAATCATTAAACTGTTCTGAATTGGCAATTGCCAGGAGTGTGAGTTCTTAACAGATGCAGGATTAAACTTGTTGCAACTGTTGTTTTATAGTAGGTCTGATCATATTTATTAAGAATCCTGTGCACAGAACATTTTAATGGAGTTAATG
The DNA here is from genome assembly GCF_003342845.1 of Nothoprocta perdicaria. NCBI lineage: Eukaryota > Metazoa > Chordata > Aves > Tinamiformes > Tinamidae > Nothoprocta > Nothoprocta perdicaria. The sequence goes on from NW_020455592.1 coordinate 234,585, forward strand.
ACAGAATACTTAGCATTGTCACATCTGTCCCTGATATCCCTAATGAGGAAGAATGTTATTTCCAGTATTCATTGTCTAATTTCCTGTTTTTGAAATATAGACTGAATAGGTGATACCTGTTTGGTTTTTTATTTTTGTTTATTTTTCCCAGTCTTCCTAAATATCAATTTCTAATAGACTACTTGGCAAACAATAACATATTGACTACCAAATGTGTAAAATTTCTTGTATTCATTTTTGTCTTATTTGTAAATAGTGAACTGAGATTTCTTGCAGGTCAGCAACATTTGCTGAACTGTTTTTAAGCTAATATGTATTCTTATTGATTGTTCCTATCAAGAAAAGATTTGTAATATATGCTGTCTATTTCTAACATTGCATTCATTTTGAGGTTCTGTCTTATTTTTATTAGAGTACTACTCAGAAATTTCTTCAGAAGCAGCTCATGAGTGTATTGTCCAGAAAAATTGGAAAAATCCTGTTAAGATTAGGTTACTTGTGCATACATAAAATGAAGCTTTTGCACAGACCAGCATTTGGAGTTGAATAGTGTCTGGTAAAATATAGAAAACAGCACGATTTTCCTGTTCCTCTAAACCCTGCAGCAGGCATCTCTGCAGTGCCTTCCCCTGCACATTGCCTTTGTTGCAGCATTTCTGGTTAGAAATGAGGTCATGGCAAAGTAATTGTGCTTTGGGCAGTTGTTTTTTCCTTAACTGAACTCAATGCTAGAACCAAGAAATGTAATTTCTAACCTTCATGTAGATCTTGTGAAAGTAAGATGAAGAAATCCTATATCAGTTGATGTCAAGTTGACAGACTCTAAATCTGCCAAAAAATTTTGTGTGAATACAGCAGTTCTGTGGTGAAGCACTGAGGGTTTAATATATTCAGCATGAGCAATTACTGTGGCTGTTCATTGGTATGTACTTTATCATAATGCTAAAGTTAAATATTTTAGCACAATGTATCAAATCTTAAAAATACTCTTAAGACATTTTTATGCAAATCACATTTTGATTTCTTTTTATATAGAACAAAGTATATCTACATTGTGACTATACCTCTCACAATATACAAGGGGACTGAAGGTATTCATAACTTTAAGCTCACTTTAGATTAAAAAGATGTTACACTTGACTCAAACTGATTTTTTGTTATTCGGATATTGACAGAGGTTTGAGTTTTACCAGTTTGTGAAAGGAAAAGTCATTCTACTTAAGCATACATATGTTAAATTGACACTGTAGCAAAAACTTTGCCAGTACAGAAGGATGAAATGTGTGAATAGGACACTAATCAAGAGATCAGTTAATGGCTCTGTGTATTGCCTATTTATGCAGTTCTAGTTTCTCAGCTTCATTTGACAAAAGAATATTATTAAAATTACAATAAAAATAAGATTCTGTGAATTCTCTTCAGTCGGAGTTACTGTTTTATGGCACTTGAGCCCTGTAGGTCATGTAGCTGCAGGCTGGAGCAGTTTACCTGTGTGCACACTGAGAAGCTCTGGTTGTTGCTGAGAGCAATGCCAGTTCCCCTGCGAGCTGGGGCCGTCCCCAGCTGCTGCCAGCCCTGCTTTACCCACTGCCAGGCAAGGTGCATGTGAGCCCCATTAGCCTCCATGGCAGTGGCTCGCCTGCAACCCACAGGTAGCACTAAGCCGGGTCTGGATGAGAGGTCAAGCTTTACTCTTGCTCATAACCCCGCAAGCTTCCAAAGCTGCTCCTTTTGTTTGATCTCAGTAGTGTTGTGGATATGGAGTTATGACCTGCATGCAACAAGTCTTTTATTTATAAAAGAACCGTTTCTTTTATATATAGAAGAAAGGAAAGAAAAGTCTTGATTTTTTTTGTCCCTTTTGGTACTGCAAATAGAGTAATTCAGTGACAGTTTGGTAAGGGCTGAGGCTACACAGAGAGATGCAGCAGGGTGCAATCTCTGTTAGTGCGTTTCCCAGTCCCCCCGCCTGCCAGCGTTCATTCCAGCACTGCTCAGGGCTTTGCTCGACCAGAGCAGCGTTGGGAGGGCTCCCTGCTAGCCCGGACAAAAGCACACGCAGGTTACCCGTTCCCCGGTGCTGCTCGGGCCCCTCTTGCGCCACGGTGCAGACCTGGCCCGTGTTAGGGAGCAAGCCCCACGGCACCGCAGCTGGGATCCCGCACTTGCTCTAATCTGCTCTGTCTGCTCTAATTCAAGATGCTTTTGTAAAAACATCACTTATGTCACAGTTTTTGCTGTATATGGCCCTGAAGTCTTAAGTTAACCCAAAGAAGTAGAAGGCAACGTGCTTTGAAATGGGAGTGAAGAGCGTACAGCATGCTACTTGTGGACTTCTCAGTTACCTCAGCAGGTATCCTGCCATATAATTACTAGTGATTAGTGCTAATTTAACCATCTGAATAGGTTCAGACCTTTTGTTCAATTATGCCCTGGAATTAAGTGGTCAACAGTGTAATATGGTTCAGTGACCATCCAAAAAAAGTAGTGTTCCCCAAACTTTTGAAAGTAGAAATGCTCTATTATAGACCAGTTCTTTTTATGAGATGTTGCCATTGCTGTTACTGGTGACATCTGACCATGTTGGTATAGGCGGTACTGGAGCAATTAAATGTTTTATAAACATTTCTGCAAGCCACTCAAACAGGAGTCTCTCAAATTGGCTCGTATTCAGCAGCCTGTTGTGCAGCCCTGTTTATCGCTGACCTCTGGGAGCTTAGGTGATGGCAGGAGTGTCCTGAAGCTGTGCGGACCATTGTACTGGAGGAGCCTTTTTCTTCTTTTTCTTACTCTCTTCCTTGGAAAAAGCAATAAAACTGCTTTGTCTGTTGCCTCTTTGCATGGCAGGAATCCTTTCCTTTGGATAGTGATTTTATAGGGAAGTTTGTATGCATATCACCAAGTCTAGCTTTTAAAAATAAGTGTGCAGAAGTTATTAACAATATAGTGTGGCATTTTATTTTAAAAATTGGGGAAAGTTACATATTTTTTTAAAAAGTAGGTGTTTGAGTAAATAACGGAGGTACTTTTTTAAAAAAAATTTATATGCCACAGTTTACATAGACATATTTCAGACTGAACATATGCTATGCATTGTATCTTCACATATGGTGTTTTTTTTTTTCTCAAAATGCTTGTACAGTAACTCTTCCATCTAGTTCCTGTGTTCACCTATGGGGATTCTACTTTATATGCTTTCTAATGTATTTAAATTGAATTAGTTTTCCAAAATGGTAGTTAATATGGGTATCTTTATTATAAATGAACTATTAAATGTATGAAATGCGGTTTTGGCCTTTTCTATTGAGTGATCAAACAGCTCAAGGCTGCTTTCTTTAGAATTCACTGAATTTGTACAAGGAATGGTACTAAAATAATTTTCTAAGTTTGACTCATTGCGGCATTCATGTAGAGTGTGAGCTGCGTTTCCAAAATAAAAGAATGCATGTCTGCTAATGGCCTGCAAATGGAGGATTTCTTAGATTCCTAACACCATGAACTGTGTATGTAAACCTATGAAGATTTGTGCATTGAAAGCCTCTTTTACATGTATGCATATTCAGAAAAAGGTTAAAATCATGGCATTCTTTGATGATTTCTTGCTTCCAGTAGTTAAGCTGGTACCTTTTTGCACATCATAAACTCTGCCCATCTTTTAATATGATTCTTCAAAAAAGTGCTGTTTCTGTGGTATTATATTATCTGAATAATTATATTTAACTTTTATTTTTTAATAAGGTTACAGTTTCTAAATGTTCTGTTACTGTGTTTTTGCTGGTGTGTAATTAAAAAAAACATTTTTTTCTTTCCATGGTTATTTAATACATTAGCTGCCTGTAAATATTTCCTGTTAAATGCTCTAGAATGTGGTGTAGAAGTTGTATTAGATCAGTTTAAAGCCTTGTTTGAAAACCATTTTGTTTTTGTTATTTCTATTAAATTAGAAAAATGAAAAAAATCTTTCCATTTGAGTTTCTTTTTTTTTTTTTTTTTTGCAAATCTGGGTTGGATCATCCTAGTCCTCACACCTCAGCAGTGACAGAGGTTCCTGATACTTGAAAGAAGGAAATTTGGCTAAACACCATAGCGAGATGTAACTGCAGCGGTTACGATGACAGCGGCAGCTCTGTGGTCTGGGCAAGGGGCGGCTTAGAGATGGAGAACACTGAGCTCCGGACCTGATCCGCAGTTTGGGTCCGAGTTAGGGATGAGGGCACGGAGGGAGCAGCAGGTACCGGGGCAGGGGAACCCCCAGGCCCAGGGCCCCCCCAGCGCCATCTGAAGGCCACTCCTCACGTGTCCGCCAGCCCACAGCAACAGGAGTGATTCCCCGCTGCGGTTCCTGCTCCCCAGGAATGGCTGGGAGCCTCTGACCAGGTCCCTGCGACTGCGTCCCTGTGGCCGCGGGGCCGAGTGAAGCGCTGGGAGCGGCGGCTGCTGGTGGGGCTGTTGTGGGGATGCAGGACTGGGGTGCCGCGGTGCCCGGTCCCCCAACGCCTGTATCCTGGATGTCACCAGATGGAGCCGGAGCAGAGGCGGCAGCGCCTTGGCTCCCGCCAGGAGTGAGGGGCAGCGAGCAGGGCCTGCACCTCCTGCCTGGGCCTCTCGCCTCGCCACGCTGCTCCTCATGCCTGGGACGTTGCCGGGACAGAACCAGAGCAAGGAGCAGCAACCGGACGGATCCCCACTCTCATGGGGGCTTCAGGCCGGGTCCTGGGTGGCTCCTGGCGCAGCGTAGGGAGGCACCCCCTTCCTGGCCACCCCCCTCTCATCGCGGCTGGACACCATGTGCTGTGTGGCTGCTCCTGGGTGAACGGTGCCTGTGTCAGACGAAGCTCATCTGCTGCCCAATTTTAATCTCATCCTCCAGATCCACCAAAGGCAGCAGCTGCCTCGTGTCTTAGCAGAGCCAAGCGTCTCAGGCTCTGCTGTTTGCTGCTGCAGACTCAATTCAGTAGAAATTCAATAATGTAACTGCTGGGCCTGGAGACTCTATCAACCTGTATGCGTGCAAGGAGCCTCCCTCCTGCCCTCTTACAGAAGCGTGTCTGAGAGCACGCGCCCGTGGCCTGGTACATGGGCGTGCGGCTGAGATGTGGGGCACGCATGCAGGACGTGGGGCTGTAGATATAAGAGGAACCACTGGCCTGGGAAGCTCCTGGCTGCTGCACTGGCTGTTTCTCTACCAAGATCTCTGGGAATGGAAATGATTGCCAGGGTTTCAGTCAGCTGTGACCTTTGGAAGGCGCCTGTTAGGCTGCTAGGAGTTTGTCCTTTGCTAGCAGGAGGACTGCTCCCAGGTCCACATGATAGTGAGCTGGGATGCAGCTCTGCTGCACTCAGCAGGCCAGGCAGGATCTGTCCTCAGAGGACCCTGGGGCTTGATGGCAATGGCCAGGTTTTGCTGTTGGAGGTCATGGAGCAGGGCCACAAGGTCTGTGGGCCCAGCAAGGAGGCACGCAGGCCCCTCTTGCAGATGGCCCGGGCTCGGCTGCAGCAACACCTGCCTGGAAAGGCAATGGCCTGGTTGGCACAGCCAGGGGAAAGCTGACTCCAGACTGAGAGAGAAGGGTCATCGGAGATCCCTTTTCCATGCTGTAAGAGAAGGTTCAGTGCAGGGCTTGGCTGTACCGTTGTGTTTGCACTCTTGTTCCCTAGATTCCACTGGGAGTGGATAAAATAATTAGAATATGGGAAATGCTTCATAAACATAGAGTGGGTGGAGACGAGCTTACAACTCATTTTCTGTTGAAGATATCAGTTTAGGATGTTTCTTCCTGAAGACTGGGACTGAATGCAGACAGCCAGCAGGTCGGGACACAGCCACGGCTCCAGTGGGGTCTCCTGGCCATTTTCCTGCCTTGTGTCTTGAGCAGCAGCGGTGTCTGTGATTGCTGCAGCGAGGAAGGGAGCAGAGGCATCTGTTTCTGCCTTCCAAAGAAACAAACCTGAGTGTCTGCGTGCTCCCATCGGGGTCCCTCTTGCAACCCGGCAGCTTGGGCTTCTCTGCAGTGTAAGTGAATAATTAGCCCAAGGTGACTTTAAATTTAACTAAAACATTCTTGGTATTATCTTTGAAATAAAATTAGCTTCTGTCTTTCCAAATAATTCAATTTTGTTATTGATCTCTGTGTTACAAGCTCTCAGTTGGATATTAACCTTTTTTTTTTTCTGGTTTTTTTTTTTTTTTTTTTTTTTTTCCTGTTGAAATCTCTCTAAGGTTAAGGCCAGAGCTGGCTCCTACCTCTGTGTGCCTGTCTCAAAGCTCTATTGGCGCATGGCCCCCACCCTGCGTGTCCATGTCCCACAGCTCTGCATGTGCACATGCCGCAGCTGCGCACACATCCCTCCCCACCCGATGTGCCGCCCCAGGGATTCGTCCTTGTGCATGGGGAGGCTCCAGCCCCCGTGGGCTGCCTGCAGCTCTGCAGCATGGACTGCACTGGCTGTGCTGGCTGCTGATGTGGAGCAGCTCTGCATGGCTCCTCGCAGGACCCTGCTGCCGTAAAAGAAGATTCTTATCCCGTTGTCATGGCAGCAGAAGTTTTGGAGGAAGAAGTGCTGTGTAAGCAAGCAGCATGCACAGCCGTGCGGCCTCAGGCAGCTCTGGGTGCCGGAATGCGGCTGGGGCCAGTGCGTCTGCAACCCCTGGGACTGCAGCAATTAGCAGATACCGTGAGCACAGGAGCAGAAAGCGAAGAGACATGGGGGGCTGCCGGACCCGGCACCCGGTCCCTGGTTCTCCAGGATGCTCACTAGATTTGCATGAGCTCCTCTCTAGAAGCTGCAACAAGTCATTCTGCTGAATATAACTGTAACTGCTGATTATCTGCTTCTTTTCCCCTGCCTGTCAGCCCCGTGCTCTGCTCAGCAGGAGCTCTGCATCTGGCGTGACCAGTCTGCTAAACTGCAGCAGGATTTGAAAAATGTTACAGAAAACTTAAAAGCTTTGATCGGCAAAATGGGAAGGGATTCTTGGTCTCTGTTGCCACCTGCAGCCCGGTGTGCCGGTGCTGAAATCAATAAGATGTGCTGCTTTTCACGCTGCGTGTGGCAGTTCTGCACGCACGGTGCTCCCTGCAGCCGGCTGCCCATGCACTGTGCTCGAGCAGCATGATTTGGCCATCACCTCTTGGGCAACTCAGTCTGGGCTGTGTTTGGGTCGCTGCACCTGGGGGGCTGGGGTGGTGAGGGAGGCACAAAGGGTTAAGCAGCATTATCTGGGCTGCATCTTTAAAGATGTAACACGGCGAGTATCAAAGTGGCTTTGGGAGGAGGTTCCGCGCCTGGTGCCCGCCTTGGCAGCCACCACATATCTGATGTCAGTGCGGCGGGAGCCTCGCGGCCCCGCCAGGGCTGCAGGCGGCAGGACAGAGCCACGCGGCGGCGGGAGGTCCGCGGAGCAGGAGCCCTGTCGGCCCTGGTGCTGCCACTGAGGCACCGTGGGACTGGCCGGGCTCCAGGGAACAGACGCTTCTTCCTCGTGGGACTTTGAGGCTCTGTGGTGAGGTGGCGGCAGAGGATGTGGTGTGGGAGATGAGGGGCGTCACGGACGAGGGCCGCTGCCGGCGAGCAGTGCGCATGGTCACCGAGCTGTGCCGCAGGAAAAACCTGCCTGGCCTGGACCTGGGCTCCTGCCGGGAATTCCTCCTGCTGTCCTCGGAAGAGAGCCTGAGCGTCTCGGAGCCAGGTAGTGCCACCACGCTGGGCGTGCGTGGGCTGTGGCGCAGGGCCTAGGGCCTAGGAGCGCCCTGCGTCTGGGGAGGGAGGGGAGCTCTCGCTGCCTGCCCAGGGCACAGCCTGGAGCTGCTGCGTCCTGACAGATGCTGCCACGTGCGACCTGCTGCCCAGCTGGCCCTGGTGCCTGCAGTCGGGGCAGGGGGGCGGGAGGCTGTGGCTGGTAACGCAGAAGTTTGGTGGAAGCTCCCAGTTTTACTAAAACGTGACTCGCAGCTGTGCAAAACAGTAGCAAAAAGCCCATGTAAGGTATCCTGAGCTGCTTATTGTGCTACAAGCTCTTGGCTTTGTGCCTGCTGTTCCTGAAGCCCTGTGTGCTGGTGCCCGACAGATTGTCCCTGCTCTCCGCATGGCCAATAACTCCCTGTGTTCTCTGTTCCCTGTGGTGGGGACCGGCAGCGGCTCATGGCATGCAGAACCTCCCCAAGCAGCCGGAGCCGCCGCAGGGCTGTGGGGGCTCAACATCCATGTCTTCAGCACACATTGCTGTTAGCCGGCCAGGTGTCCATGGCCAGCAGCCGCCCTGCCACTCCTCGGACGTGCGTGGTGCTGGAGCTGGTGACCAGGGCCCAGATGGACCCACCGTGGCCACTACTCACAACTCCAGGACAGACTGTGGGTTCGTTTCTCCAGGGCGCTCAGCCAAAGGAGTCAACCAGGGGAGACGATGGCCGTGCATCCCTGTCCCTGCACCATCATACACCACTGCCATCCCATGTGCCCCAGCCCTCCCACATTTCACCCACAGAGCAAGCTGTTCCTCCCAAACGTCACATTGCCAGCAGTGCAGCTCTTGATGCTTCCCAAAGATGCGTTAAAACGAAAGCCTTGTGTTCACCACTGCCTCTGCTGCAGGCAGATACAGGTGCATTTTGTGCAATATGGGCTCTTTCACAGCAGGAATATTGAAGGGGGAAGGGGGGGCTTGCATGGAGAAATTGCTTATGAAATATTTCCTTTGGAAATAATTATTGCATACATTCCATATATTCCTTATATATATATATATATAGAGAGAGAGAGAGATTCATATTCATATGATTGTTGGAGAGGAGGGAAATTGATGGAAAGCTTTTTCACTGATACGGGATACTTCCAACCACTAGTTATGAAATAGGGATGAACCCTGTGTTAACGCAGTGTCTGCAACAACACTCCGCTTGGAATCACTAGTAAAGTGCTTTTTGAGCAAATATAGTTCTGTAACAGTAAACATGTTTGAAGTTCCCCAGGCAAAACTAGTGCTGATCAGTGGAGCATGCGTTTGCAGGGAGCAGGCATGCAGCAGGGTCCTGGGGCAGCAGGGTCCTGGGGCAAGGCTCTCTGGGCTGGGCAATGCAGCCCTGCAAGGACCGCGCTGCTCGGCCACGTTGGGTGCATGAGCAGGACCGGCGCCGCCCGGGCTGGTGCACAGGGTTCAACCTAGCTCAAGGGAACAGGTCTCTACTTCGATCCCCAAGGTGTCGGGTTCAAATCTGGCTACTGACAGGGACCCTTACAAAACTACTACTGAAAAGAGACTGAAGTCACAAAACCAGAGGCACAGCTCCAAGACAAGTGGTTTACACAGCCCGCCTGCGAGCAGGCAGCTGTGCTCACGTGTTAAGTGCCAGAGCTGCCTGCATGTGCTGCCCACACCGAAAACGCCTGGGGAGCCGGCGGCACGCACAGGCGCAGGGCGGCTCCGGCGGGCCCGGCGCTGTGCGGCGCAGGGCAGTGCCCAGGGCTGCCTGGTGCCTTCCCCGCGCAGCTGCGGCACCGCTCGCGCAGCCGGGAGCAGCAGCCGCCGAGCAGCAGCCACGGAACGGAGCAGCAGCCACAACTCCATAGGAGCAGCAGCCGCAACTCCCTAGGAGCTGCAGCCACAACTCCATAGGAACGGCGGCGGAGCTGCCGCTGCCTGCGGGCACTGGCCGCGGAGGGCTGCGCAGCGCGGCAGACACCCTCGTGGTGAGTGCACCTTCCGCGAGCTGCTTCATCCATCCTCTGCCTTCTGCTATAGCGCGGACCCTCCTTGCCCTAACACACATTTTGCTTCAGCAGTTTGTCTCTGCTGTTGAAACATTTTCTTTTGCTCTCAGCGTTTCCCCTGGGTTTCACTAGACCAGGCATGTGCCTTGGTTCACATCGGGGCAGAGCCTTGCTCCATCTTCCCTGATGTTTTGCAGGCAGATTCTGAGGCACCAGCGCGTTCTGCTTGTGGATGTTTGTCTGCTGGTGCAGGTGCTCCTGCCGTGCACCCACCCTGTGATCGCAACCCTCGGTCTCACCTATGCGCTTCCTTTCGGAGAGAAACCCGGACCCCGTGTGTGTCTCAGTGCCAATGTAATTCTTCATTTAACTTTGTAGCTCAGCTATTGGGGCTTTTTGCAAACCTTTTAAATGTCTTACTGCTCATGTTTCTAGGTAAATCTTCTTCTTCCTTAGGACCTCCTGTTTCCATCTCATGTTGGTCAGGCATCTTTTTCTAGTTTTAGTATTTGTGGTCTCTTCTTCAGAGGAAATAGTGTGCATATATCTTTCTATTTGTAAATCACAAGAATGGGAGGCTTATCTGCATTAGCCTTATCTCCTGCCTTCAGAGCACTCGCTAGCGTAGCAGTGACTTACACTGGCCATTGTTCAGGCAATGGATTCGTCTCTGTGCCAGGCACTGTCTCTAATTATCCCTGAACATTGCAAAATGGCATCCTAGAGGGATGGAGAGGATATCTGGAGTGACTGTAGATTAAACTGACTGTGGAAAAGAAGAAGTTTGCCTGCAGGTGTTTTAGATGTAGGGCAATTGCAGATGCTAATTGGGGCCACATTTATATTTACTTTGGTTTGCTATGTGGTAGAACGTTAGTGTTTGACAATATTGCAGGAAACTGAACATCAGGGACTGGGGCAGGATTCTAGACATACACTTCATGCAAGCTCTTTCAGAAACACTTCTTTTCAAAAATCACTGGGACACAAAATCTTGGTTATTTGGTTCCGGATGATTAATAATTGTCCACCAATTCTAGCACAGCTGGGTACCTGGCAAAATAAGTGTTGCTTTGATTTTCCGTGCATGCTCGTGGCTGCTGCAGAGCACTGCGTGCAGTGCCTGGGTTCCGTGCGCCGCACCGTGGGTGTGTACGGATCCCCCCGGCCTCCTGCTCCTGCTGGCCTACCAGGCACCAGGGTGGTTTGCTGCAGAACGGCCCAGCGAGCGGTGCTGCTCTGCCAGGGGCTCTGTGCCTGGGTGCTCCCTGCTGCCTCGTGCTGCAGCCCGCGCTGCTGTTCATGGCAGGTTGGAGCTGGGCTGCAGGGAGGAGGGGGCCCGGCCTCCTCCATGCGCCGTCCTGGGACATTTTGAAGGGCTTGGTTGCAGTGCTGCTGAGTCTCCACAGGTCGAGGATCTGCGGGGAAGGATCCTCCTGCCCAAACCCACCCGCCAAGGCAGGGCAGGGAGATGTCAGAGCTGCCTGGGCATCAGTCAGGGCTATGCTGTCCCAAGTCCCCTCTTTTCCCTGGACCCGCCGCCCACCAACCATGTCACTAGTAGCTTTGGCCAAGGTTTATAAGGAAACTGTGGGGTTTGGGGTCTTAGCCTGCTTGTGGAGACAGTGAAGAGATTTTGCTTCTCATTTTGTTGATGTTGCACCTGGAAGTGCTGGTGCATCCCAGGAGTGTCCAGACCGCAGTGCTGTGCCCTTTGCCTGCTGCTTCTGGGCTCAGGGGACGACACATCTCCCAGTTCAATGAGGTTGGGCAAGGCTTCCTAGGCACTGCTGCCCCGGGGAGGGTAGGGCCGCTGCACAGCAGAAGATGAGATTTCGAGCTCGACACATCCCCTCACAGTGCCCTGCATGTTCAGTGTAACAGCCTTGCCGATACTGAGAGAATGTCACAGGGTGAAGGCACAGCAATCTACTGTGATTATCCTCTGCGTGGCTTATAGCAGTGCATTAGATTGTCATCTGCTAGAAATACAGCGGTGACAACTGTTACTATCTCAGTTATGATGCTCTGAAGAACAGCTGATTGAGACACAAGGCAGCCTAAAGCCCTGGGAAATGTTTCTCTAGTTCAGAACAATTTTCTTCCCACTTTAGCCATAGAAATGCAGCATTTCTACCAGCTTGGAGCTTCTTCTGGCCACACACACCAGCAAAAGTTTGATAAATATGTTTTTCTGGCAGCCTAGCAAGAAAATCACGGTCAAGAGTGCAAGCTGCCCTGGAATACTGAAGCGTTTGGTTTTAGCAACACTTTGCTGGATGCCAGGTGGGATCCTTCCAGCATAGGTGGAGGCATCACCTGCGCTGGCGCCAGTGCGGATACCGGGGACTGGACATGCAGGAACCCAAGCCGAGGCATTCTGCACTGTGCAACAGCCTTGCAACGGAGCTTCTGCAGCTGAGAGCACAGTGCAAAACAAACAGTGGCTGCTGGGAGCAGCTCCCGTGCTACAAAAGCGGTGCTGGCATGGCGCCCGTGTCCCTCCCGCGCAGGGACTGCCGGCCGAGCAGCACAATATGCTGAGGACAGATGGAGGGCTTGGAGATGTCCCCAAAGCGGGGCCGCGCACCGGAGAGCAGGTGGCTTGTGCCACAGCTTGGGGTGTAGGGTCCATCCCCGGCAAGCGAGTTCAGCTTGACCTCAGGGGCTTCCTCAGAGCTCCTGGCGCTCGGGTCATGCTGTCTAGGGCAGAGCTGTGGCAAGTGGGTGTTAAAACAGCTCAAGTAACCAATGGAGAGCATGGCTTTGCAGGACGTTGCCCAGACTTCACTGCTCTGTTTTTTCTCCCTGTCACATCCCCTGCAGAGCTGCGTGTCGGCAAAGGGTGCAAAGACCTACCGCTGTGCAGGGACGGTGCCCTTGCTGGACCGGCCATCAGGAGGAGCTTTTTGCCTGGACCATGGGGCATGGCTGGCTAAGATGCTGGTTCCTTCCAGGTTCTCCTTGTGGAGCAGGCTGTCTTCATACTTAACGTGCAATAATGAGATGTTTTTAACTTTATAATCTTATATAATTGCTCTCAAAATAGCTTCTGATTCATCCCTGCCTTTGAAGCTTGTAGTTTGCATTCCAGTAAGCTCTGCTTTTGTGGGAACCTGGTGGCAGCTGCAAATTAATGTTGGGGACATTGCTTCTCCCTGCCTAGCGTGGCCGGCTGGGCCTTCCTGCCCCCGTCCCCGTCCGGTGCCGTGGGAGGTGCCGGTGACGCTGCGGCGCCGTCGGGCGCCCGCGCAGCCACGTTGCGGAGGAGGCTGCTGGGCGCCAGCGGTGCCAGACTCCGTGTCTGGCATCTCGCGACCAGGGCAAACCTGCTGCTTTCTGCCAAAGGAGGCCGAGCGGGCGCAGCCGCAGGGCCCAAATGAGACCCAGCCCCCAGGGACTCGTCCGGGTCCCGGGGCTGCCTCTGGCACCCGGGGCAATGCAGCTTGTGAGGCAGGCTTGGCACTAAGCCAGGGTCAAGGATTTACTGAGTGTTCCTCATGTAAAACTGCCTGAAACTGTGCTTCCCGCTTTCACCCCATTCTGGGGAACTATGCGTGGTAGACAAGCCCCATGACTTGGCTGTAGTCTGCAGCACAGCACAGATGAAACCAAACTACAGAAGTATTTGGTCTATTGGAGCGGCTCTGCCGGCACCTGGGTTCTCGTATGGCCGCTTTCCTCTCAGAAATGCTGAATCTGGGTGCTCTCCTCACACCACTGGCGCAGTCTGGGACTTTTCCCCTCAGCACTCCCCAGGAATATTCCCAGCTCTGTGCCCTTCTCCTTCTGCTCTTTCCATAGCCACTGGACGTTGCTGCATCACGCTATCATTCGGTGGGGGTCCCTTGTCCGCTGTCTGTTTGAAGCACCTCCAAGCCTTAAAGCTGAGCAGTGTTGCTGAATAAACACGGCTTTAACCAGGATTAAATGGAAACTTCTCCCTCTCCCCTGTCCCGCCCTGCACCCCGTGAGCTGTGCTGCCGAGCAGAGCGGGATGGGTGGATGAAGGACGGAGGAGCCTGGAGCAGCACGAACGGTCCATGAACCGCACGGAAAACCGGGTTCTAGCAAAGACCTTCACTCCTCGGGACAGCCCGAAGAGCCAGGTGACCCAGGGAAAGAAAACAGGACCAGACGTCCCGTGTGTGAGGGTGCCCGTGGCCACGGTGCCCAAGGAGCGGCCTTGGCAGCCGGAGTGTAGCCCAGGGCCGGCAGCGCTAGCTCCAGCCTTGCAGAGCTCGTCTTTTCATGCCCCGCAGCACTCCCGCTCCGAGGATCCTGACTTTGCCCAGGCCCTGGCTGCGGCTGGGATGACTAATGGATGCCCGAGGGCTGAGAGACATCAAACGCTTTTTGTTTTCTCTGTGGAGAGTGGGTGGAAGAAGAGCTAAATTACATCCATGAAGATATTAAATATAGCTCTTCACATTAAACTTAGAATTATCTGTGAATCTCCTAGTGACAGCACAAACACCTTCAGAGTAATACAAGTAAATGTTGCCATAATTAGACCAATATTGTCTTGCAGTTAATAGACTGTTGCAATCACATCTTTGGCGTATTATTAATCGTTTTCTGATTGGACTTTGCTAATTATTCCCTTTGGTATCTTGGCCTGGGTAATTTGAAGTCATAAGGGAAATGAAGCTAGAGAGTGGTCCCACCATATTCTCTTAGTTAGTTGCCATCTAAGAAGCGACAACATGTATAGTTTTACTAATGAGTTGCTTGCAGAGGGCTGGACCCTGGAGGCAAGAGCTGGACTAACCACAGTGGATTCCCCTTTGCGTTTGGCTTTAAAGCGTTGAACTGCTGCACTGGTCTTTCCTGATGTTCTGGGCCACCTTGACCTCTCCCAGAAAGGCAGGGGAAGGCGCCAGAACATTGTGACCTCCCAGGACATTTGACGGTGTTGAGCCCTCCTGTAGGCTTTGCAGTAGGCATAGGTAGCAATGTGATTAGACACTGCAAAGATGTTAAAAAAGACAAGCTAAGAAATCAAGCCAGCTCCATGGCCTGCTCCTTGTCCATCTCCCCACCCAAGGTCTTGAGGACACTGACACAGGTAAGTGCTGGGGTGATACAAACACACGAAAATGTGGTTTTCCCAGGCCAAAGTGTCCTTCTGGTCCCTGTCTGCCTCTGGAGATGTCTTTGGGCGGATAGGCATGACCTACTTTGGTGCCAAGAACATTTGAGAAATATCTGGCCGTATGGCCAAGATTAGCATTTTTCTTTCGGCTAAGAGATTGTCTTGTTTTTGCAGTTCATGCTTCAAATGTCCTTTAATAATGTTTCAAATCTAGATATTTCCTAAAGTAACTGGTATTTTCACAGTCGCAAGAGAAAGCTCATTAAATCTATTAAGGTCAACTCTGTCCAACTGATATTTAAGTTTAATAAGTCAAGAACAAGTCTTGGGTAATTCAAAGTGATCATCAGACAAGCCAATATTCTCTAAGGCAGATACTCAAAAACGCCTGTAAAAACTCAGTCTCTTCTTCTTGTGCTTTATGTGAGAGCTGGAGGAAAGAGGAGGAGGAGGAGGTCATGCGTAAAAGTGTCTGCGAGTCCTGTCAAATGCGCTGTGATGGCCAGCTCAGCAAGAAGGGCCACGGGCTGGAACCTTTCGCAAGCGGGCAACAGCTCTTCAGAAGGGACAGCAGGTGACGTCTGATGCTTCTCATTAACGGGTCCGGTGTGCGAGATCTGTGCCAGCTGTAGGGTTTTTGCAGTGGAGAGAAGCATCTTAGCAGGAACTTTTCTGCCACGTCAACAATTTCCATCAGCGATGGATTCTGCACCACGGCTCTTCTGTGCAAGACCTTACCCTGTGCATTTAAATGACTAGGAGGAAGGGAGGTCAAAGAGGGGGCTGGTAGTATCGTCTGCTATTTGCTGATGAAAGGAGCTGGTAATCTGCAAAGCAGATTTGTCCTGAAAGCATTGCTGTTGGGATGTTGGATTTTTTAAACTATTTTTATTAGCCTGCGGGGTGTTTGCCACGCAAGTCTTTGAAGTGGAGCTGTGGGCAGACTTGGTCTTTAGCTTCATCTGCACCCTCACAGGCTGATAAAGGTATTGGTGACTCAGTGCCCACAGATGACGTCACTGCCAGCAAAAAATGTGATAATTATTTATCTCTTCAAAGCTCGTCTCTGTTATAGTCATAGGAGTAATTTTAAGATGGATAAAGAAGCTTCCCAGGGAAAATCTTTTGGGTAGCTTCTTGTCACTGAGCCTAAGTCTGTCCATGCATGCTCTGGATGTCTCTGTGTGCTTGAGTCAGGCTTCAGTGGCAGATGTTTCACAAGGGTCTGAAGGAATGAGACTGGAAAAATTATTGGATTGCTAAAACCATTTGCAGGAAAAAGAATCAGAACAGGAACAGAAAACATATTTGCAAAAAGAACATCTAAAGTGTCCTTACGAAACTCCCTGAATATCCTGGGCACGATTCCAAGACTAAACTCAAACCATGGGAAAGTGGCACCTCTGTGCGCTCCAGGCTGAGAGAACCGTTAATCAGGTGTCCAAGGAGGATGTGCTGCTGCCCGGCACGACTGTAGCTGTGGCAGAGGAGCCGGCACCGCTTGTGCACCCGGCTGTGGTGCCGGAGCTCCGGCAGCCTGGCCCCTGCGCTGGGCTGGTGAGTACACGGAGCGCTTGCTGCCATGATTGCTATTTCAGGAAAAGCCTATTTCAAGGATCACTTTGACAGTAGCTATGGTGAAGTACAGATGTGAGCCTCCCAGATGAGCTACTAAAAGTGAAGTTGCCTGGAAAGGATGTGTTTTGAGAGACTGCTTTAAATACAGCTTCTGAATGAGTCAGTTATTAGGGCTCTTGGAGATAAGAATTTGTTTGCCTTAAGTGTAGTTTGGCCTGACCTGGAAAGGTGCAGTGAACTCATACGGGCAAACATTAAATATTCATTTGTCCATCTAACCATCAGTCTGATCTAGCTCCATGCACAGAGCTCTCACTTTTTACTAGCTGCATGTCTTTCTCTTCAACTAACTTTACTGAAATCAGGTTCAGCTCTGGATTCAGTCAAGGGCCTCAGGCCCCTGGTCTGTGGGTTCAAGTGAACCAGCTGCTGTTTCACATAGCAGAGCAAATTGTCTGTGATCCAAGCAGTATGGAGCAGGAGTCAACAGGAGGTGGTGGTTATTCCGTACAAGAATGTATATTTCTGTGCAATCCAGACTTTGGAATGCCAGTTTGGGTGGGAATTTGGGCATTTATTGTAAGAAAAGAGCTAAAAGCAACCACTGTTTTCTCTTTCTGAAGAGCTGTGAGTGCTTTCACAGCCCGGATCATGTAGACATGCTCTCCATTTTTTCCCGGTTCCTCAGCCATATGTAGGGAAGCTCTTTCCTCCCCAGAAAAGCTTCAAGTGCTGCACTATATAGCACACAAGGCAAAAGTGACTCAGAAAGTTAGAGGTCTTGCATATCTTTTTCTCTGGATTTCTCTATGCTCTTTGGAATAGGGAAAAGAGTGCAATATCTGCTGCACAGCCTCCTTCTATATTTGTTTTCACTGCATCAGCAGCTTGCGGGTTGATTTTCTAATTCGCCACAGCTGGGCAAGAGGTGAACTTTAATAGTCCAAAAGCAGTCTTCTTTTCAGGATCATTGTGGGAGATTTTTGCTGGTGTGGTGTTTGAACACTTTTGCCAGGCAGAAGAACAGCAGTTTCTCCAGTGCTGCATGGCAGCTCGTCCCAGTCGTCGTGCTCTTCCATCGTTCTGCTCAGAGCAAGCCAAGGAGGATGCTTTGCAGCCCCGGAGATACCCTCTGCTCCCAGGTGCATTTGGGGCAGGGATCTGCTGGGACATCTGCTGGACCCTCCCAGCCTGGGAGAGATGAAAAGTCAGCTTGCACCATCTCTTACATGTGGCTTTCTCACACTTTTTCTTCTCTCTTTTCCTTCTGTCCCCCGGCTCTGCCACCTCCATAGACCTCTCCGTTAGCCTCCTTGCGCTGGTGGTGGTTGCATGTGGACTCGCCTTGGTGGCAGCTTTTCTCTTTCTCTTTTGGAAGCTGTGCTGGGTTCCTTGGAGGAACAAGGCTGTTTCCTCCAGCCTGGCGGTTGCACGGAGCAAGGAGACCATGGCAGACAAGCTCAAGGACACGGGCACAATGAGCTTCTTGGAGGCCGCTGTGAAGATCAGCCACACGTCGCCAGACATCCCTGCCGAGGTGCAGCTCTCCATGAAGGATCACATCATGCGGCGCACACGGATGCAGCGGCAGACAACGGAGCCCGCTTCTTCCACCAGGTGAGGGAGGCGCGTGCTCCGCGCGGGAGGGATGGGCAGAGGAGCAATGTTTAATGCAGCCCAAGGGGTGGATGCATTTGGGGGCTCTGCCCGGGGCTGGACCCAGCTGCTCTGTGTGGCCCCCACACAGCCCACCTTGCTGTGGGGTGGCTGTCGGCCCAGACAGGGACATGCACACGGCTGGAAACGACGAGCTCTTTGTGTGCTTACATAGCTCCACATCGCTCCGTGCTGGGGATGGCTTCTGGACGAGGCACCACATTTCTGCCTGTCTAGAAACCTGTGTTGCTTTTTGATGAGAATTTGCTAGGGAAGACTGGAAGCAGCAGTGCCTTGAGCAAACCCTCTTTTAGTGATGGCAATGCCTCTCTCACTTGAAAAGCCCTGCATGTCTTTTGCCATTAGGAAATGCAATGCCAGCATCTTGCAGCCGTAAGAGAACCTCCACACAGTGTTGCCTGTGGCTTGATCAGGGGAACTGGGCTCCTTTATTTAGCTACAGGCTGTTACTGATGTAGGGGGTGAAAACGCGGCTTGCTGCAGATTAGCAAGCTGCTCCCATTAATGCTCATTTTCTGCAGGACACGCAGTGTCTGTGCAGTGCTCAGGGGCACCAGCCCTATTTATTCTTGCGCTCTCCTGGTGCCAGGCTAAGGGAGAGGAGTGGAAGGCCCCTGCGGGGCTCACAGCTGTCCCGTCCCCTTGCGCAGGCACATCTCCTTCAAGAGGCACCTTCCTCGGCAAATGCACATGGCCAGCATGGACTACGGCATGGACGGTCCCGCTGCGGCCGAGCAGCCCACCAGCATCGGCCGCATAAAACCCGAACTCTATAAGCAAAAATCTGTGGACTCTGAGGACCCCAAAAAAGAGGCAGCAAAAACCTGTGGGAAGATAAACTTCACTCTCAAGTACGACTATGAGAATGAGGTGCTGACAGTGCGGATCCTCAGGGCGTTCGATCTGCCAGCCAAAGACTTGTGCGGCAGCTCAGACCCCTACGTGAAGATCTACCTGCTGCCCGACAGGAAGCGCAAGTTCCAGACGCGGGTGCACAGGAAGACGCTGAACCCCTCCTTTGACGAGGCTTTCCACTTCCCTGTGCCCCATGAGGAGCTGCCCAGCAGGAAGCTCCACCTCAGTGTCTTTGACTTCGACCGCTTCTCCAGGCATGACATGATCGGAGAGGTCATCTTGGAGAACCTCTTCGAGGCCTCCGACCTGTCCCGGGAGACGTCAGTCTGGAAGGACATAGAGTACGCCACGAGCGTGAGTACCCGCAGTGGCGGCGTACGGGGTGGTCCCAGCTGGTCCCGGGTGGTCCCAGGTGGTCCCCAGGGCCCTCCACGCGCCCACGGCAGTGGCGAGGGGCTGCTCGGCAGCGGCAGCGCTGGCCTGGCAGCAGGCTGGGCTTTGCTGCACTTGGACTGGCTGGGCTGGGCTTTGCTGCGCTGGGAGCATTGCTCCTGGTGTTACTGCAGCTGTTTGGGTTTGTGTGGACCTATCAGCCCTCTAGAATTCCCTCTGGAAAGGAAGCAGGAGAAAGACGTGTTCCTGCCAGCTCTGGTTAAGGCAGCAGGGGAAGCCACCTTCTCACAGGGCTGGGCACAGAGCGTTGACACTGACCTCCACGCAATAGCACGGGCATTAACCTCCGAATAACAGCACGTCATTCCTGCAGGAGTGCAGGAGGTGCCCACGTTGCTGATTTACCTTTCAGAACCTCAACTGTCACGCATTTTTTTAACTTTCCTGTGTGAAGTAGCAGACATTTCTATAGCTCACCCCAAGAAAGCTTAAGTCATGGAGAAAAAAACCCAAGCAGGTGGGAAGAAGCCAAGAGCAGAGAGCAGAGGGTGAATGCCCTGCTAGTACCTCCCAGCCAGCTGTAGCACACCCCAGATTTTGCTGTTTTATTGAAACTGAGAGGAATAAATACAGGTTGCACAAAATCAGTAGAAAGGTTTGGGTGACTAACAGCGTATCCGCTCAGTTATGTGGGCCAGGAGATAGGGACACATTTGGCATGGTTTGCACTGTTCACATCACCAGTGCTCACCTATTTGCTTACAGCTACCAGTGGTGAATCAGTAAGATGTTTGGGGTTTCATGTTGCAAAGGTTATTGATTCGGAGCCAGGGAAGGATGTGGGGCTGCTTCATGCCCAGAGCAGCAGGAGCAGAGGAGGCTCCAGCACCTTGTGCCCGCCAGGCTGCTCTGGACCAGTGTGCAGGGACTCCGCACTGCACGTGGCATCTGTGCTTCTTGCACAGAAACCTTCCTGTGGGATAGCAGCAACACTTCTAGTCATGATGCCTCAATATTTAATCTAAACTTTCCACTACTGCTAGGATTCAGGGCATGAAACTCACCTACCAGCACCGCAGGCCAGTGTTTCTGCAGCTCCTCGCAGCGTGGCTGTGCATCCTCTGCATGAGAAATGTTCAGCCGCCACTGTTTCTGCAGCACTGCCCACATTTGGGAAGATTACTGACTTATTTGAGAGTCAAGGAAAGTCTCTGTCAAGAATTGGGATTTTTATACACCATTTGTTAGTATTCTGCACGTCTAAGTGGAATAAATATCTAATCTTCGCCTTACAGAGGGTGAGAGTAAATTGCTTGGTGCAAATCTCCTTTGCCAACAAGAGCTGCTCTCCCAACATTTAGCAAAGCACTAAGTGCCACGTGCGTTTACATGTCTGTCTCCTTCCACCACTCTACTACTAACAGCTACAGTTTCCCTCCAGCAGATCATTATATTGTGGTGAAGAGACCCAAATGCTCCCTCTGCAAATACAGGTTTGTGTCGCTGCAGATGGTGGATTTCTGTACGCAGAATAAGCATTTCTCTCCTCATCTGGAGTGTATTTGGGAAACATCCTGCTGCCTCTAGAGCATGATGTTTGCTAACCATTTAGTAATACCAGTCCTGTTGGCGTCTCAGGCTGGGTTTGCTTCTCCCACAGCAAGGCAGTGACCCTGGGATGGCTTGTGAGCGTGCAACAGGCACATTGGTCTGGGTGAAAGCTGCTCATGAAAACTAATTTGCAGGGCACTAAAATAGTAAATTGCACCAGCGTCTCCTTGGGCAGAAACGGCTGCATGTCTCCCAGTGCCACGTGCCGGCTGCCCCTGGGTTGGCTGGGTGCCTCGTGCCCGCGGCGAGCGTGGGGCTTGCGAGGGGCCGTTGGCTCAGGCCCTTGTGGACGTGGTGCGGGGCCGAGATAACCCAAGCTTTGCTCTGCTGCAGGAGAGTGTGGACCTGGGTGAGATCATGTTCTCCCTTTGCTACCTGCCGACCGCAGGCCGGCTCACACTGACCGTCATCAAGTGCAGGAACCTCAAAGCAATGGACATCACTGGCTACTCAGGTAAGTGCTGCACAGGACCGCTCCCTGGGCACAGGACGGTGCTGCAGCCTGGGACATGGGGTGTAGTGAGTGCAATGGGGCTCGGGTTGCCCCGGGACAGGGCTGCCCTTACTGGCATGAAAAGCAGTATCTTTGCCAGTGAATGGGCATTGCAGGACAGGATCTGCACTAGGAGCCTGTGTGGTACCATCCCAGGCACCTGCAGGCAGCGGTGGGCAGGGGCAGCAGTGCACTGGCTGGAAGCTGCCCTGGGCTGGAAGGTCCTGGGGCACGAGGCTCTACCAGGCAGGCGCCAGCCCCCTCTGCCTGCAGTCCCCCACGCAAGAGCCCATGGACAAACCCTCAAAAGGGGCGCAGAGCGATCCCCATAGGGCCTGTCCTGTCTGCCCTGCAGATCCATACGTCAAGGTGTCTCTGCTGTGCGATGGGCGAAGGCTGAAGAAGAAGAAGACCACCATAAAGAAGAACACACTGAACCCCACCTACAACGAGGCCATCATCTTTGACATCCCCCCGGAAAACATGGATCAAGTCAGCCTGCTCATATCTGTTATGGACTATGACCGGTAGGTGGGAGGGCTCCTGCTGGGAGCCACTCGCCCCATCTCGCTGCCCCGCTGCGCAGTGCGAGGTGGCGGGATCACCAGATGTCCCTGCCAGGCGCTGCTTGTGGCACTGGAGCTTAGGGCACTTTTCACTCCCGCCCGCAGCGTGGGCCACAACGAGGTCATCGGGGTTTGCCGTGCTGGGACGGCTGCTGAGGGGCTGGGCCGGGACCACTGGAACGAGATGCTGGCCTATCCACGCAAGCCCATCGCCCACTGGCACCCGCTGGCCGAGGGGAAGAAATCGCTCAAGGAGGTGAGTGGGGCACTGCCCTCCTGCTGAGTGCCCTGGCGCCCAAGTGCCTCAGTGCCCCGAGCAGCTCCATGCAGCCTGCAGGGCTGAGGGAGGGGAGGGAGCCTCTTCTGCACATCTGCTTCTCTTGTATTTTCTTTTTCTCTTCTTTTTCCTCTTTTTTTTTTTTTCTGATTGCAGAAAAGATGATCCAGACTAATCATGTATTTCAAGATTTAGTTTCGTTATCCTAAAAGATTTTTCTGTTGACTCATCCCTGAGCCTTTGAGGATGCATAAATAGGATGGCTGTAATTGCTCCATGTGTCTCCCAGGAAAGAGCCTCGTTGGAGGCAGCCATGGGTGATGAAACAGGCCCTGCAGGCCTGGGTGACATTTTGACCATCTCTAGCATTTTCTTTCCCAATTTCTTCACACTTCTATGCAGTTACTTGCTTTTTGATGGATTTAAGCCATCAGTTCTGCAGGGAAGAGCATCGTTGATGCTTTGCATGGTGATAAAACAGCACTTGTGCCTTGAGGGTTTGATACGATACAGGGAACAGCCCTGGGGGAGACATAAGCCAGGGCAAGACACAACATCCTCAAATAATGGAAATCCGGAACCCGCAACCCACCTGCATGGGGCCTCTGAGGGCTGTAAGCCCTGACCCATGCAGGAATACGCACAGGAACACTGGAGGCAGGCGTATGGATGACTCACATTCCAAAGCAAGCACTGAAACCTCAGCTGAGCCCCCAAGCCTCTGGAAAAAGTCACATGAGTCATTTCCCCTCTACCCCCTCATAGTGCCAGGTCAGGAGTTCTGCAAAATAAAAATTAAAAAAAAAAAAGAAAAAAAAAAGGAAAAAAAAAAGGAAAAAAAAAAACCTGCACAAAACCTGGGCAGAGACATTCAGACAAGCCCCTTTCTGCAATCTAATGCATGAATATATGTGTTTTTCTCCCCTGCAGTGGCGTGGCCGGGCCGCGAGCACCGACAGCCAGGGCTCCTGCCCCTCTCCCAAGGCACCGCCTACGCCGTGAGCGGAGCCGGGACCGGGGCCGCCTCCGCTCCCGCTGCACCCGACGGACATCGCGTCGCTACCGGGGTCGCTGCGGGACCCGCATTGCAGCCAGGGTCGCTGCCGGCCGCGGCGTCGCTGCTGGACACTGCGCGGCCCCCGGCCCCGCGGCGCGGCCCCCTCGTGCCCTGCCCCGCTCCCGGCTCCCACCCTGCGGCTCCGCTTCCTGGCGCGGCGGGCATGCTGGGACGGGGAGCTCAGGCTGTCAAATAGTCTGTAACGTTTTTTTCTGTGCCCAGAACAGCTGGGGAGGTGCGGACGTGCCTGGCTGCCAGCAGCCCCGGTCCGGGCAGTGCACAGGAGCAGTGTCCCTGCTGTGTCCCCCGAGTCCCCGAGCCCCGGGTGCCCCTCTGCCCAGGAGCATCAGCGACAATGTTCCTGTGCCCCTGCATGAGCAACGCTCCTGTCTCCCTCCATCCTGCAACCTGCTGTGTTGGCAGGGCTGCAGTGCTGGGGAAGACGAGCACAGCTGATGCTGATACAGAAAAACTTCCACAATTTTCTGGAGCTGCGAGCGGCTCCAGAAGAGCCAGGTTTCTCAGGCCCAGTTGCTGGGAGGGAGGATGCCTGGCACCAGGTCCATCCCATCGTGGCCAGCAACATCCCAAGAGAAGGGTCAAGACAGGAGGAGCACAATGGGCATGGTGGCCCTCCAGGGATGTGGCAAGAGCCTGGAGGTGCCAGCAAGGATACCAGGGAAACCTGGGAGAAGGCAAGCGTCATCACCGGGCTGCCAGTGCCGGGGGTGCACGTGTTTGTGCCCATACTCCTTCCAAACCCTCCTGTTAGTGTGTGTTTCTTGTGTGGTCAGTAACTGAACACCCACCCCGTGCACACCCCATGCTTGGTCCGCGCTCCGTTCCCCTTGGCTGCCCCTGCTCCCTAGGAGACCAGCGGCACAAGGAGCAGTGCAGCAGCCCCTTCCCCAGGCTCCACGTTGCTCTCTGCTCCTCTCTCTCCTGCTTTACCCCAGCAGTTCCAGGTGTCCTCACACTGCTGGGCTCATCCAGGCTTCGTTTTGCAAAGCAAAGAAGATGGCAGCTGCTTTTGGGCCAAGGTCAATGGGCTCCAGGCTCAGGGCT
The DNA here is from genome assembly GCF_003342845.1 of Nothoprocta perdicaria. Lineage (NCBI taxonomy): Eukaryota > Metazoa > Chordata > Aves > Tinamiformes > Tinamidae > Nothoprocta > Nothoprocta perdicaria. The sequence continues at coordinate 258,960 of NW_020455592.1, forward strand.
GAGAGGGGAGGCCACAGGGAGCCAGTGCTGCCGGGAATGCTGCCTGGGGCCACCAGAGCCCCAGAAATGGGTTTCTTCCCTGCGCTTTCCCCAGTGGTGTTTTGTACCTTTTACAGTTCTACAGCTATATTTTAAAACAGTGCGTTAATCACGCAAATATAAACCTTGTACTCCATGTCATCTGTAGTTAAATGTGGCATTTACCACATGCATGTTTCAAGAGACTAGGAGAGATGGCAATGGAAAATGCGGATCGTGAGGGCTGGGGAAGTCTGTAGGCCGAGCCGGCGCATCCCGGCACGGGTCCCGTTGCCTTGGGAACAGCGGGAGCGAAGGCGACCCGCAGCATGGGAATGAAATGCAGAAGCGCGACCCGGGCGTCGCATGTACAGAGCATTTGTGGTTTGTTCAGCAGCACAAAGCAAGCAGCTTGCCGCTCATCTCCTGCTGGCTCTTGCACATCACTCCCCACTGAGAAATGGGAAGAGGGGAAGAGGAATTCTACTGTGAGGAGGGACAGAGGAGGAGTAGTAAGGAACCAGGTTCAGTGGACAGCCAGCGAGCTGGCACCACGCTCACCTGTTTCAGTAGAGCTGGAAGAACGGGTGGTTTGTTTCTTTTGACCCTGCCTCTGTGGAAATGGCATCAATTTTCTGCAATAATCATCATTCCCACAGTGGTGTGCCCCAGATTCTGGGACATCTGTAGTGGGAAGATGCTGTGCCTGGTCCCAGCTCCAGATGTGCAGTCCCTCTTCCAGGGATCCCAGCTCTGTCTGGAGGTGGCCCCAGAGCTCCAGGGTGATGGGCAGCCTTGCACTGTGCCATGATCCTGCTTAAGTGGTTTTGGTTTTTGCTTTGCAGTTTTGCAGATGCAAAATGCAAAATATGTCAGCCCCAAGCAGGAGCAGGGGGAGATGCCCATGGCTCCAGACCCAAGCCCTGATCCTGCCCCATCCCAGACCGGCCCCAACCCCAAATCCCCGGTCCTGATCCAGCCCAGCCGCATCACAGACCCGCTGAGGTGCAGGCAGGAGAGGGGACCAGGCCACGTCAGGCAGAAATCCTTTATTGTGGCAGCCCCGGCGGTTCCCACTCGGCGCTCTGTCTGCACTGCTGCCACGGTGCTGCTCAGACCTCTGTCTTCTTCTTCATCTCCATGCGGTATATGATCTGGTAGCCATCATCCCAGGCGTAGAGCTGCCGCTCGTGCGGGTGGTACTTCATGCCCGAGTGGGAGCCGTAGCGCTTGGGGAAGTAGACGAGGGCGGCGTCCTCGGCAGCCAGGGTGCCGCTGACGTCGAAGACGCACTGGACGCGCGAGCGGCTGGGCAGCCGTGTGTTGTAAACCACGTGCAGCGCCCCACACACCACAAAGGCCCCCTCGGCGTTCTCCCGCGGGCATGGCGTGTCCCACATCTGCTCGATGTCCAGCGAGTCGGGGTCCAGCTTGGCCAGGCAGATGTTCTTCTCGTTCTCCTTGGTGGCATAGATGGCCCAGAGCCCCTCCTCATCTGCTGCCACCTCGATGTAGGTGGAAGGGGAGAGCCCAAAGACGGGCACCTGCTCCTCGGCCGGGAACACTGAGCTGTCCACCACCGTCTTGTTGGCCAGGTTGAACTTGATCACCTGGAAGGGGCCCTGCTGGCGGATGTAGTAGAGGTGCCCGCCGTAGACCAAGTGCCCGGTGCCCACCCAGGGGTAGGGCAGTTTGATGCGGGCGGCCTTGCGTGTGGCTGAGAAGAGGGTGAACTCCCGCATGCGCGGGAAGACGTACATGGTGTCATTGGCGGTGCCGTCGAAGACGTAGATCTTCTCTGAGCTGCCCGCCATGTCCTTGCTCCAGAGCCCCGCGGCGCTGCCGAAGCGCTTCAGGATCTTCATGGACCGCACGCTGGCGATGGTGTCACTGCAATCTGTGTGCACGGGCAGCTGTGAGCATGGGGAAGGTGGCAGCCCCGCGGCCCTGCGCGTCCTGGCTGTGCACGCTCATGCAAAGTGTGTGTGGGCAAGGGGCAGGAGATGCTGCCTGGGGCTCCGATGTTCATGAGAATGTGGGGTTTGGGTTGGAGACACCCCAAAACGCCTCTGCCCGGGTGTCATTGCCACCCGCCTGTCAGGGAGTCCCATGTCCCACCCTGCGCCGGTGCCGCGTGGCCGCTCACCTGTCAGCTTCGCGTACTTCTGGTTTTTCTGCTGCTTGGCCGTGGCCACCTGCTTCTCCAGCAGGGTCTCGTCCACCTCCACACAGGGTGGCGCGGGGTTCTGGGTCTCCAGGTAGTCCACCTCACGCTCCAGGCGGTCCACGCGCACAGCTGCGCTCTCCGCCTCTGCCCGCAGTGCCTCCCGCTCCTTTTCTGCCGCCTCCAGCATCCCCAGCACCTGGTTCTTGAAGTCCCGCAGCTCCGTGGAGTAGCGGCTGCTCTGGTCGTGCCACTGAGAGATCCGCTCCTGTGCACCCAGGGGACACTGAGGTCCCTGCGATGGGGCCCCGCACTGCTCCTGCTCCGCACTGTGTCCCATTGACCCGGCTCCCCTGGGTCTCATCACCACCCGCGCTCGCACCCGGGCACAGTCCTGCTGCTCCTGCACCCACAGCGCCCTTGCACCTACGATGCTCCCACGCTTGTGATGTTCCCATGCCTGCAACGCTCCTGCCATGTTCCCACACTTGCCATGAACCCGCAACTGCACTGTTCCCACAGCACAATGCCCCTGTGCTTGCAGTACTCCTGCACCCCCAGTTAGCCCATTCTCGCAGTGTTCCTGTGCCTGTGGTGCCCCTGCACCCACCATGCCGCCCCCGCTGTTCTCCACGACAAGCCGGGGCCAGGTCACCCAGTCCCTGCTCTGCTCCCACCAGGAGCTCGGCTGCCTCCGACCCCATCGTGGCCCAGCAGCAGCACCTGGCACGGGCACCTACCTCGAGGAGCGCAAGGCGCCGCTCCATGTACTCCATGAACTGCTGCTGCTGGGCACGGGGGGCGGCGGGCAGCAGCGCCAGGAGCAGCAGGCAGCAGCGCCAGGGCCCCATGGCCGTCGGGTGGGAGCAGCGGGCGCAGCGCTTCCAGCTCAGCGCTCTGGAATGCTCCAGCCTCCCCAGCCCTTATTGGATCCAGATGGGGAGAGTGGGGAGGGCAGGCTGCTCCCTCCGCAGGCGCTGGCCCCGGGCGCCTTAACCCCTTCAGCCTCGGAGCGCGAGCCTGAGGATGCGCGAGGTGGCCGGCAAGGGGAGCGCAGGGCAGGGCGAGGGCAGCACCTGAGGGGCACGGACAGGGCCAGGGGCCGGCCTGGCGCTGCAGGGCGCCCACCCGCCCGGGGCAGAGCCCAGCCCCGCGTCCCACGTCAGCAGCAGAGCCTGCGGTGCCCACGGTGCCCGGGCCCCGCTGCGCGTGAGGCTGCTCCTGCTGGGGAGGGCAGCGCTCGGGCTTGCGTCTGGGCCAGGGGCACCTCCAGCTCCACGGGCCCGGTCGGGTCCTCACCAGGGCGCCACGTGCCGGGAAGGGGAGTTTGGGAAGGCCGGAGAGTCTACACGCCACTTCTGCCCAGGGCCCTGCAGGAGCAGAGGCAGCAGCACCCGGACAAGCGACATCCTGGTCCCGGTGCAGGGACACAGAGTCGAGCAGGAGGCCGAGCTGCGTGGGGGGCTTGACACACCCGTGGAGGTTGCACACGGGCCTGTGGACATACACAGAGCTGCAAAGAAATTCCTGTTTTCCCAAGCTCAGGATGGCCCCAATGCCGTTGGCTGCACGAGCCACTGGCAGCAGTTTGCCGAGAGCCCGTGCGGACCCTGAGCAGCAGGAACCAGCAGCTGGTGCTCACATTTCATCACAGATAAGCCAAAATCCCTTTTCCCATCCCCTTTAACAGAGCAAGCAACCAAATGAATAGAGTACAGAAAATTAACCCTTTTTATTGATGCATTGCAATTGTTCTACATTTTTACCATATTATGTAGAAAATACTTAAAATACAAGCTACTTTGTAAAACCAAAGACAAACATTGAATCCAAAGATAAACTATGTTTTCACGATGGACCCTTTTCCCATATAGTTAGTATTAAATTTTAAATATCTATTTCTTTTGTTAAAATGATTTTTACATACCCCCTAAGTACATCAGCAATACAAACATAGATCAGTAATCGCCAGAAACTACCTGTATCTAGAGGCCTGTAAAAAGGAAGAGCACAACCATAAAAGAAAGTTAAATTTTACACAGTAACTAGCATATCAAATACATTTAATAAAGTAGGAATTCCATTGCAATATCAAGGATTCAAGCAGAAATACTAACATTACATATAATGTACTGCTACATGTAGTGAGATAGATATATTTCAAGCCGAATCTGAAATCACACATTATATAAAGTTTAGCAACAAACAACCATGTGGACATGCGGTACCATTCAGAAGCTTAAATAAAACAGAAAGCAGGGCTGTGCCAATCCTGTCATTGAGAAGCAATTTAGTTTCACGTCCCAAAGGGGATGGGTGCATCCCATGACCCGGGCGCACAGGGAAGTCTCGGGATGCGGTCTCTGCAGGGGCTGCTGCAGCTCGTGGAGCCAAACAGCTCCGGTTGAACAGCACAGCTCGTACGAGTCCAGATGGGACCACGGCCATGGAAACTCGAAAAGCAAGCCGCAAGCTGCATCTGTGGTGGACAACTTGGGAAAAATGAGAGGAGTTAAAGAGGACTTTAATTTCTATGCAGAGATAGCAAGTTGCTTAATAAAATCTGTGCAATGGCTCTGATGACGAGGACACTTGATCTTTAAACCTGTTTTGAAAGGACCTGGGTATGCATGGGAAGAAGGGCTGCATCCCTTAGAGCAGGCCAGCAGCAGCTAAATCATGCAACACGCACGGGGCCGGGCTCACACTGGGGACGGAAACCTGGCCCTGATCGGGGGCAGTTTGTTGGCTTATTTTATGCTGTGTATCATCAGGGAACTTCAGGGCAACCAAAGACTTTTCAAATGGAGTGTTCCATCTCATCTGTAACACTTCCTGGCATGACACCAGGTCTTGCAAATATGCTCGGCTGGTTTACAGGTAACGGCGTCTAAAGCCAGAGAGGCATTTTAATCCTTCCTCTGCTTTGGGAGAGTGGAAGGGAGTTTTTCTCCAACCTATTAGCATGTTTTGCTAGAGGTCTTTACGTTTCTGAAACCCAGGATTTGGAATTTCTTTGCCTTCTGATGGAAAGGCACAACTCTGTACCCAAGAGGTATCTCAAGGTAAAGTACTGAATACAAGCAATGTAGTATGGACTAGTAGGAAAGTGCTCACAGCAACCAACAGTATCACTTACACCAGTGATGTGAAATACCGAGATTAGCTAGATATCCTCACATTTACAGAAATGCTCTGACTAAAAATACACTGAACAACATGTCACTAACACCAGTGTCCAGCTCCAAAGTCCTTGTTCCCTCTAGTGAGAGAGATGCAAAGCTTTAGCAGTTCCTCAGCTCCAGATTCAGTCCACACCTTCCCCTATTAATAATGTGGAATTTCAGAACAGGATTTTGCACCTCTTGCCAGACACGAGTCAGAGAACTGGCCTGTTCCCACCTGGACGGAGCATAAACTGGGTTTCAAGGTTACCAAAACCTTTTATTGCTGCAGTACGTTACTGCTCGAGACAGTTTATTTTCCTTTTGGACAAGATACTCATCTACATACTGACATAGTACAGGGGACCAAGAAAACAAAGTTTAGTTTAAAAACTGCACTGATTCTCCAGACTGCTCATTTCCTCTGAGCACCAGCTAGTGCTGCAGTTGACAAACCTTCCCAACAACTCCACAGTAGCAGTTGCCTTACAGAACTTTTAAAATGGTATCATGTGCTTTACAGCAGGCTCTCTTTGGTATAAATATTCTATTACTGAACTAGAAATATTTTACAAGAAATGTCTGCTATTAACATAGGGGAAGATAACGCCATACTAATCTAGTAAAAAGTGATTGCACATATTTAATCACTTCTGCAATATTAGACTAAACATTCCAATGCATTCCCAGCACTACCCTATTCGAAATGCACTGACAGACATCTAACAGTACATGTGCCATTTCAAGGAAAAGCTTTAGGGGAACATCGCTTCACTCCAAACAAAAAATGTAGCTTTTTATGACAGTATTAAAACTGAGAACAACGCACCTATGCAACATACTGCTCTTCTTGCTGTGATAAGCTTAGTGGATTGCTTCAATTTGATGGGGGCTTGCTGGTCCCTCATAAGGCAAGCTCACTGTAAACTCTAGTCACACTACATCATCATTTAAGGCACTACAATAAGGGGACACACCAAACAACTCTTCATCACACATACCTGTGCAAAACAAATCAGAAGGTTTCCTTTTCTCTCATGAAGCCCTACTCCTCTCTCAGTGCTACAGTGATGAGCTCTAACCATTGCATTATATCACATACATTCCAACATGTATCAATTCATTTTGGTTTAAATACAAAGAATACATCAACTCCATCCCCAGGAACGTTTAAGAATTAGACAAACACCAAGTACAGAGTTCAAGTATAATCACTACACATTTTGATTACAAAGACAGAACATTTGGGGTTAGCAGGAAGTTTTGCTTGTTATATTTTCTAATCAATATGTACATATTTCATTTTATGTAAAATATTAAAACACCACCAATACAAAACTTCTAAAATAGTTTTAAATTCAGTAATAAACTTTAAAATCTGATTTTTTTCCTTTTTTTTCTTTTTTTTTTTTTTTTTTTTTTTGCAATTCCTACATGCAGGTACTGTATACAAGTTTTAATAAGAGCGCTTTAAAGAAGCTGTTGACATATCCAGGAGGATACGCTCACAGGAGTATAAAAAGCTGTACAAATCAATACAGTGATGTTTCATTGTATTTCAATTGCTCAACTCCCTCCTAAATTAATCGTATGAAGAAAAAATATTAAGAAAAAAAAATGAACAAAAAAAAGCCCTGTGCTTTCGTGAAGGAATCCAGCTCCATTATAGGACCAGCATCTATCACGGTGCAGAGGCCGAATTTCGGCCAATGCAGCCTTTCACTCTCATTGAGGAGTACGTCCTTCTCGCAAAGCTGAGTTCTGTTACACAGTGAGATCTTGAATATAGTTTGAAACGCTTAAAAGATGCAATGATTGGAATTCAGCTGTGATGTAGAAACACAGAATTTTCAAGAAAACAAAACAGATTTCAGGGTTTACACAGACTCCTGAATATTTGTTACTAGCACAAGGCAGCTGCCTCTATCAGTCCTTAAACAGAGCAGAGAAGTAAACAAAAATCTTGACAGTAACACATAAAGAGATGTAATGCCTTTTGCAGAACCAGCAATTTGTTAGAAAGTGAAAATACAGAACAAATGTTAAAATATTAAACTTGATTTTAAAACTGCCCCAGCAATGTTCTGAGAAAAATGTGCATTATATTTTGAGTGGCAATATGGATTTGTGCAAGCTGTTAAAATATAACCTGCTAGTTTTTTTGTTTAAATTAAGCTAAGTTAAAAAAAAATTGTCAGAATATTTCAAGACACTGATTTTTCTTTACCCTTTTGATTAGCGTAACAGAACAATTTTAAATAAATGGCAACATGATTTTTTTTTTTTAAAGCATCTATAAAAAGTAAGTAAAATCTTAAAAACTTAATTAGCAACCCCCATACTGGTAACAAAGCATGCTGCTCAGTTGGTGACTGAGCTCGTGAGACATTTCTGAACAACACACAACCAGATTAGGGAGAAACAAACACCAGGCAGTCACCACCAGGTAAAGATTCACCTGAAATCCCTTTCCCAACTCTGCAGCCTATTGCAGGACAGTGCTCTACGGGGATCTACAAGTACGAGTACTGGTTGATCTTTGTAGGGCTCAGCGGATATCCAGTGTAAATAGCAGATCCTCTGGAAGCACCAATATAGGACTGGGGAGCAAACTGGTGCTGGTACTGGGCAGGCGGGACGTTTGCGGAGGTCAGCAGACTGGGACCAACGCTCACAGGGACCTGATGGACAAGCGTGCTGGGGTGGGCAGCGTACGTGGTGTGCCGTGAGGAGCCCTGAGGGGAGAAGAGATGCGCGATGGACGTGGTGGAGCCCAGCGTCGCAGCACTGGTGGGAGCGTAAGTGTACATGTGCGGCTGGCTGGACAGATGCGCGTTTGCCGTTGCTGCTGCCAAATGGGGATGCACTGGGCTGCTGTGCTGAAACGTGTAGGGAGCCTGAGAAATAGTTGATGTGAGGGGAGCCACGTAAGCCTGCTGCCTACGTGGGACTGCATTTCCACTTCTCTCCTGTGAAGCCAGCACCGTCGTTTGCTGGTTCTGCAAAGAAGTAAACAAAGTTAGCAGGTGTCCTCAGTATAGAGCCCAGTGGAGAGGAGCAGAGTGAGGAAGGGTTCCGCCAGAGCCTCCCGATCAACACCTGTAGTCTAGTTGCAGGACTGATTGCCACTTCTGTCAGATCCTCCCTTCCATGAAGTCAAGACACCTGCAGCTCTGTGATACCCTCAAGTGAATTCAAGAAGGGTTAACTGTAGTTACACTGAGTCAGATTACTCTCCCTCCTGACGGGCTACACCTCGGACTCCAGCGTGCACAGGCAGGTCCTGAACACAGCACTTACCTGGCTGAGATTGAGAGGCTGCACGCCGTTGGTCACCATGCGATGCGGTCGGTACCCGGTAGGTGTTATACAGCAGCCTGATGACTGCCCGCTCACGGAGGCCACTGGCTTGGTCTTACTGGTACTGCTCAGGATGCCTGAAAGATTTCAACAGATTAGCCCGTTCTTCCCCATGCACAGTGATAACCAGCTTAGGTAACTCAAGAATACACAGGAGCTATTTCTATGACAGAGCTGTTTCTTTGACTACAATTTAAAATCTGATTGAAGAAGAAATCAACGGGAATTTTAACAATGGGAATTTATTTGTAAATACAGCCTAGCACATACATGAAAGGTAATGTACCAGCGAATGTGGAAACACCAAAGTTCATGATCTCAGAACATCAATTGCAAAGCTGAAGTTGCTGAAAAGCTAATGCAAATTGTCCAAAATTGTCAGGGATAAGACAGCATCTGTGGCAAACATTACAGAGCAACCTGTGAGAACATAACCTACCTGAAGCCTGGGTAGCTACAACGCAGTCATTAAGCTGTGTTTTCAGCGGTGGCACAATGATAGTTCGAGAGCTGGAGCTATCAGCTGCTCCCCTGCTGGGCAGCTCCAGGACACCACTGGTACTCCTGAGAGAGGAGAGTGGGTCTGTGGCATAGGGGCTGTTCAGGGAGGAGTCGGAATCAGGGGAGTCATTAACAGTAACGTAGCTGATGACATTGGATCTCTGCTTCATGCCCAAACTGCAGGAAAAAACAACAAAAAAAAAAAACGCAGAAACATTTCAGCTTTTCTCACAAGACATACGGAGCTCTCTTTGTGGTATCTCACACCCTCCTACTTTACGGATGAGATTCTAGTTAATAGAAAAACGAACACCACAGTGGACAGGATACAGAATTCCCTGTCTTGTGCAGTGTTTTTAGTATAGCCAGAGCTCTGCATATAGCTACCTGGACTGAGCTCAAGACAAACTGATACAGGCTTCCTAAATGAACTTCCTACCTGGCAGGTTTGTATTTGCTGTCCTCCTCTTCATCAGTGTCACTGCGAATGGTGATGACACTGACAGGAGGGCTTGGAGTGTCTGGGATAACAATGGGCTGGTGCTGCTCCTGCACTGGGACATGGACGTTGGAGGAAGAGGAGGTGGAGCGCAGAGGACTGCTGCCAATGAGCGAGTAAACTTGGGAGGGCACAGTCTCTAGAGCTGAGCTGGGCCTGGAGAAAAACAAGGCAATATTCAGCTAAAGGTCAGCAGTATGGGACACACAGCATCAGCAGCATTAAGAATAGCCAGGCTCCAGAGCACACAGACAAAAGGAAACATCTTGAAACACACGAGAACTTCTGTGCAAATTTCTTCATGGAACTAAATTCCTATAGATCCCAGACAGGATCCATGCAGCCAGTGATGCTCTGAACAGACCTGATTGATCTGCACTGTGAGAAACCTGCCACCCCGTTAGTCAGATTTCAGTTCTGTGACTTGAACTGCTACAGCACCAACAGGCTCTGAACATGTTAAACCTTCCTACGACCAATAAAGCACTTGGTCAGTCACACTACTAATGCAGCTTGCTTACTTGGCTGAGCTTGGTGCTGGCTGTTTGTTCTTCTTTGCTGGAACATTGCTGCTTTGCTGCTGCCTCACAACATGAGCAACTCCAACATTCAGGGGCTGTGTTGTAGCTAGTGTCACGTGGTTGGTCAGCAGCGATGGCTGTTGCATGAGCGCGCTGTATTGATTTCCATGGGAGTGCGCATTCCTGGGGCGGGAAGGGGAAAAGAAAGAGAGACCCAGACCCCATGACTACGCTGCAGGCACTGCAAACTGCACCCAGCTGCATAAAGCTGCCTTGCAGTTCTGAAGGGGAGAGAATAATTCCGTGCACTGCACACTGCACTGCTCACACTTGTAGGGGACACAGAAGCCGCCCCGCGCAGCCCCTACCTCCAGTCGGCCAACTGCTGGCTGCTGCCGATCGCCTCGGGAATCACTGCCGCCGGCTGAACGGAGTTGTGCAGAGCAACCCCCGGGAGCTGCTGCCACGTGGAAGGAAGCAGTATCTGCTGGGTTCCCCCAGGCCAGGCCTGCTGCAAAACAGCAAACAGAGGAAACAGATTCACTAAATTTCAGTTCCTACAGATGGGGAGAAAAGAGACTTGTTCCAAGCAATAAATTGACTCAAGTAGATTGTTAACTTGCAGAGATAAAGATGCATCACAGCATTTCCTCAGACAGCTTCAGCCCAGCAAGAGAACAGGAAAACCAGAGAAAGAAGCTTCCCCTAGCACTTTGCTAAGTTTTTGTGTCACAGATGTCACCCAGGGAAGAGGATGGTGTTAATATTGTACTGCAGAAAGAGTGCCTGAAAAAGAGGAGACAAGATTAGCCTACAGGCCAGGAACACTAGAGTGTTGAGGAATGTTTTTCATGTAACTTTATGTGCACTACCCTGCTGAAGCCTTCCAGAATATGAGGCCAATTTAGTTATTTTTGCTTTTCTGGCTTACAGGATTCAGTTCAAGATAGCTGACACAGTGTTATTACTACAAAAATTCACTCAAGCTCAATTAAATCACTGAAGGAGAAAATGTAATCAGTACATTAAGAAATGGTGCATCAAGAGACTTGTTTGGTTACCCAATAGATGCATAAAACTAGTTTCAGTTAATTAAGGTAACTAACTTTCCTCTACAAATTAATGAAATGCATCATTTCCTGGGGAAAAACAAACGAAAAGTTCTGCAGTACAATATTTCTATGATTTTGAACACATAACTCTCTTTCTTGCAGTTTAAATTGCAAAACTATAAACACTCAGTCTTAAACAAAATATTTCTGCAAGTAACAGATCTACTTATTACAAAAACTGGTTCCAAAACAAGAGGCCTTCAAAGCAGAGAACTGCTAAAACCTCTGCCAACATAAGCAGAATAATAATAATAAACAAATAAAAAAAGAGAAATATGTTAAAAGTCACACCATGCGTCTTTCCAAAAGCCAACACCTGCACAAGACAAAGCAGAGAGTTTAATACAGCAAGATCTAAATTCCCAACGAGAGTCAGAAACCGGGCCTTCCAAGCGACGAACTGTTTTGACAGAGGAAGGACAAAAATACGCAAAGCTTAGCAAATGGCTAATGCAAACTCAGGGGAAGCAGCAGGGGAGAAGTGTTGGAAGCACTAAAGGTGAGCGAATTCACGCCAAAGGCTCCCAGAATCCAAACAGAAATAGTAAGTTCTCCATAGAACAAAATGCTGTTATATAAACTCAGAATCCAGGCACATCGTTTAGGGACAGCTGGCTCTGATCTCCCACTGCTGCACAGGGGAGCTCAATGTCAGACCCGCTGCACATGCACAGGACAACAGAGCTAATTTGCCTGTTGAATCGAAAGTCCAAATACACTTTTCAAAACATCACTAACAACTCTCTTGTGCCCCAAGCTCTGCTACAGTCACCCTTGCCATTTTCAGAGTCTGAATTCCAACCTTTCAGCAATCATAATTCATGAGGAGGAAAGGAGATACATCCCTGGGTCTTTTTAGCTGGGAATTGTGACCCAGGAGAACCCATTCTCCTGCCCTCCTGACCTCAGCAACAAGGAGAGGTTAACTTGGTTCAAAAGAACTCAAATGAGTGGGTTTTAATCCCATCCTCATCCAATATGGCTCGAGCAAATTCCACTTTGGGAGAGGTTTCCATCTTGGAAGAAAATGACACTCAAACTACCACTTTAAAGCCACAAGAAACAAAATGGTTCACATAAGAAATGGAATGCGCTTTGAAAGACACGTGAGGATACCAATACTTAAGTGCACTGCAATGTTTTCATAAGCTTCACTGATCTGATTCTGGAGTTTTACAATGACTTCTTTGTGGCACTTGCAAAGCTGTTCTGAGGCAGGTGCCAGATGAATACAGAAGATGATAATTTTGAAAACATACACTTTTTTAAAAGCTGTGTTTATTGCCATCCCCCATCCTTTTAATTGTTCAAATGATAACTAGCTATTTTAGAAACGAGAGTTCATCTTTAATTTCAACCAAGAAATACAGTAAGAGCTGAAAGTATCTGTGAAGAACAGTATCTTTGTCTAGATGAAGCAAGCTACCTGTGATTGACTATAAACAAAGGCAAAAAAAATACTGTCAATGTCAACAGAGACTGAGAAATCAACTGCTAAACAATAAACTAAAAAATTTGCTATTACTGGAGATTTAGCCTGTGCTTAATGACATGAAATGTTTCTACATGCAAAGAAGATTTATATGTGTTTAGAACAAAATATGTAGCTAACTTGCCAAGTAGTTCAAATTCTGGCCATCCAGGTACCTGTAGCAGAGTCAAGCTAGAGACCAATTCCTTTGCATTCAATAATCCAAAGGCAAAGATGGGATAGTAAGTGAAGAACACCAACAATTATAACTCTTCTATAGTCTAGCTTAGAAGAGCTTTATAATACTAGGCTAGTAAAAAATAATAGTCAATGGATCTGGATTCTTTACAGAGCCACACTAAACATCAGAGTCAGACAGTGCTTCAGCAATGTTGGGGAGGAAAACAACAAGACATTAAGATGTAGCAAGAACACAGCCACAAGATGGCACATGCTTCCATGCCCTCTGCAAGTCTAAGTTAAAACAAAAACTCAGTTAGTGAACACAATCAAGGAGGCAATTACCAGTACTGCAGCCGTCTGTTCTACTAGCGCTGGCCGGCCGGCTGCGCAGTTCAGAGTAAAGGGCACCGCATACTGCGGCGTGATGGTGGCTACTTGAGGATGAAGAGTTGCTACCATTAGTGGTGTACAGCTTCCCTGAAATGTAGATCAGGCAGTGAGTGAAACAAAGGTACCAAGGCAGGTAAGTGGGGTCAGCAATAGGGCCAGAAAGGGTTTCACCACACTGGCATTTTATGGTGCTTGAGCAGATTGCAGTATTGCAATGGATGCAATGAAACCAATACTCTGGCCCTCTGGGCATGTTCCTAAGAAACCACATATCCTTGAGGGGAACTCGGGAAACAAGGGATTTGGGAACACGGTCTTTCCAATGGCACAGTTAAAAAAAATGAAAAAAAGCTAGTGTTCAAGTATTATGGTACTTTGCTCAGAACGAGCTCCTAAGAGGAAGTTACACTGTCTCTTATATACGCTGCACAAAGCTGTAACACAACATTCACCCTGAGCAGGACACAGTATTCAATATTGTACCTTGAAATCAGGTACAGTACTCTTGGAAAGAGATAAAACAAGGAATTTAACACAAGGCACCACAGGTCTTTTGTAACATTAAAGAGCACGGTTATATGTGACAAAATTACCAAAACATGTATTAATCCATCAAATATCTAATTAAAAACTAGATTCTTAGTGTACAGTCTGCATAGGTGAGACTATAACATAATATTGCCACTTCTGGCATTTTTTAAATCTTAAAAGGCAGGCAAAAATGTACACTGTCACCTCTAAGGGAATATACACCTGCAAACCTTTCAGAGTGGTCTGAGAACCGCTCTGCACTCACCCCCAGCACCACAGTGGGTGTCAGATTCTCCTGGATGGTGGTAGGGACTGCAGTTGACACCACGGGGTTTTCTGTTTGGCTGATTATTGCAGTCCCCCCCCCACCCTTTTTATTTTTTCTTCTTTTTTTTTTTTTTTTTTTTTTTTTTTTTTTTTTTTTTTTTTTTTTTTTTTTTTTAAGAACTCCAGACTGAATCTGCAGTGGCTGCGCTGCAGGTGCTTGTGGTACAATTGGGACAGCATTCTCCATCCTTACGGGGAACCCAGAGTGCTTTGTAGTTGCCTGAAGTCCAGCTGTTAGGGGGAAAACAAATTATAGTTAAGATCCTTTATTATTCTTCCTCTCTCCAGCCCCTGCTTCCTCCCCACCCCAAAATCAAATTCCTACTAGATAATTAGGAAGGATGGAAGACAAGGTCAGATAAAAGAAGAGCGACAAAAGCCGCTAATAAATACACCTGCAGTTCCCAAACGCCAAAGCACAATGAGGGACAATCAGTCCTCCAACACTTGAATGTGTTCAGGTCTGCAGTCTTGTTTCCAGACAGAAGCCATTCACACTCAGACATCTAGCACTATGTTATTTGAAGCAAAGTACAAACCTTACGCTATCAATTCCTGTTTCACATAAAACTGTCCAAGCTAACATAATCCAGATAAACACGTAAACAACAGAGCTTTCTTGGATTAATACAGATATGCTCATGCTGTCTTTATTAGGTGCAATCTGGGATTGTTTACTACTTTCTAGAAAACTACACAACTACAGCCCTGCTTGTGAATTGAAACCTGAAGAGCAGATATTCACTCTTTACATTCAAAATTTAGCACACACTTTCTTGTTCAGATAGGTATCACTCTTCTATTCATTGCTTTCTGAGGAATGCTGTTGTGTTCAGTTTGGGGGGAAAAACTGGTTGAGCAACTGGATGAACACTGCAACCTAGGCAGGCAAGATACTGCCACCTGTTCAAGCATGATGTGGAAGAGAACCAAATTGTCTACACACATCTGACCTGATTTTGCACTCATACCTGATGCAAGACTACAGCATGACATACAGGGTGGTCTCTTGTGGTTCTCAATTTAGTCCAGATCACCTCTCCTTCTTATCAGATTGAAACCACAGTTCTACAAAGGTGTTTCTCACTTACTTTGAAAAGCGGGAGGACAGACTATGAATGTCTGCTGGAATGGGTCAGTCTGGGTGCAGATCTGGGTGGTTCCAGGTTGCAAGGAAACACTCTGTTGTGCCACTCCTGCAACTGGTGCTGCAGATGATGGATACAGAGCAGACTGATAGTTCAGAAGCGAGACATCCGAGTTTGCCAGGGAAAGAGTAGCAGCAGCAGCAGTAGAATTGGAGGCCAAAACACTGGCCTGGAGAAAAAAAATATGAATATTTAGACTCAGATGTGACCCTCATAGTTTCTGTTCTTTGTTTTGTAACAAGTATCAGGATTATACTGTGAACTAAGCACCAAGAAAAGGTTGAAGATAAAAAAACAAGAGACAGCTTTGGAGAAAACATGTGAACTGCGCCAACTGCATTAGAGTTGTTAAACAAAACGTTTAAAAGCCATCACAGTGTTTGCAGATTTGAACAAAAAAAAAAATCTTTCGTTTAGTGATAATACATGGCCAGTCAGGTTGTATCAACATGACTGTAACAGTATATAGAATATACTGTATATCAGTATATAATATAGTATACACAATTGGGATAGGGCCAAACTTTGCTCAACTGTCTAAGCCTCAATACAAAATAACTGACTTGGCCTGAGTTATTTTGCTGAACAAAATGTGGCCTGAAGGCTTAGACTGTTCCATTTCTTAAATTTCTGAAGCACAGCTAAAGAATGATATACCTACCTGATTGTGTACTGTATTGAGCTGGTTGTTAAAGCTCATCGTCAGGTTTGTGCTTGTATTAGGAGCAACATGTGTTGTGAATGGGCTCTTAATCTGATTCACTGTATCATACATATTAACTCTTCGTTTGCAGATCTCCATATTTTGAAAGCAGGATTTCACACTGAAACAGAATGACAGAAGGGGAATATCAGAACATTTAATGCAATGTATCTCAATGGAGACATGTGAGGTTTCTAACTATGTATGTTCCCTTCGGGTTCCCCCAACAACCACCCCAAAACAATATCCTATAACCAGCAATAAAAGTGTACATTTTTATGAGGTAAGTCCTGGTTAAATACCCTACTGAGGCTCACAAAATAGGAAAACATAAAAGGAAGCTAACAAACAGTTGTTTCCTTGTTTACACCTTTGTGATTTTCATATTAGCCAGAAACTGCAGAGAACAGCACAGGCAGAAAGCAGAAACATGCTGTGTTTCTAATAAATCTTCCAGAAATGAAAAAGAAACTTGAGGAAGCATACTGATTGCTGTGTGGGAAATCCAGTAGATGTGTCATTGTAACAAACGGATGGTTCAAAGTCTTCAGCGGAGTAATTCTCTTATCTGCATCAATTGTCAACATTTTCTTCAATAAATCAATATATTCCCTTCGGTCAGCCTTCTCTGCCAACATATCCGTTCCTTCCAAGTCTGTAGACATATTCACCTTAAAAATGAAGGAGTAACAATTAACGAAAGTATCAAATCCATTATTTATTATTTTACTACATTACTACTACAAATAACAACGGTATAATTTCACATCACAAAGACATCTTTACTTTCTCTCTTAGCCAGTTTAGTTTAAGCACTACAATATCTCACACTTCTTCCTTGTCCACGTTTAATACGAAGTGAAGCTTATACATAGAATTCACATGGGTCAAGCTTTTAGAGGCTCCAGTATATTGATGATGGTTATATGTATGTTAAGATTTTACCACACACCTGCGCCATATCATCCAAACAATTAAATATATATTTCCGAGCTTCTTTTGATTTTATTCCTGTCTCCAATTCATGTTCCTCTGGAGTCTACAAAATAAAGCATTTGTTAATAAAACATCTTGTATTGGAATAAGGATAAAGAAAAAGGAAATAGAAGAGATGAACCACATTTTTTGTTGCTTTGAAACAAATAATTTGCAAGTGAGACAGAACAAAACAGCCATGGGTTCTCATTTTTTATCTGGAATGATTATTCACTGCAACTGAGATTATTCACTATGTAAACTGAATTAATAACTATATCAGTAGAGCACTTTGAGGATTCCTTGTGCAGTGCCAAAGGAACTGGAGTAGAATTAGGGAGCACCTGAACAGTCAAATTTAAAATGCTTTTGAGTTTGGGAGAGGAAAGGCTTTAAATATGTTTTGAAGTCTTCTTTTACAAAGGCAAAATTACCTTCATTTTGTAGGTTTGCTTTAAAGAAAAAAAAAAAAGAAAAAGAAAAAAGACACATCTGACTGACTCTTTCCTGTCTTCTGCCAGTATATAAATAGATTTCTGTTAAATTAACAAACACCACCATGAAATACTTTCTGTTTTGCTCTTCTGGTTGTCAGGATATGACAACAAGATGACATACCTCACCAAGATGGAGCAGGCCACAATAAGCAACCATTATCTCAATTACTTTAACACCCACTCTTTGCTGGTGCTATCACTCACAAATGCTATTGTTAGAGAAGCACCAGGAAGTCTGTACAGTTTCTGAGGGGAAATACACAAATCAGCTATCTTGGAACAGCACTAGAAGCCAGTCTTCAATTGGATTTTTTTCAGAGTACACTAAAACGAGGTGTGACTTTACAGCAAGTCCTCAAAGAACAAAACAGTTAAGAGTGAAAAAGACATACAAACCTTTAGCCTCCACAGCGGATATCCCAAATTTGGGTCTCTGTTAAAAAACCTGCTTGTTTTCGTTCCTGCACTGAGAAGATACTCTGCTGGAAGGCCTTGAGTTTGTGAAATATAACGAATCTAGGAAAGAAAAAGGAAAGTATAAAGGCTCACAGGATTTTGGGCTGGTAGTTAATGGAGCAGTTATCAGCCAGGTTTGTTCACAATACACAGGAAATAGCCTGTAAAAACAGAATGCCCAGATAACTGAAACTGCAAAATTTAGGGAGACTACTCCAACTATTTTTAAGGACATTTAACCTTTTTTGTCCTGTGATCTGCAGAAATTGTAGGCATTTAATCAATCTGCCTTATCTATTTTTTTGCCTAAATATATGTGAATAGACTGCAGCTATATATGCATATATAAATGCATATATGCATATATAATATATATGCAGCTACATATAATAGCTACAAAACTGCAGCTATTCTGCATATATAAATATATGCAGAATAGACTGAGATACGGGTAAAGTACTGGGTAAAACCAGTGGTGTATCATATCAGCAATTCAAAGAACATAGAGTTTGAGAGAAAGTACTGCATAAGTTACCAAATATGTATGTATACTTAAAGGGAGAAGTATCCAATAATGCCATTGTGACTGGCTACATACACTCCAGGCATGTGATTTGAGAAGGACGTTATGGCAGACTCTCACTGACTAAGAAAGTAAGACCAAATCTCCAAGATTTGGTCTCCAAGACCAAAGGTTGTTTAAAAATAAAATAAAATAAAATAAAATAAAATAAAATAAAATAAAATAAAATAAAATAAAATAAAATAAAATAAAATAAAATAAAATAAAATAAAATNTAAAATAAAATAAAATAAAATAAAATAAAATAAAATAAAATAAAATAAAATAAAATAAAATAAAATAAAATAAAATAAAATAAAATAAAATAAAAATCCCCTGCTAGCAGATGAATTGCATTGCTGGGGAGATGTCTTCAAAAGCTCTGCCTAAGCTTTCATTTGCTGCTGCAGAATCTCAGAAAATAAGCAAGTCACCCTTGTTTTTCAGGGGCATTTTAGATATTGAGATCAGTCACATGAAGTCATACCTCCTGCGGCATCAAAGGACTGCAAAATCTTGTATATTAAGCAATGGAAAAAATGCCTCCTCCCCACACACCTACGTGCCCAGATAAAGTTCTCAGAATTACAGAAAAGTCACTGTGCAAGGAAACCACCAGGTTGAATCTCACTTTTTCTTATGTGATAAACTGACCTTTCTCAAATTATTTTTTGAAAACTTCTGTTGTATCTTCCCAACACTGTAAATTTCCAAATGAAAAACACACTGGTACCTCAATGAGCAAAATGGGTTAGAAAAAAAAGTATATCAAGCATTGTCACAAGGTATCCCCATAAAAACCACAACGGAAAAGTTACTCTCTCAAAAAAAAACCTTATATAGTTCTTTGTCCTTTTAAAGCCAACTGACTAGTCCAGGTAATAAAGCTGATTACGCATGGTAAAAAATAATTAAATATGACCTTTCAGAAGTTTGTTTCTGTATTTGAGAGACAGCTTGAGGCCCACACTTTGCATAAAAATGAGGGCAATGGCAGCTATTAACAACATAGGAATGACAGGCCTGCTTTGTGTCTAGGTGGAAAAACTGCCCTCATGGTGAAATTACAGAGGGCATTTCAAGCCAGGACACACACCTCACTTCTGTTCTGACAGGAAGGTATTTCAACAGCTTTTTGGGTTTGGGAGACAGGAGGATTAACTGTAAACTACCTATATATTATATGAGTACATTAAATTCGGGTAAAAACCATGGAGAATTCTGTGTACTCCTCCACAATGACAAAAAAAGGCAAAAGGAAAATTACAGATTGAAAATGAGTTTAAGTTAAAAGAGAGAGAAATATCTGATAAAATTTGAAGCAGGACTGTTTTGTTTGGGGGTGTGGACACGGATTTCCCTGGTTCCACCAGAACATCCCTGCACCCTCCATGCACTCTCACCTGGTCGTACTCGGATGCTCCTGGGTACAGAGGCCAGCCTAGGAACAGCTCAGCTATCACACAGCCTAGTGACCACATGTCGATCGCTTCACAGAAAGGTAAACCCAGGATGATCTCAGGAGCTCTGTTTAAAAAAAAATAAAATAAAAAATTTTGGAACAGAAATCATGTAGCTCGTTGTTATAAAGTACTCTGGATAATGCTCTTCCTTCTTTCTTCCAAGCACAAGTAAATTTGCATGAAACTAAGTGACTTTAAAGTAAAAGACATTTCCTCAGGTGTCCTGTCAGATCCCAACCTTTTTTCCACTTAACAGCATGGGCTGTTTTTGCTGTATGGCCACAGTGGCCTCCAACTCGGAGGTGGGAACGAGTCCAAGCTGGTCTTTATGTAACTGTGATATGAGATTACTAGCTGGTTTAATTACACAGGACAGAGTATTTATGGCTCTAGGCTCCCTTGAGACTGCACACAACCCACCCTAACAGAATTCGGAAGAAAAGCTCTGTGAGGAACGCTCAGACCTCTCTCTGAAGAGCGCCTCATTAGCCCAGGTACCAGCTACCTGGCTGCCTGATTCCATGTGGGAAAGAACTGCATCTGTAAAGCCAGAAAAAGTGGCTTTTAGAGAGCTGCTCAGTTTCTATCAACTGTATTTTTTTTTAATTTTTTTTACACGGGATTTGTTTGGAGAGTTTTGTGCTTAAAACAGATGAAGAGAGCACAGCTGGAGATTGTGACTGTTTTGCAAGGTTGTGTTACAGGTTTCTGAGCACTCAACCACACCTAAAGCAAAATCTACCTTTCTGGCCTAGCCCTCAGCAGAGGCCGACAGGAAAGGAAAAACCCTCAGCCTTCAGCAGGGATTTACTCCTGCAAAAGTTTGAAATTGTAGGGGAATTTTTGCCTGGTATTGACTCATAACACAAAAGGATGTTTTAGTGCAACTCTTCACCTCACACACCACAGCTCCCACACGAACTGATGCAGTTTGGCTGGGTAATTTCTACCCGTACATTTGCATACGGCACAGAACTCAAACACAGCAAGAGTGATGTGAGCTGATATGGGAGTTTACTCTGGAAAGTACAGGAAACACTAAAACCTTGGTTTTCTTCATGCTTAAGTAACACCCATGCAAAAGCCAATAAAATTTCCAAACTCTGGTCTTATTTCTGAACACGACTTGGATAGCAGGTCCCAAGGCCCACGTGCCATTTGTCGTGTCACACTGAATGCCCCTCTGTTGTTAAAAAGGGTCTGAAAGCAGTTCTCATTTTTCTACAGAACACTGAAAACAGAACTTGCATTACATACAGGTATCCATGGAGCATATGCAATTTCATCCCCTATTCCATCTGCACATACCTGCCAACTGCTGGTACACAGCAAGGAGTGGCTCCAATCAGCCCCGCTTTGTGCAGTGGTCTTACAGACAGAGCTCTTGTTTTAGGTGACTGTGACCAGCACAATCAGCCAGTCCCCAGAACAAACATTCACGTCCCAGTTGTCTGTGGTCTGAGAATGTGCAACACTGCCCTCTCAACCACCCAAAGATGTATCATCAATGAACTGCATTGATCCTCTTGCTTATCCTACATGTTGAGGAGTTTCCAGACCAGAGATTGCCCAAACCCACCATATGCTCAATGCCACGTGCATATATTTTGTGCTTCTGGACTGCTAAATGTAAATTTAAACGCAAGTGGTTCGTGGAATGAGCAAACATACCAATCCTTCACAGTTGTATGGAAAAAGTCCCACTGATTCCAATGGAAAGAGGTCAGTGTCAACAGAAGCTGGATGTGATAGCTCATTAGTCTCTAACTACATACTCGAACAGACACATGTACTCTGAGACCTCAATATCAAAATGATAGTAATTTGAATTCTGTGCGCTGCATTCCCTGGAGCCTAAACTAAATAAACAAACTTCTTGCAAGCCACCTGCCTTCATCTGGATTCCAAGATAGGGCTGGTAAATGGGAACCTCTCTCATCTCCTGTTTTACCCTGCTATCATTAGTGGCCGTAGGAGGTGGTAGCTGAAACCGGACAAGAGACTGAGGTCACTTTCATAGCTGGGCTGTCAAAGATTAAAGCGATCTTCACTATCTCGAGCTCTTTGAAATAGAAATCAACAACATTCTTCCTCTGCATACGAGCCTGCCAAATTCCAACTTCCAAGGTTAGCAGGCATGCCCAGCCGTCTCAAGGGGAAGCAGATTCACAGCAGTAGCGGAAAAAATCTGAACCTTACTTCCAACCTTCAAAACATGCTACATTTATGTATGGATGCAGCCCTCCTGCCTTTGAAGGACGGGAGCAGCACGAGGCTCGTGCAATGGCAACGAGCAACACAGCAAATAACTTGCAATCCCGGTTCGAAGCTGGATTAGGAAGCAGGGAAAGTTGGAGTTGGCAGCAGGCACTGCTGCTTCCCAGGCCAACATAACTGCGACAGAAATAGAGCACGCAGGCGAAAGCGGGAGCGGGGACGGGCTGGCAGCATGCAGTGAGCTCCCTCAGTCCCGGCCTCGCGGCCCTCAAGCCCAGCAGTGCTGGCACCTCCGTCGAGCTGCAGGAAACGCCAGGAACAGGGATCTGGAATGGATGCAGTGACACACAGCACAGGGCACAAACAAAGCTCACAGTCGTTCCAGGAATTTCACTTCCTCCTATTTTTTGTCCTCCCCAGGGAAGGCTAAAGCATCCATGCCCTCCCGCACTGGGCAGCGGGAACATATTCCACATTTCCAGTCGTGAACTGCTGCTCCTAGATCGCAGCGCTGCAAGAGGAACCAGCCACCCCAGAGCGGGGCGGCTGCCTAGTTCAGTCTACCTTCAGTCTCTCAAACCAAGAATGCTCTGGTGATCTGCAGCACTCAGCATAATTAGTAAAGGATTGTTTGTTCCTCCAGGTATGAATATAAGAAAATACATCTGGCAGCATCTGAGTCTGGCTGTTTTAGCCCTCACTACGCAGGACACAGCTGGAGACAGAGGTTACGCAAGTGTCACCGACAGGGTGTTCAAACCAAAAAGAAGTCAGAACAGAACAAGGGAAGTTTATTTTTAACAGCTGACAGTGAACCAAATCAAGGATTGGTCTATCCTGTTCTATTAAAGACCATGTTGAAATAATTCCGATCTTAGATCACACCTGAAAACTAACTTAACGTGAATCTGCTTAAAGCAATTCAGGTCTCCTTCAATTCGCCACCATCTCCACAAGTTTTAGTGAATTTTAGTAATCACCACCATTAAAACTAATTACATAACACTCTAAACAGTATATTTCCTCATCACAGCAGGCAGCCTCAAACAGCCCCTGATCTCAGGTTATCTGTCCTTCCAGCAGCCTCAGCCGCCCTGCGCCAGGGACGGAAGCGGCCTGGGGCTCAGTTCAGCTGGAGGAGGCAGCTTCCTTCCCAGCACCCTGCGAGATACTTATCTCGCCCTGCTACCCTCAACCAGCCGCGCTGCTTCATCCTGTGATACCAGAACCTGGGAGGCACTGCACACATCTGCTGCACATCCCACGGGCCGGATTCTTGATCACCGGTCACCTCTGTCAGTGTAAAAATAACAACAACACTGCTAATGCATTTAGACAGCAAGCATTTCAACAGAGCCATGATGCATAAAAGACAACTGTAATTAAAAAAAAAAAAAAAAAAAAAAAAAAAAAAAAAAAAAAAAACCCACACAACCAAAACCTTTAGGTTGGAAAAGATCATTGCTCACCAGCTGGGAGAGGATCATTAGGAATGCATTAAGAAAAGGGTATAACACATGAAAGAAGCCACACGGTAACTTGGTACTAAGCGTTAGAGGGAGCAGAAATAAACAAAGCAAAGAGCAAGGATACAGGGAGCGTGAAGAACAAAACAGCCTGCAACAAGCCAGGCGTTTAAAACACGGCTAGGAGGGAGGGAAAGAGATCGGGCAGGGCAGAGGCACAGGGCAGGGTGGAGCCTCTCGAGCTCTCCCTCATCCCAGCTGGAAGGGCTAGATACCAGATACCGGAGCCGAACTCGCATTCCACTGCGAACAGCCCCCACCACACAGCTCGGGCTCGTTCAAGTCTCTCTGAACGCACTGCTAACAGAACCAAGGTGGAGGAATAACTGACACAAAAAGCACAGCCTTCTTTCCCTGCACAGTCTCTGACCATCAACAACTACTTGCTCATAACAAGTTTTTTTTTTTTTTTTTTTTTTTTTTTTAATTATTTTTAATTCTGGGAAGACTGCAGTAGGGCTGAAGCCATTTCTACCTTTTGCTAAAAGCAGCACAGATCCAACTCATAACCATCTTAAAACTGCTGCTCTCATGCAAACATGATTTATCAAGTAGTGATGCAGGAAGTTCTGTGTCTGTCAAGGAGGCTCAGACCAAAGAACTCTTTACTAGATGCAGTGAGAATAAAGAGGACAAAAGGAAATTGGCCTCCCTTTGACTTCTTTCTAAATGACTGTGGCTAGAGGTGTAGCTTCAAACACAACAACATTTACTACACATTAGTAATGTACTACTTCCCTGGTTCACTTCAACATGAACGCCAGGCAGGTAAATTAATTCATTGCACTGACCTAGAGTGAGAGGAAGGTATTGAACTGGCTATTATGACACATCTGCAAAGCAGCAGCTCTATACATTTACATATAGCTTTCAACAGAAAGCCCCCCGTGGAGAGAAACCATGTGGAATATGCGGTAAGCCAATTACTTCTTACCCTCCACTCCCCTGACTGGAATTAGATTTTAAGGCAAAAGAGTTGAGCAGTATTTGTAAGCACGACCTCCAGCATCCCACTAGGCTCAGCTCAACGCTGCAGCACACAAAGGACAGTGCTGTGTCAGTGCTCACCTGTAATAGCGTGACTGCAGGTAAGTGGAGCACACCGCTTTCGAAACGTGGCTGGCTGAGCCGAAGTCTATCACCTTCACCCGGTAGGGCTGGCGGGCAGGGTCCACCAACATGATGTTTTCTGGTTTCAAGTCAGCATGTATCAGACCTAAGCTCTTTAGCTTCATCAAGGCAGTAGCCACTTGCTGCAGAATTGGCCGAATGTATTTCAGAGGCAACGGGCTGAACTTATTTTGCTTTAAGAAATCATATAAGTTCTGTTCTAGCATCTCAAAGACAAGGCAGGTATGATTCTTGTGTTGAAAGCATTCGTAGGAGCGAACAAAGTTATACTCATCAGCGTTCTCACTGCTCAAGCGGGAGAGGATGCTCACTTCTATCTGACCCTGTCTGGCATAGGAAGGATGGTTTTTCAAGATTTTGATGGCTACAATCTCCTTTGTGCTACGCTTCCAGCATTTTGCCACCTGCCCAAACGTCCCTCGGCCCAGGAATTCCAACACTTCATAGCTGTTTGTCATGGAGCACAGGATCTCATGCTGGACCAGCTGATAATCGCCTTCACCACTGGAACTGCTGCTCTTAGTGGTTACCGTGGTGGTCGTGGCCGCAGCACCCACTGCAGGTCTGTTTTGCAGCATGAGAGGTGGATGTTCCTCAATTATCTGCACGCTACCGTTGCTGTCAACCTCTTCACTTTTCCTTTTTAATCCACATTTTTGGTAGGGCTCCAGTAAAGAAACGTTGCTCCTGTGTGCTAGGGTCTGGCTGTTCTGGAAGGACACCGTGGCGCTGCTGCCGGTGCTGTCTGCGGCCGTGACCACAATGTGCTCGACTGAAGAAGCGGGGAGAAGGAGGTTCTGCTCGTAAGCAGGGATGCTGAAGTTGGCTACCTGGTGAGAGGAGCTCGCCTGCCCTTGGGCGGCTGGGAGGTTTTTGCCGTGGCTATAATACTTGTCACCGCTGCTCTGTCCTGACGCATCCCAGGCAGAGGGCTCCACTTTGAGTTTCTTGGCACTGCAGAAGGCACTCGAGGATACTGACGGAGGGGAGAACACCTGCAGCTGTGAGGCCATGCCTGCAAGGGGAGAGAGGCTGTGAGCCCCGCGGCGGGAGCCCCGGGCTGCGCGGGGATCGCGGGGCTGCCGCCTCCCGGCCGGGCCCGACCTGCGCAGGGCTCCCGCCCGCTCCGGGGTTAGGCCCGGGGCACGGCCGCATCGCGCGCGGCTGCCCCCAGCGCGGGCGCCGG
>NW_020455592.1:285494-398182 GCF_003342845.1 Nothoprocta perdicaria
CCGCGACAGGCCGAGCCAGCCGAGCGCCGAGCTGCGCGCCGCCCTCGACAGGCTGAGCCAGCCGAGCGCCGAGCCGCGCACCGCCCGCCACAGGCCAAGCCAGCCGAGCGCCGAGCTGGCTCACGTGACACTCGCCGCCGCCATGACACGTGCCGAGGCGGAAGCGGCCGCAGCCCCCGCGCCGGGCGCAGCCCGTTCCGGCGGGAAGGGCGCTGCGCTCCCAGCTGCCCCCGCGGGATGGCGCAGCCCTCCTCCCCCCCCCCCCGGGGGGGATGGATGCGATGGATGCGGCCCGCGGGCGGCCTCAGCCCGCTGCTCCCTCGCGTTACTGCCCACAGCGCCTGGAAAGCAGCATCAGGGCCACCCCGCGCAGACCTGCATGCGCGCGACGAGGAAAGACTGCCCTCATCTTCCTGGGCACCTGCTCGCGGAGCCCCGGACTCCCTGAGCCGGGGCCGACAGGGCTGCTGTCGAGCAAGGTTTGTCCCAAAGCAGTTCCTGCAAACCCATGGCCACTGGTGCTGGGATGGGACCGCGAGTGAAAACACAGACCCTGCAGCACCCTAGATGTGGTGGAAGGAAGAGCCCTTGTGCACAGAAAGACATGGCCGGAGAGCAGCTCCTGCGAAGGCTGCTCCTCAGGTGACACTGGCGCGACTCTGCTTTTCATACACATTCAGTCCCTTTCTTTGGAATAGTCCAAAAGAGCACAAAACCAGAAAACACGTTTGAAATTAATTTTACATGAGTGTAAAGCAACAACACATTGCACAGGAAATTGTGTAAGCTCCCAGAAAAAAAAAATTACTGGTAATCAAGGACAATTTCCCTGTTACACAATCTTTGTATCTAGAAAATAGTACCGAATGGGGAACAAGTCTGCAGCAGGACAAGCAGAAGGGGTGCCGAGCGCTTCAGCCTTGTCCTGCGGGAAGCCCTGCTCTGAACACTCCCGGGAGCTCCAGGGCGTCACCTGCAAAGCTGCGTGATGACTGCCTGCTGTGGAGGACACAGGCTTTGCAAGTGCCTCCTGTCCCTGTGGGGACCTAAATTCGTGTTTGTTTCTCTCTCCACGGGAGAGCTGGGGCACTCCTGCATGGTTTCCTACACAGTCACAGACATGAGAGCAGCCGAGCTGCTCTGCAGGGTGCTGACTGGCCTGGCAAGTGTGTGGAAGGAGCTCAGCACGCAGCTCCAGCACCATAAACCTGCCCTACCCTGGTGACGGGCTAGTGTCACGGCTTGTTAAAGTTGTAAGCTAGATCACACCTTGTTAAAGTAGTGCTGAAGAGCTGAATAGGCAGCCTTGTGATTAAAGCACTTGCCAAAGGGACCTCAGCTCCATCCTAGCTCCTCTGTAGACTCTGAGACCTTAGGCGAGTTGCTTCATCCCACCAGAGCTTGTCCAGCTGGGGAACACAGATAAGAAGCTCAAGCTGCATATTTAGATTTTGGAAGGGCTTTGGTCCGAGCACCTTTCCCCCCACACCCCTTCTTACAGGGATGATTACAACAGTTTCTATGCACATAGTGCTAGATAATCCGTGACTAAGCAACACTTGGCTACAGCTTCTCATTGTCGCTTCTGTGAAGACACACCCGTGGTAGCAGGGTTGACAGGGCACAATGCAGCGGAGCAAAATGCAGCATGTTCAGACGCGGTGTACACGGCCTTCCAGCTCTTCAGCTGCAGTAACACTTCCCTGTGAGCTGGGCCGGTGCCCGGCACAGAGGGAAGCTGGGGAAGCAAGCAGGAGGGAGAACAAGGCCTCTAAGTGGCCGGCTATTTATTGCCAGGAGCCTCCAGAGGTAGCCAAAGGATTCCCAGAAATATCAGAGCTCTGCCATAGGTCACCTTTTTGCCAGTATTTTAGAATAAAACATATGTGAGGCATTTAGGTCTTAACACAAAGAACAAACATGTTTGGCACTCAAGTGCCTCACACACTAGCTGTGCTGAAGCAAGGGTCTCCAGGCTGACTATTGGCCAAGACCCTTCTGCTTTTATTTTCTCTTAAATCTATGTGGAAGTTTTGCTAGTCCCCGATTCTACATAATTTGATAATTTCCTTCTGAAAGGGCAGGAATTACCTTTTATGCTCCAGTACCAGATTCCAGCATTTCTTCTGCAGTTTTAAGTTCATGTTGAGACACATGGAGCAGATTCACAGCCTTTGAAGTTTCCAGTTCTGACAACTCTGTTTTCAGGCCTCTGCAAAGCATTAACGCTCTTACTACGCCTTTTTGCTCATAGGTTCACCTGGAAATGGTCTATTTCATTGAGGCAAGATGAGAATAGGAAAGGCTGAATGCCACAAAACATCCTAAGCAACATACCTAAACAGGGCCGTGACTCAGAACGCAAGCATTCACTCCGGGCCTGCAAGCCAAGAGCAGGTCTTGGGATCTGGGAGTTCAGACTCTGTTTCACTCACCCACCTGTCAAGTGAGTCACTTAAATTTCAACAATGTTAAAATACAGCCAGCATCTCCGAGGCAGCCCACGGCAGACAAAACATGCCAGTGCAGGGCAATGATCCTGCTGGAAGTCTCAGGTGTTACCGAAATGTGGGTGCCTCTTCTCATATAGAGATGATGGGGCTCTGCAGTTCAGTTTTGACTGGCAAACAGTCCACCCAAATCTCCATAAAATAGGATGTAAAGACCATGGAAAAAGGCTGAAGCTGCCCATTCTACCACTTTTGAAGAAGTTTATTTCTAAGGCGCAATACAGACCACTGCTCCAACGTTTCCAAAGTCTCACTGGCAGACAACAATCAGCATTCTCACTAAAAGGCATTGCTCACATTAAGGTGATAATGCTGCAGTGCCCTTCCTGGGCACAGGGCTGGGACCCAGGACTCGTGTTTACCAGGCAGCTTTCCAAACATACCCACACAGGCCGTCATGATTACAGTTCAGCACAGCCTTGTTTTTAACAGGTGTGGCTGTCTCTACAGGCACCTCTGTTTTTCATGAGCCCTAGCTCTACTTAAAGAGCAAACACTTCCTCACCCGGCTTGTTTCAGGGAATTCAATCTATCTAGCTGACTGGCCTTGCAGAGACCTTGCACGCAGGAGAGATTTGAATCTTGACCAGGAGCACATGAAACATCTGGCGAGGAAAAAGTAGTGGCACGAAAGTTAGGAAAGTTGAGTAACCAGCTGGCTTGGTGCTCCAGGAAAGAGCCCAGGAATGTTTCCACTCTAGCGCTGCTGCTGCGACCCAGCGGGGAACCAGTTTGCGAGCTGTAGCCAGTGCAGTTTGGCAAGAACAGCAACAGTGTTTTCACTGCCTGGTCACATGCTGGCACTTCCCATTTGTGACAGGCAGGCTGTGGCTTTCTGCGGTGACCTGCAGTGGGGAAGTGCCTGACCCTCCAAATAAGAGCTCAGTTTTGCTGCTTAGCCCCAGTATTCCCACACTTTCAAACACTGCCTCAAAAACTCCACACTTTGCAACAGTAAGCAGATGTTTCATTAGCTCCTATCCCACCTGCAATTGCCTGGAAAGTACAGGCACTCCACAGGAAAGCAGAGCTCCTGTCAGAATGCTTACAGTTACCAGAAGCATTTTGCAGTCCAGCAGAAAGATTCAAACATGCACACCTGAGTGCAGAGACTGCAGAGGATATAGTAAGCCATTCTGAAGGGAACCTAGGAATCCATAATTCCTACTTTCCCAGCCTGTGACCTGAAAGAGCATTTATAGTTAACATTAAGGTGATGTTTTCAGAAGCGCAGAGCTGCAGCCAGCTGCACTTGGCAAGAAGCAAAAGCACTACTATGTTTGGAGGTATTAAGTAATTCATTAGCAGATTTAAAGGCACTTCTTTTAATAGATTTCTTTGAGCACATTTTTGAAACATAATTTAATGCATAATATTGTAATGCATCTTGGAATGATCTGCTCATTGTCAACAGGTCATTACAAAAATATAAAAAGAGGAACATTAGACTCTCGGACTCGCTTCTGCTTCTCTCA
Organism: Nothoprocta perdicaria; assembly: GCF_003342845.1. Taxonomy (NCBI): domain Eukaryota; kingdom Metazoa; phylum Chordata; class Aves; order Tinamiformes; family Tinamidae; genus Nothoprocta; species Nothoprocta perdicaria. The sequence continues at coordinate 289,480 of NW_020455592.1, forward strand.
TAACATCCAAACCCATCAGTTCAGCTGCAGACAGCTCACGCCCTCTACTGCTCAATCTGATAACAGCTTTGCAACAAAAGACTAAAAAGTAAATGCAGGGGACGCTCCTAGCAGAACTGCTCTGCCCGAGTGCAGTCAACGCTTAACACAAATGTTTGCCAACATATGACAAAATAAAGAAAGAAAAATCTCAACATATACAAATAAGTTCAAGTTGCTGCCTTCTCTGCTAATAAAAGAGAACACAGCCTCAGAATTAAGCAATCTTGTCATGGGAAATGTCAAGAATGGAATGTAATTGTAAGACTGCTAGAATCACTATTATCAACCGTCTTTGCAAGTGTCACAAATCTCAGGATGCTTCCTCCCTCTTTAAGAATTCTTCTACTACCTTGTCAAATTTCTCCACGGAATTCTGCTTCAGGATATTTAAAGGCGCGAGTAAATACTGCTCTGCCAACCCACTGGGCACGTCGTCCTCGGAAGCCGGCGATGGGCTAGCAGGGCTAGCTGGCACCGCTGCTGCCCGTGCTCCGTCCCGCGGCGCTGCCCTGCGCTGCCTCTGGGGATCCTGGCCAAACGTTTCCTCCCCATTCTCCTTGTGTGAGGGAGGGCAAGCCCAGCATTCTTCGGAGCAAACACTGGACTCGCAGTTCTGCTGAGGAACCTTGAAGTCTCCAACCTCTTCACGCCTATCAGTGTATTTCTCTGGGGACTCAAAAACAACTCCTCGAGGCACAGAACACTGGACAGCTTTTTTCAGTGGACGCACAAGTTTCTGTCCTTTCTCTTTCCTTTCCTGCTCTGCAAACTCTTGCACAGGCTCGGACGTGTTGAGGTCGGGAAGAGTCCGGCGGTCGGTACACAGGTATTTTTCAAAGTAACGTTGGCAATTGCTGTCCCGCACAATAGGAATGACCGAGCAGGGTTTCAGCCACTCCACAAACTCACACAGCTCTTCAAAGGATGAGTGGTCAGAGTAGGGAACGGGGTAGATTTTGGGGTGCGTGACCTTCACGGGCCGGCCGGTGGGCAGGATGGCAATGGTGGGGTGCTCCAGGTTCCAGCGGACCACAGTGTCCCAGCGGATCTCAGCGACGTCCACGGCGCGGATCCAGCCGGCCCCCTCCTCAGCCGTGAAGACGTCGGGCAGCTCCAGCAGCTGCATCTGCTCCAGGCGCTGGGGACTCACGACAACCCAGGTGTGGAACTCGAGGGCCAGCTCCACGAGCAGCGCCTCCTTGCCCAGGCTGTAGACACCTGCGGGGGCAGCCGTGAGCGGGGCGCGGGCAGCGGCAGGCGGGCGGGCACAGGGCGCGCGCGGGGCTCACCCACGACGACGTGGTGCCGCGGGTGGTCGCGGATGAGGCGCGCGGCCTGGCGGGCGGCGCGGCAGCGCGAGGGCAGGCGGCGGCCCGGCTCGCAGTGCGTGGTGTCCAGGTAGAGGCGGTCGAGGCGGCGACCGCGCAGCGCCGGCTCCTGCCGCATGGCGCGGCTGTAGCGGAAGTCGCCTGTGAGGAGCGGTCGTGAGGGCGCGGCAATGGCGGCGGTGCCGCCCACAGCGCCCGGCCCGTACCCCGTACCTGTGTAGAGAATGGTGCCGAAGGCGCCCTCGAAGAGGAACATGACGGAGCCGGGGCAGTGGTTGGAGTCGAGCAGCGTCACGGTCACGGTGTCGCCGTCACCCAGCACGTGGCTCTGCCCCACCTCCAGCGGCCGGATCCAGCGCGCGGGCACCTGCGGGCGCGGCGGTCAGCGAGGCCGGGGGCCAGCGCGGCGGGGCCGGGGCCGGGGCCGGCACCTACCTGGAGGCGGCGGCGCAGGAGGCGCGCGGTGAGCGGCGAGCAGAACACGGGCCGGCTCCACGTGCTCGACAGCCCCACCGTGTGGTCCGCGTGCAGGTGCGAGAGGAAGAAGAGGCGAGCGCCGCCCGCGCGCCGCACGCTCCAGAAGTCCACGGCGATTGGCGTGCCGGGGATCACGGTGCCGTTCATGGCGGCACACCCGCCGCTCCCGCGCCGCCGATTCCCGCCCGATTTGGCGGGCGGCGCCGCGCAGGCGCGGCCGGCGCGGGGGGCGGGGCCAGGGGCGGGGCCAGGCGGCGCCTGCGCGCGGCACTGGCGGCGGGGCCGGTACCGGGGGCGGTTCCGGGGTGCTGCTCCTCGGCGCCGTCCTCGCGCCGCGGCCATGCCGTACCTGGGCGGCGAGGAGGCGCTGCGCGACCTGCGCCGGGCCCTGGCCAACCCGCACGTGCAGGCGGACCGGCTGCGCTACCGCGGCGTCGTCCAGCGCGTCATCCGGTACGGCACGGCACGGCGGGGCGGGGCGGGGCGGGGCGGGCGCTGCCCTGCGCGGCACGGCCCCTGCTGCCGTGTGCCGGGCCGCATGGTACCTGTGCCGTGTCTGCCCATGCCATGTGCCGGCCCGCGTGCTGCCCGTGCCGTGTACCGGGCCGCCCCGGCCGTGTAGCGCCCTGTCGCGGCGCCCGTGCCCGCCCGTGCCGCGAGGCGCGCGGTGCCAGCCCGGCGCTGTCCCCGCAGGCTCATGACGCAGGGCACGGACGTGTCGGGGCTCTTCACGGAGATGGTGAAGGCGAGCGCGGCGGCCGACGTGCTGCAGAAGAAGCTCGTGTACCTGTACATGTGCAGCTACGCGCCGCGGCAGCCGCACCTGGCGCTGCTCGCCATCAACTCGCTGCGCAAGGACTGCGCGGACCCCAACCCCATGGTGCGCGGGCTGGCCCTACGCAGCATGTGCAGCCTCAGGTGGGCGCTGCGGGCAGGCGGGCTCGGCTCCTTCAGCGCGCCAGGCCTTGGCCGTGACACCCGTGCGCCCCTTTGCAGGATGCCCGGGATCCAGGAGTACATCCAGCAGCCCGTCCTGAACGGCTTGCGAGACAAGGCCTCCTACGTGAGGAGAGCGGCGGTCCTGGGCTGTGCGAAGATGCAGAAGCTGCAAGGGGACGCAGAAGTGGGTGAGCTGGCCTCACATACAGCGCTCAGATTTGTGTTTTGCCACAGGGTGCACCCTGGGGAGAACTTGGTAATGTTCGACACTCAGGTATTGCTCACAAAAACGTGTAAAGATCTGTAATCTGTCCTGGGTTCACTGAGCTGTCCCATGGTTGCTGTGGGGGTGAGACAGAGGGAAGGAGCAAAGTTCTCTGCTCATGTGTGTCAGGTCATCAGTGAGATGTCGGGCACTGCAAGTGTCTACATTTCACATGAGCTTTTATGCTGCTGCCTCTATTATCTGGCCCTCTCCTCTAGTGTCTGATTAGCTGATTGTCATTCTAGCACGTACACATTTTTTAATGCAAAATTCCATGAAAGGCAGGTATTATAAAGCTGCAAGGTCTTTTGACCAGTTCTCCTTATTCAATGGATAGTGATTAAATTGGAACATATCAACAGAATTTGATATAGGGGCCCCTTTCTTTGCAGATGGTGCATTGGTGAATGAGCTATATAGTTTGCTTCGTGACCAGGATCCTATTGTAGTAGTGAATTGTCTGAGAGCTTTAGAAGAGATTTTGAAGAAAGAGGGAGGAGTTGTCATCAACAAGCCCATTGCCCACCATCTCCTCAACAGGTTTGTTTTCTTCAAGATTAGTTTGGTGCTGGAAGCATAATTCTAATCCTTGTATTTCATGCATTAGCAGAGCAGTTCTTTTGGGCTGCTCAGTGAATGAACCATTCAGAGGTTGAAGAGTCAGGCATCCAAGATGAGGATGCTCATCCTAAGAGAAACTAGACTACTTTTATGCTAAAGTCTTAAGAGAAATCTCAGATACCCTGCTTTTCTGGGAAGACTGGCTCAGCTGCTGGTGTGTTCTGCTCAGGGATCTTGTCAAGATTTCTCTCTGACTTAGAGCACAGAGGGAGGTGCATGTGACTGATGTGCCTGTATGTGTAAACTGATCAATTTTCTTGAGATAAAATTGTAGCATCTACATCTAAAACATAGCATTGGGTTATAAATGAGATGATAACAAACTCAAAGACTACTCTGCACATCACAGATCTTTGTGCACTTCTTGACTCATGGAAACCGTGTTTTTTTCTTGGCAGAATGCCTGATCTGGATCAATGGGGACAGAGTGAGGTACTTGCCTTCCTTCTGCGCTACAAGCCCCGCAGTGAGGAGGAACTCTTTGACATACTCAATTTGCTAGATGGATATCTCAAAAACAGCAGCATCAGTGTTGTGATGGCAGCCACCAAGCTTTTCCTCGTGCTGGCCAAGGAGTACCCACATGTGCAGGCAGATGTTCTGGTGAGAGTGAAAGGACCACTGCTGTCTGCCTGCACCTCTGAGAGCAGGGAGCTCTGCTTTACAGCTCTGTGTCACGTGCGCCAGATCCTTGGTAGCCTCCCTGGCCACTTTAGCAGCCATTACAAGAAGTTCTTCTGCTCATATTCAGAGCCTCACTACATCAAATGCCAGAAGATGGAAATACTGTGTGAGCTGGTGAATGATGAAAATGTGCAGCAAGTGCTGGAGGAGCTGAAGGACTATTGCACTGATGTGTCAGTAGAGCTTGCCCAAAGGGCCATCTTTGCCATAGGTAAGAGCTCTGCCTTCCCTCCAAAGCAGCTGCAACCTTCAGTCTTTAAGGTGTGCCTTCTTCTGTTGAAGTAAATGACTGTAAATAGTATAATGGTATATGTAGATATGGCTGCAGAAAAAGCACCATGTCCCTTCTGTGAGTAGCTAGGTCATCTGACTGCCTTTTTAGGATAGAATGACTGTTTTTTTTAAATGAGCTTGTGATAAACAATTAGGTTCAGGGATTTTATCGTGATGAAAGGTTGCTTTTTATGTCCTTTGGTATTCCTGCAGGCAATATTGCAAGGACATACATGGAGCAGTGTGTGGCGATTTTGACAGAGCTTTTGGGGCTTCAACAGGAGCATATAACCTCAGGTAATCATCTGCAGGCTGTTGGCTTGGTTTGTGCTTTCAAGAAATTGCCTTGTTGAGGATTGTGGTCCCAGAAATTGAGGTTCCAGAAGGCACTGGGCTTTTAGGGTCCTTGGGGGATGCTGAGTGGTGTGTTTCTTTGCAGCGGTAGTGCAGACTTTTCGGGACCTGGTTTGGCTGTGTCCCCAGTGCACAGATGCAGTGTGTCGGGCACTGCCGGGCTGTGAGGAGACCATCCAGGACAGCGAGGTAAGGTGGCTTTATGCCCTTAAGGTAACAGCTTTGAGGATGGATGGAATCTGCCTTGCTTTGCTTTGACTCGTGATTGGCCTGAGGAAGAAATCCTCAGAAGACTTGTCCTCTTGTGTCAGTTGATTTCGTGTTAACCCTTTCTGATAAGCAGAGACAATTTACTATTTGCTTTTTGTTTCCTTCAGGGCAAACAAGCATTGATTTGGCTCTTGGGGGCACATGGTGAGAAAGTACAAAATGCTCCCTATGTTTTAGAGGACTTTGTGGAGAATGTGAAATCAGAGATGTCTCCAGCAGTGAAGATGGAGCTTCTGACAGCGTTAGTGCGGCTTTTCCTGTCTCGTCCTGCTGAGTGTCAGGACATGCTAGGACGACTACTTCATTATTGTATAGGTGAGTTCACTTTGCCGAATGTTCTATTTCTCTGAAGTGATAGTACTGGCTTTTGGGCACCTTGTTTTTCTGTGAACCCTGTGCATTGATGCCGCGTGTTGGGCACTGCCTGTATCTAAGAGGAGACCATCCAGGGAAGCAAAGTAAGGTGGCTTTATGCCTTAGGCTGCAACTTAGTCCCAAGCTGCCTGGTTGGTGAGTGTAACAGGCCTAAATTGTACCCTGGGGAATCTGTCTATTTTTAATAATTAAAGGTTATTATTTAGGGGGAATCAGGATGATGCAGTTATGTGAATATGTATCCCTCTGATTTCCAGAGGAAGAGATAGACATGGCTGTACGTGACCGTGGATTGTTCTACTATCGCCTCTTGCAATCTGGTGTGGAGGAAGTGAAAAGGATCCTCTGCGGCCCCAAGTCTGACCCCTCTCTGGGGCTCCTAGAAGATCCAGCTGAACGGCCAGTGAATACGTGGGCCTCAGAGTTTAACACCCTGGCATGTGTTTATGGCAGAGCATCCTGGGCACTTGTCACTGCTCAGCAGCCAGTGGAATCCTCTTATGCTTGTTCTCCTTTTACTGACCCCAAGGACAGGGCAGGTAAGCAGCCTTGTCCTCATCTTGGATCGTTTGGAGAAAGGTCACAGTGGTTGGAGAGTGTTGCTTTAGTGTTCTTTCTTGTGCAGTGCCTGGCTGATCATCATCTCTTTAGGGAGATGCTGCTGAAGATGTCATGATCCTAGACTTAATCATTTGGTGATCCTGTTAGATGTTTTTTGTGAAATAGGGAGCAGCATCAGATGATGATGATGTGTCTCACGTTTCTGATTTCATTTCAGAGTCGCTAATTTCTGAAGGGAATAAAGAAGTCCTCCAGGTTCATCCTGATACAGGCAGCCTGGCCTTAGTTCCTGACACGTATCTGACTGCAGAAGAGTTTGAGAAGACCTGGCTGAACCTGGACATTAGCTGCCAGCACTCTCTGCCCTGGCGTGGAGCGGCTCACTCGGATACCATACAGACTGCTCTTCATGTGGTCCATATCCAGACTATTGCTATGAGCAAAGCTGGGGTCCGGCCATGGAAAGCTTATCTCAGTGCTCAGGATGACACTGGTTGCCTCTTCCTAACAGAACTATTGCTGGAGACAGAGGATTCAGAGATGCAGGTTTCCGTGAAGCAGAGTGAGGCAAAGCCTGAGGCACTGAAAGCCTTTATTTCTGTTTTAGAGACTGTAATGGGGACAGTTGCTGGCCTGAAATCCTGATTGACCCCTGCTCCCAGTAGGATGCTTACTGAGATCACAGGAAACTGTTTTTATTTTTTTTTTCCTTATCCTGTGGCTTCATTTGCCATAAACTGTTGCTGACTTTGAACTTATAAACTGTAGGAGCCTTAGCAGCCCTTCCCTCCCGGGCAGTGGGGACCGTCATATGTAGCAACCACAAGCATGAGGTGAGCTGGTAGATATTGCATTACTCTTAAGTGGTCATTGATTAAATGAAATTCTTATGGGCTGGTGAAAGGACAAGACAATGCATTTGTTAGCCTGCTGCTTCTAGCATGTCATAAAAGTGGTGGCATCTCCAGTGCTTGTCACAAGGCACTAGTGTGGACTGGGAAGCTGGCTGATGATTTACCAATGTCTGTAGAAGGGACTTGCTTCCTTTCTCATTTTCTGTTGGCAAGCTTCTGGACGTGTTCTTTGTGAATAAAATATTATAGCTTGACTACTTTAATTAGCTGCTGTCATTGTGCCAAAAATGATATTACTTAGATTCATGTTTCCTTTATTCAAATAAAAGAATAATTGGGAAATGCTACCTGGGAGGAAGGGAATTTTTTTTTCACTTAAGGATTCCTTAATCTATTCAGGAACCTGGGTTCCTCACGTAGGAAGAAATTGAAAAATACTCTGTGAACCTCAGGACTGGTATCACAAGGACAGCACTTCTGCTTTGAAAATTAGAGAGATTTGGACTTCGTAGTGTTGTGAAAAGTTCCTTGCTACAGCCATGAGAACCCTTTCTCATGGTGAAACCTTTGCTTTTGGGGCTTGAGTAGTTTTGGTCAAGACAGGAAATGTCATTCCTAATCCACCTCTGCAGATACAAATCCATTATGGATACAAAGTACAAATACAGATGCAAAGTCCGAGTTTATTGAACCTCAAAACCCTAAAGAATGCTCCCTGGTTTAAGATTCAAGTGTACCGGCTACTGTAATGGCTTTACAATACAGTGTGAGGAACTGGCTTTGTTAAACCTGTTCTGTAAAATTTATTTTTTTTGTATGATTCTATATTGCACTTTTATACTACTGTATGCTTTCCAGACACTTCACAGGAATGCTACAGTTGCATCAAATTTTAGATTTCTGGTTTTCCTTACAAATATGAATCTGTCTCAGCTGCTTTATGGAAGATTTTTTCATTAACTCTTTTATTTCAGTCTCATATTGCAGTTATATACAACTAAATTGCAATGTTAAGCATGCTAACTGCAGGTGAATTCAAGTGTATTTCACTGTGACAGGGTTTCTGTGAACAGTCCCTAGTGCTGTTAAGCCTGTGCTGGGTTCTTGTGCTTATGGAGCACATAATACAACATACGTCATACGTATACGACATACGTCGTATTAGGCAGTTTTCAGAAAAAAATAAATAGTTAGCTTGTCAGCAATTCTACATGTACTCAATTGTAGCTACACTAATTGTAAGCCCTGACTAGGATGTGACTTATTTCTTAGCCTGCTGTCCAGGGACCTGTTTCTAGGTGAATGACCACGCCAGCCGTCTTCGTCTTCTTCTAAATGTGCGTTTTGTCTGAGCTGTACAGCTGGTTGTGAAATGAAACCACGCCCATCGCTTGGTGGGGACAGTAAGAGTATATCTGAAATAGTCCTCTTTGGGGAGGAGTCTTGCTGATCTGCCTTTCCCAGAAGGAAGGACCTCTGGTGTGAAAAGGAAACTGTCGTTCTGAGGTGCCACTCACCTGGAAAGGAAAGCAGCTGCAGGTGTATTTTTGACTCTTTTGAATATCAGCTAGTGGGAGCCATCTACTGCAATGAGCACTTTTGAGAAACAGACAGAATATGTTGTAGAAGCCTTGTTCTCTGATCTCCTAAATGAAGAGGAAGTTGATTACCGATGTTTGGAGAAAGATTCAGGAGGTAAGGATGCAGTTTGGTAGGAAATGAGAGAAAAGTTTTCGTGTTTGCTGAAGATCATAGAAAGGAGTTCTGAAAATTTAAAGGAAGGAGGATTGCAGCTTGGGGTTGCATTTCTTAAAATGCACATTGTGATGACTTACGAGTTATATCTGTTTTGGGGGGAAGAGAGAACAACTTAATTGTTTGAATCCTGGAAAGACCAAGCTGCAGTCTGCTTTGGTAGGAGAGGGCTTGAGGAAACGGGAAGGCTCTGGAGGGAAGACTACAAATTGTGTTCTCCGTGTCTTGTGATTGCACTTGGTACCCAGCAAGGTACCCAGCAGCTCTCTGCTGCTGTACTTTGCATATGTCCACACGTACTGTGTAAGGTGTTATATAGTTCTGTGTTGCTGAGAGCTGGGGTGCTGGAAGGCTGCCTTCCCGTGGTGGAAAAATGATTTAGAGATATGCAAACACAAGCCTGTTACGGGTTTAGATTTCTCAAAAGGTTTATGGAAGCGTGCATATAGCTTTCCCTGAAGAAAAGTCAGCTTATTCCTTGTTTCTGTAGTACGGATTAGATGTGGCTACATCTGCTTTAGCTGTCTCGACCACACGGGAAAGAGCCTGTTTGCCTGTGAAGGCTCCACTTAGTGAAGTGCCTGCAGCTCAGGGAATCCTTCTGCAATCCCTGGTGTAGAGAGGCCCCTGCAAAGGGCTCCTAGTGCTGAAGTACAGGCATGTCAACCAGACATGCAGAGGAGCGGCTGGACCGGGACGTGGCATCTGAAGTTGCCAACCTTGTTAGCTGCAAGTTTATATTCTTTCTTTTCCTCTGCTTTTTCATGTATTATGCAATAATCCCGTATCTTGTTGCTTCTGTTCATTGTTTTAGGATCTGAGCAGTCTGCAGAGGAAACTGCAAGTAATTTTGACCCAGTTGTTATTGCCAGTCGTTTGCGAAGCATAGGGGACCAGTGTAACATAGATTTTGAAAATTCCTCACCTGTTGTTGCTGAAGTGCTCAAGGGAAAGGTAATGCACATCTCTTTGACTAGCCCTGGACCTGCTCTTTGTAGATTAGTCTTTGCTCTCGTTTTGTTGGAGAATAGCAAATGCCTAGGGAAGAGCACAGCTTATGCTGTGGGAGCAGGAGGTGTTTGAGGAAAGGAATGTGATATCCAGAAGCCTTCCTGCCTTTCTTCCTGTGTGAGGGGCAGTGCATAAGATGACAGAATAGACTCTAAACAAAGCCCTGTAGGACCCGCTTACATGGGTGGGTGATTCCTCGTGACTTCTCTGCTTGTTCCCTTCCAGAGGAGCTGCTTTTTGTCATCTGAGAAGTCCTGGAACTTCCTGAGCTGATCTGTCATTGTAGGAGACAATTTATAGTTCGGAGTTGAAGAGAGCTTGTGTGCACAAGAGATATGAAGGAAGAGGGGAGGAGACCGGATGCCCCAGTCTGGGCCAGTGCAAGTGCCGTTTTGGGACAAGTGCTGCACGTGGTTCTAAGCTAAGGCTCTTTGCAACTCTGCTTAGACTATCAGCTCTCCTTCCTGGTCCCTCACCATGCTTGCCTGTTGTCTGTACACGCCACAATAATATGGAGAGCTGCACAGGAGAGCCCTGCCTAGAATGCCCTACGTTGCAGGGGTATCACCAGGAACTCTCAGGGTGTCACCCACTTTGTTCATGGGTAGAACAAGAAGGTGTTTGTCAGATTTTAAGGTAAAACTTTCATACCACGTGGTCATTTAAAAAGAGAAAACTCAAACCATCCTTTTGGTATTTGCAGGTAGAGAAGTTTGGGGCTGCAGTGGATTCCCTTAGCAGGAGCTGGAGTATCCATAATCCTGAGTTCTGCTATGAGAGAGCTTTTCTTGCCATTTCTGTGAAATTGGCAATGTGTATTGCAAAGAAAGTCCCAACTATGCTCCATCGCATTCAGCTCGTGGAATTGATTAATGGAAATTCCCAAGTGAGAAGCTACATTGAGTCCTCTGGAGGATGGGTGAGCATACAAAATTTGCTGTTATGTTTGCCTTAGAATTTTTGGCTCTGTTTCATTGCTTCTCTTGGCCTTCCAAATGCCCTTCTCCCTTCTGCCTTGCTTTGCTAGCCACTGATGCCCAACTGGCATCCTATCCTCTCCCACTGTATATCATCTAACTCTGCTTATAGTTGAGAAAACACGGCTTTGCTAAATGCATTGATCTTAATGTCTTCATAAGTACTAATCAGGTCAACATCAAATTTCTCATCTATTTCATGGTGTCAGGATTTAATTCCTTACCACAATATTGAGTTAAACTCGTTACATACTCGTGACAATCAAAATAATTAAGGATCAGTCATACAAAAAGCGCTTTTCTGCATGCATAGCTTTACAGTTGTGTCACTGTAAATTTTTACTTAGTGTACCACTTAATACATTTAATGAGGGGAAAGCTGATATAAGTCTGGGAAGAATTCTTTGAATTCTTGAATTCTTTCTCTAAAATAAATACATATGTACATATGCCTTTTTTTTTTCCTCACCAGGAGAACTTGGACAATTGAAAGGGAGAGGGCTACCCTACAAAAGAGGAAGCTGAGTTTTTGGCTTGGTTAATTAGAACAATTGATGAAGAATTGACCTGAAGTATGCTAATGGGAAATACTTCTTTGTTTGGAAACTGTTGTGCTATTCAGAGAAATAAAATGTACAGAGTGGATTCACATGTTCAACATCTGTCTTAAGAGTTCTTTAATGATTTGTTAATGTGGAAAATACACAAAGTTACAAATGTGAAGGGGAACTTCACATTTTGGATTTTGCATACTGTTTTAGGGACTCTTCTAGTCACAAGATCCTCTTGGGTTTGAAACCCTCTATTCTGGCTACTTTGCAGTGCAGTGCAGTCTCCTGTGACCTGGTGTGTGCAGATATTCCCTGACAGGCAATGCCAAGCTGCTAATGATGACTGGAAATGGTGCTAAAATTAGAGCACACTTTTTATTTTCACTTGGTCATGCTTTCCAGGAGAATCTTCCCCAATTTTGTAATTTAGAAGCTTCTGCAGATATAAGCCCATGTTTTCTGTTGCTGAAGTAGCATCACATTTCTGTCCAGCTAGTGCCTGTCAGGCTTGTACAGCCGGCACTGAAGGACTCTCACTGTAGCTGTGATCATGGGCATAGAACTCAGTATTCCTGCTTCCCTTGTCTAGCCTGTTTTAACCTTTTAAAAGGGCACCATGCCCTTAACCTTTTTGCCTGTTTCTATGTCTTTTTCTCCCAACAGGGAGTGTGGAGTCGAAGGCTCTGGCAGACGTGTCGTGTCTGCAGTGTATGGCTCTGAACCGCGAGTGAGGTTTGCTAGTGAAAGGAGTAGGATGAAAGCTGGGTGGCAGAAGAGGCTGAAGAGCCCGGCTTAGTGCTGCTTACTCTCTCTGGGGGTAGAAATGAATCGCATGCGGTTTAAAAAGGAGGCGCTAGGGCCCCAGATTGTGTTTTGTTTTTTAATTTGACCATGGTATGTGTTACGCACTAATTTCCTTTTAGACTTGTGATGAAGTCAGTAAACCACAGGCTGAAGCAAGTGCTCTCCAGGCTGGTGCTTTCCGCTGTGACACACATTTGACATGTCCGTTCCCAGGTTTGCCAGACCAGGCTCGCTCTGTCTCTTGCAAAATGGAGCAAAGGGAGATTCTGCTGCAAAACCTGGAAAGGGCCCAAAGCAAGAAGCTCGACCAAGAAGCATTTGTAGACGAGTTTTTGGTAAGTTTGCTCAAGGCACATCTCTGTGTCTCAGTTCATTTTAAAGGGAACCTCTCAGTCACGTCTCCCCGAACGGGGACGAGATTTGCATGTGACAGTGAGATTTCTTTATAAATTTTAGAGCAGAAGGAGATATAGGAGTTAACTAGAAGAAAAAGGATGTAAATGCAGAAGAGCAGCTTAATACTTTGTATTGAAAGTAAAAATGCTTTTAAAATAATTTTCAGAATGCTTCCTGTTTCCTCCTTTGTGAATGCACTTGTCAAGATACGGTTTCACTTTGCGCTGGTAGCACAAGTGAGGGTGCAGCGAGGAGCACAGTGCCCCTGCCTCACCTTCCCGTTGAAGTCTGTTGTATTTCTGGTATATCTGTTTCTGTCGGGAATCTCTAGTCACCACTTGGGAGATCTCTTTGTTGTTGTTATTTCTCTGGAAAGCCGCACAAAACACACACCCCGCAGAGTAAGGGGCAGCTATTCAGATCAATGCCTGTGGTCTGGGCAGCTCTGTGTCCTCGCCGGTGTCTCCACCTGCGCTCTGCGCTGCCTCGCTGCTGGGAGCCGTGTAGTGCTCCGGTCTGGCAGCGCCCTCCCGGCTCCGCACTTGTTTGGGTGGCCTGGATGGGAATTGGGCTGCAACCCACAGGCTGCAGTTACAGCCGGCAGCTCTAACGGTATTAGAGATGTGTTTTGGTTCTCTGAAGCTGGAGGCAGGCGGTTCAGGATTATTTAGGAGTCTCCATGCTATCCAGACCTTGCTTTGTCCTGCCAGTGAAGACTTGCATTGCAAAAGACTGGGAAAAGTTTAGTGCTTGATTCTGAGGTGTCTGGGTCAGAGGGAAGTGATTAATGCGAGCCTGCATTAGCAGTCCTGTTGTTCCATGGAACAAAGCACTGTCACGGGCTGCTGAATTTCCCCGTCTCGCTGCCGTGCTGGGGCTGTGCTGCGCAGTGGGAGGCTGCAGGGCTGCACAGTCTAGGTGCACACAGTAGCTGCAGAGCCGAGCGTACAGATAATGTTCTAGCAACGACAGTGGGTAGAAGTGGTCAGGGCTCTATTTCCTCTTGTGCTGGGAAGAGGTTTTCCCAGAGGCTGCCAGAGTTTCCTGCTATTTTTGCAAGTGCTGAAACCTTGAGAGACAACTGTGACAGCCCACATTTCCAAACTTGGCAGAAATGTACAGTTTTATTCTCCGTCCTACTTTTTTTTTATGTGAACAAGTATTTGTACGTGTAAACTCTGCTGCTGCTGTAAATGACAGGGTTTTTGGGTTTTTTTTGTTTTTTTTTCAGTTAAGTCTCTCTTTACTTTTTGTGCATCTCACAGCCAGAGTTTGATTCTTGCTGCTTTCACCTGCTTTTTCCCATGTAGCCATTTCCCAGGACAAGCTCTTTGTCGGATTCTGCAGGGACAGGGAAGTAAGTAAGTAAGTAAGGTGATTCAGAGCCTTTGCTTTGAGAAGGCCGGTCTCATGCTGAGTCAAACCCCGTGCCTGAAAGCTCACTCTGGAAGTGGATTTTGCATTGGAAGGAGGCAGGAGGGATGTGATGTGTTGTCATGGATGGCATGGCATGGATGCGTTGTCTATGAAAACATGCTGCTGCTCACCTGTTTCCACAAGTGCTGTCTCACTGTAGTGTTCTCAGGTTCTTGATTAATGGAGACAGGACACATGGACCGTCCTGTGCCTCCCGCACCCTCTCCCTGACTCATTCCCTCCAGCTCAGTGAAATGCTGCCCTTGCAGTATTTTGTCTGGGAAGCATCAGAATTTAGGGTTTAAAAAGCTGCAGCTTAGTGTTAAAAAACAAGAACTCTGATTTGAATCTGAATTTCCATAAACAGAAATTCTATGCATACGAGCCCTGAACAGGGTCATGTTCCCAAGGGTGCTGGTCCAAAGCAGGCTGCAGTCAAGGGATTTTGCTGCTCTCCTGCAGCTGCTGGAATATCACCCCTTAAGCGCCTAAGGACAAGGGCCACAATTCTCCAGCCTGGCAGGAAAACGACCCTTGCAGCGGGGTTGGGGTCTGTTCTGCAAACTCACCCTCGAAGCGATGCACGTTGAGAGCTCACGAACGAGGCTCTGAAGGGACGAGGCCCTCATGGGACACGAGTTCACACACTGTCGTGTCAGAGCTCGCAGCTCCACACGGCCAAACGCGCTGGAGTTTGTCCATACCTGCAGGAAGGAAATGCCACCCCTTCTGCTCTCAGCACCTTTGACCACCCTGCTATTTCGGTGAGCTGACCCCGGGACCAGCAGACTCTCTTTTTCCTTTGCTGTATGAGCTACTGAGCCATTATTTCCACTTCCTGCTCGCTGCTAACGGGAGCGCAGGCAAGGCACGAGAACCTCGTGCCTCAGGTGAGCCCTTGCCTCTGCTCTCTGCTTTTTGCACCCCAGACATTTCTGTTTTCCCCTTTTGAGCCCAATTCCCTGAAGCCTGGCAGTAAAGCCCAGCAGGCGGTCTGTGGAAGCACGGCTTCGGCGGGGTGAGAAAGTGAGACTTGCTCTTCAAAGTGTCAAACCACAGGGACACTATTAGAGAAATGGCTTTTTGTTTGAAATCAAAACCATTGCTGAGGACAATGAAATAGAATTCTAAGCTTCTTTTTTGAGGAAAAATGCACACAAGTTCTCTAGAACTGCAAGAGCTTTAGCCTGGAAGTGAGAGAGACTGAAAGACTGGAGATTCATGCCTCTCAACTGTGTATTCTAGGGCTTCTTTTTCTCTCTGTTTTATTGATGTATGTAACAACTTTGCTCCGATTTCTTGTCCTGCAGGGCTTTTTGACCATTACTTTTGCAGTTAGGAATGCGAGCATCTTTGCCAAAGTGAGAGAAATCAATTGCTTTATCCATCTTTTCTGATGACAGTTGTTAGAGGTGTTTTAATATCGTTAGTTTATACCTGGAGTGAGTGTCCCTCATCTCCCTATTTGTGAGGGTTGCCCTGTGTTCTGTGTAAAGGCATCGTTTCGCTGTGGATGCATGCGTGCCTGAGCCCCTCGTGACCACTGTCCCACACTTTCCATTCTTCAGCTTTGCTGAGTCTCTCAGGTGACTTTTGTGTCTCTGTTCTTGCTGTGAGAACCTTGAGAGAAGTCCTTCAGGAAGGGTTATACGTGCAGACCTGGCTTTGTGGTGATGAGCCTGACCCCAGAGAACTGCGCGCGAGCTCTCTAGTAGCATGTTGTCTGTAGCACATTTGTTCTAATTTATTCCATTCTTTCATCACAGAAGCTGAAAAAGCAGTCAACAAAGTACAGATTGGATAAAACCTACCCTACAGCGGCCTCTGAGCAACCAGAAAACATCAAGAAAAACAGATACAAGGACATATTACCCTGTAGGTTGGAAACAGCAATTTTTCCTATTCATTCTTCCTTTTTTTTTTTTTTTTTTTTTTTTTTTTGCTAGCCCAATTCTGCCCTTCGTTGAGTATCTGCCTGCATGATCACTTGCATATGAGAGCATCACTGCCTGTCAACTGCCTCGAATTCTGTTGCTCAGATTTAAGGCTTCATCTTTGTCTCTATTACAATATGTTCTGCAAGATTTTGGCACAGATTTTCTTGAGAGTGAAAGAGAATCTAGAGATTTCTTGTCTGCTCTGAGGAAGAGCTCTTGGATTAAGGGCTCCTCCAAAGCACCTCAGGCTGCATCCTGGGGAGCCCCACAGAGCTACCCCAGCACACAAGCAGTAATGTCCTTGCTGTTTCTTCTCTTCTCTTGTGCCTGCAGTTGACCACAGCAGAGTGGAGCTGTCTCTGATCACATCCGATGCAGATTCTCATTACATCAATGCCAACTTCATCAAGGTATTGCCTTGCTTCATGGTGTTTTGCAGCTGAGAGCTGTCCGTAGTAGCTACGTGTTGCCTCGTGGAGCTGGGTCCTGGTGCTAAGCAGAGAGAACCAGAACTTAGCTTCTGTGCTGTGTACCAGGATAATTCAGAATTGGGAGTATGTCAGGAATAGTGCCTTGATCTGAACAATGTCCATACATGTGTAGGACGTGTATAATCGGTGATTCTGTGTGAAATGCTCCTTGCAGCCCAGAGGCAGCAAGCTCTAGGGAGGAGATGTGTGCTGCTTGGCGCAGCAGTTTGTGGCTCACAGCCCTGACATCCTCATAGCGGGATGGGGCGCGGGGAGGAAGTTTGCGCAGCAGCAGAGAGCACCGGGCAGCTTCCTCAGAGGGGCTGCGTGCGCCTCCAGTCTGCCCTGGGCTCAGGACCGCTCTGCCCAGGTGCAGACAGGCATCTGTCTGTGCCGTCGGGAGCGAGGGCTCTGCGTGGCCCGCAGCAGCACCGCAGACCTTCCTGAACGGAGTGGGGTTCTCTCTTCAGGCAGCGGTCACGGGCGTGCTAGGGTTGGACCCCACTTTGGGACGTTCGCCTCCAGGTTCCCACAAAGGCACCCACAGAAACAATGGTCTTTGAAAGTAGATCTCACCTCAAGCCCATCTCCCTGGCTTCGAGGGAGCCAAGGGCACCCAATGTCCACAAGCCAACCTTTGAGGACATCTCACAAGTTAGTTAATTTCATTTAGGTGCCTAAAATTTGATTGGATAAAAGCCTTTCTAAGTCTTTAATGGGCTTTTTTAATTGGATAGAAGTAGGATTCAGCAGGAGGGACAATATTTCTTGTAGTGAATTATGCAAATATTATCTAATCTGAATGCCATTTTAGGGTGTCTATGGGCCAAGAGCGTATATTGCAACCCAGGGTCCTCTCTCCACTACTGTCATTGACTTCTGGAGGATGATTTGGGAGTATGAAGTCCTGGTAAGGTGCACATTTTTATATATATATATATATATATATATATTTACATATACACACATATTTCTTTAAGGCTATGTATAAAGACACCCCATTTCCTCTGTGATGCACTGGGCAGTGGCAATGCCATGGTGCGGGTGGACATTAGGAAACTTTTGTCCAGATTTTTCTGACAAACTTTTTTTCTCCAGATTGTGGTCATGGCTTGTATGGAGTTTGAAATGGGAAAGGTGAGTTACGTATCAAAGGTGACCTCTGCCATCAGGACAGGGAGAAGGGATATCGATTTCTGTGAAACCTCACTAAGGACACCAGGTTTCTCTTTGATACGCACTAATCCTTGCCTGCTGGATTTACCACGCTGCAGGTTCCTAAACTACCTCGAGAGTGTAACTAGACTCTTTGAGGGGGGAAAAGATTCAAAGACAAGTGAGATCCAAACACTCCTACATCCTTCTCCTCTCCTCCCACAAAACCCGTTTGTGTCACTGTGCACAGAGCTATGGTTCTGGCGGTCAGGAATGAGCACAGAAAATCTGCACATGAAATTGTCACAGGTCTAATTCCTGCCCTGGTGACTCTGCGGAAGGGGGAGACTAGAGACTGGTCAGCAGCAAAAAGCAGGTTGTTAGCATGAGTTTTGTCAGGCAGGGTAAAGCAGGAGATGATAAGAGATGAATAACCACAGACTTCCTGCTGCTTGCAACAGAAAAAATGTGAGCGGTACTGGGCAGAGGAGGGTGGCTGTTCCCTGCAGTGCGGCCCTTTCTCCATCACCTGTGTGAGTATATCTGCCTCGTAATGCCGTGTCACATCGTGTGCATTGGAAACTAATGCCATCTGAATAAAATGTGACTAACTTACTGCTCTGCAGGAAGCTGAAGACAAGAAAAATGAATATGTGATTCGGACTTTAAAGGTGGCCCTGAATGAAGTAAGTAGGAAAGGTCAAAGCAGGACATGTGACTTGGCTAGTTTTATTATATAAATAACATATTAAAAGAAGGGGTACTCTTCCTATTCTTTTGTAGGAAATCCGCACCATCTATCATTTCCACTATACAAACTGGCCAGACCATGATGTTCCCTCTTCCATTGATCCCATTTTGGAGCTCGTCTGTGAGGTTCGTTGCTACCAGCCCGATGACAACGTTCCTCTGTGCATCCACTGCAGGTGGGTGTTTCATGCACTGACATGAAAGAGCTGTTGGCTCCACCCTTGTTTCTTTCTTGCTTGCTTTATGAGAGTCCGTACAGGTGGATGGTCAGGGTCCTTTGCCATACATCTGTTCCCTTACAAGATTTGAGCCAAATTCCTCTCAGAAAGTTCTAAGGACAAAAATGTCCTTTGAGCAACTAGTATGGCTGGATAGCAGGAAAAAAAAATAGATAGACCAAGGATTATATAGTTAAGAGACCAAGAATGTATAGGTTGGTCCCCACAGGAAGACTGAAGAATTGTTCAAAGGGGGATGAGATGGGTTTCCCTGCGGCAGAGCTGTCCTCAGGTGGAGGAGAAGGGTACAGTGAGATCAGGTAAAGCTGCCACCAGGAGCAGCACTGTTGGTCTGCAACAAGGTGGAGAGTTCTCAGGGGACTGTGCATGTTTTCAAAATGACCATTTCTAGCAATTTGGCTGTGACTTCCATTGCAGTGCCGGGTGTGGGAGAACAGGGGTCATCTGTGCTATTGACTACACCCAAAAGCTACTGAAGGATGGAGTAAGTGTCAGTCTTTCTGACTCTGATCTAAACTGCATTATGACTTGGAAGCTGCTTGGAATTACATCTGTATTATTATTATCTTTGCTTGCAAGATTGTTCCAGTGAACTTCAGTATTTTCGGTCTGATTCAGGAAATGCGCACACAAAGGCCTTCAATTGTGCAAACCAAGGTACATGCATGAAATTTCGTCAACTGGTATACTCTTAATATCGAAACTTCAACTTCTTTCCAGGAGGGTTTGCAAGAGTGAAACAGAATTGTTGCACTGCTGAGAACTTGGATTTGTTAACGTTTTTACAAGTTCTTTTTCTGAGCAGAAGAATGATTTAGCAGAAATGAATTGGTAGCTGACCATTTCCTTGTAGACAGCTGGAATAGCTTAGTGTTTAGAGTTGCATATATTGAATACTTACACTGTGAAAAAAGTGACTGTACAAAAAATAAAGTGGGAACTGCTCTCAGTTGAGACAGACTGATGAGCAGATGCAGTGAAGAAGCGTGTTGTTTGTGCTGCCAACACCAAAACAAATGCTTCAGCCTCAACGCTTTGAAAGTTGTGGCCTCCATCTCTTCCAAGAATTTGTCCTACCTACAGACTGGAAAGTAAAGGCTTTTCTTAGGAGCTGATGTTGTTTGATTTGGGTAACTGATGACCGCTTACAAGTACAGTTGTATTGGTTTTCATGACTATTTAATTTGTCCGGAATATAGGAGCAGTATGAGCTGGTTTATGACGCTGTGATTGAACTCCTGAAAAGGCAGATTAAAGCATTTGACGACCAAGAATATTCTGCTGCTTCGCAGGTAAAAGTCCCCAAGATAAACAGGCTGCCTTTTACAGTCTCAGGCAAGCCAGCTTTGACCTAGATTCCTCCTGCAAAGCTCTTCTCTGCAGACCTGGTAGGAAGGGCCTTGTTTTCTACCCTCCTTGTCCTATTTATTAGTAACTGGGAGAGTAAGTGTTGTTGGTACGAATTTGCGCAAACAGGAACATCAACAATCCATGGTTAGGCTTTTCTTTGTTGTTGTCTTCTCTGATTATTGCCATTAATCTTACCTTGTCTGCGAACTTGTTTGCAATCTTGCTGAAATAAATGCATTGCTGCTCTTAGGCCAAGGCTGCGAAGTTTCAGCCAGCGTACTTTGTATGCATGAATCTTTTGCCTAGAGAGCTGGGAACAGGATCCTGCAATGAGATGTGCACCTCAGTCTTGCTATGGTAGTCACATGGTACTTGTTTCAAGACAGAACTGAGAGAGAAAATAGCTGGCAAGAATCTTTTGCTCATATGCTGTGGATGGTCTGTAAGCAAAGAAGACAAGGGACTAGCTTGACAGAAAATACAGAGAACTGATCAAGTCCGGATGTGGTTCTATAGCTCCTGGCCAAATCTTTCACCTCTGGAAACCTCACTGCCCTCTGAAAGCGCTTTGCAGAGCAGGGGGGATGGTCACGTGCAGGAGTGTCGTAAATGAAACCTCACACGGCTGGACGAGTGGCCCTGTGAGGTGCAATGGCAGAGGTGTCTGCTCAGGCCTTTTTAAGGTGTTTAAAACAGTTGAATTGTTGTGTGACCCTTTGTACCGTCATTTCAAAAAGGGACTGACAGGAGAAGCTGATCAAGAGGATCTGCCCTCCACTTTCAGCTCCACGTTGGTGTTGGTTATTTCCAAACCACATTAATAATGAAAAGAAGTGGGCACAAATTTTATCTCCTGAAATAGCTTGTTTGTGTCCTTTGCATTCATTTTCTTCACTGTCTTGTATTCAAATCTTTTTGCTTCACCAGATGCAAACCAAGCATCTTGCAGCAAAGCCACTTCTGACTCCAGTGGAAGAAATTTATTCACAGAGATTACCAGACTGGTAAGGCCATTACACAAGTACCATGTGGGTTAGTATTTCCAGTTAAGCATGTGAGTCCACAAAGATGCACTTACGTACTCTGCTGTAGGTGTGTGTGTTTTCCGTGAGACAATTCAGCTTGAATCTTGCAGTTCAGTTAATTTGCAGTCCAGTTGAGAGCAGGATCTGCAAACTCCTTTGAGTCCTACTTTGATTTGGTCAGATTCCCTCTTAACATAATTCCTATGTCTTTTATTGATGTGACCAAAACAGATTCCTAAGTACTAGATGGCTTTGACTTCATGCTATTGTGCTTTATTGCAGCTCAGGGCAAGAGGAGCAGGATGTACAGCAACGTTATCCTCCTATAGCGCAAAGCGAAGCGTCCGTGACATCGTTGTCTACCGCAGGTTTACACGACAGCTTTGGGCATGGAGGCCCTCACATTAGACCAGCCATTTCCTTTGGGACTTTGAACTTCAGCAACAGTGGGAAGGCAGTTGCTGCTGAAAAGTGGGGCCCGGGGGAAGCTCTCCAGAAACACCATAGCGTGGAGTTCAACAGCATCTCTTCTGAGCAGCTGCTGCTCAACCTGAAACCCGAGGGGGTAGGCAGGAGATGGCCTCATGACAGAGCGCCTCTGACACGGACTAAATCTACCCCTTTCGTGCTCGCGCAGCAGAGCGAAGCCCAGAAATGGGATGGAGGGGCTATAAAGCCTGTTTTGAGTTCGCAGTTGCCAAAAGCCTGTTATTCAAGCTCTCAGGTAAAGAAACGGGATAGATTTTCCTTTGTTGAGACGAACCACTCAAGCAGAGCAGAGGACTGCCCCTCAAGACAGCAGAACAGGAGGCAGTGCTCCCATCCTTACCCTTGTTCAGCAGAAGACCCTTACTTCTCATCACTTTCTTTAGATGATCTCACAGCCCCACTGTTTACTGAGTGCTTTGCAGAGGCGTCTGATGCAGCTTTTCCTACTTGCGCTGTGCCTGCCCCAGCACAGCCCCCCTTGACCAGCCCCCCAGCAGCCAGGCCTGTGTCCCAGCACGCTCCAGCGTGGAACCACAAGAGGATGTCCTCGCTCGGTGAGTGGTGCAAGCTGGCTGGTTCACCCTGGGTTTCACTAGGCTGGAGAGTGTTGTGTTTTGATATCCATGAAGGGCTGTAGATGCTCAGGAGTGCAAGGGTATCGCACCCTTCACAGCTGCGGAACAACTTAAATGGGCTTCAGTTGGGATAGGAGCTGAGGAAAGAAAAAAGGCCTCGCCTTGTCTCATCCTGCCTTTTTTTTTTTTTTTCTCTCTCTCCATATAAATAAAAAATATCTTTAGGACAGCATGATTTGGGATTTCACTTCATATGCTGCTTTGGATTAGGTGCCATGCAGGTAATTTGTCCATGTCTCTTCAATCAGCCCCCTTGCCACAGCCGGATGATGGTGATGATGATGATGATGATCCCCCCCCTCTGCCCGAGCGAACCCCAGAGTCCTTTATTGTGGCCGGTGAACCAGGTAAGTGGGAACCAGCAGTGAGTGGGAGTCTCCTTAGGGTTGTATAATACTCTAGCACCCAGTAGTGCCTCCTCTGTCTGCCCAAGGTGAGAAATGATGTCTCTTGTGTTTCATGATCGCCAGGGGAATTTGCTCCGGCAGCTTCTGATTTTCAGCCCCCAGCCAGAAATAAAAATATCGGAGCCTCTCTGGAGTGGAGTGGTGCATCTTGCTCAGAGGTTTCTAATGACTCAGTGAGACTGAGACCTTCTATGGTAAATAAACATCTTTTTACCTTTTCTCCATCACTACTACTATGCCGAATTATTTATCATATTTTCTGTTTCTGTGAGAAAATGGGTAGTGCGTACTTTCCATAAATTATTTCAGGATTCAGGATAGGAATAAAGAACCAGTCTCTGTCAAGCTCCTCCTTATCAATATTTAGTTCACACTAGACAGTAATTTATTGTCCAAAATCCTATGCTAAATAGGATCAATACTGTCCCTATTTTAGAGAGGGATAACTAGGGCCTGTTGGAGTTCACTTCATCCTGTGGAACACAAAGGAGCTGAGCAAGTATTAGATTAGTGACACATCCAAAACCAACATCTTTTGATCATCTTGTAGATTAATTACGGCTTTGTAAAGTGAAACAACAAGGCGTAATCCTGCCTTCCATTACAGGACCATGAGGGGTGTGTGGGTGGGTGTTTGCATATAACATCACTGCTTTTTCCCTGGCTTGTGTGAATGCAGGAGAATCACATAGAACTGTTGGAATTTCAAATATCTGCCTTGTTTTTCATTTCTAGAGTGTGAAGGTCTGGAGCTGCCAATCAGGTATAACTTCTTCTGGTCCGCTTGCTACTAAGCCTGCCTTAAATGGTAACAGACTTGGTCAACATTTTCACAATCAGTACTCAGTGCAACACACGTCGTGTTCACTGTCTAAATAGTCCAACAACCAAACGAGCTGGTTGTTTTATATTTCCTAATGAGCCACTGTATCATCCCATGCTCATTTACTGGGATGTTCCTTCCAGTCTCCTCTGCTAAAGGGAGTTGCATCTCTGACTGCATGTCTGGTGTTTCCTTCAAAGGATCGAGATAAATGTATATTACATTGTTGTGGCTCTCTCATTGAACTGCCAGTGTATTATTATTATTATTATTATTATTATTATGCCAATTAAGTAAATCTTTTATCTTTGTTGTCTTAGAGATAAGTAGGGATCGCTCTAACTCCCCTCCTCCGCTTCCTGAAAGAACCCCGGAATCATTTGTTCTTGCTGACGCAGGCAGTAAGTGACAATTTATTTTGTGTATATGTAACTGAGATTTTATACTTAACCTAAATCTGTGCTTCGCTGAGGAGATTATGGCCCACTTGCTCAAAACATTACTGAGGGTCGTGCTTCGGGACTTAGCTGCAGAGGAATTTAGCAGATATAAAAGGAAGTAAATGAAACCAGGAGACTTGCTGGGAAGATTACCATCACTTCCCCCTTCTGAAACGGAGGCATTGGAGGAAATGAAAAACCGTAGCAAAGCACTTAAAAGCAAAACAGGAAGATTCACGAATGACCACTAAAAATGTTTTGGTGCATGTTCTCAGGTCTGCAGCCCGCTGCAAGGAATTCCACAAGCGGTCCTTGGGAGCCGGGCAATAAAGCTTCTGAAATGCCATCCAAAGAGCCTATGGTGTGCTTCAGGAGAAGCAAGGTACAGAGGAATACAAAACAAAAGCGATTGAAAAAGGAGAGGGTGAGAAGAAGCCATCTTTCTAGCTATGGATAGTGTTACTTTCTTATTGCAAAATGTCTGAAAACGGTGGCAGAATAGTGGCCTGCTTTTGAAATGCTTCCATATTTTGCTGTAAAACTGCAAGCAAAACCTGAATTCATTTTCTCGTATTCACTGATTTCATGCTTGCTGTGTTTTTTTTTTTCAATAAGCCCTCTTTTTCTTCACATTTCTTTACAGAGCTTGAAAATATTGAAAAATGTGAAAAAAAGTAAGTATCTCTCAAGCTAACGTGCATCTTCCTAAAGGCTTTAACCAAGTATATATAAAAATAAATAAATAAACAAAGTAGTGCATTCACTCCCTGTTATAAGCAAATAATGCATTTAAAACTGTGCAGTATTCAAGCTCAGATAGCATGGAAAATTCTTAATTTCATCTTGGGCTGAAACAGCCTCTGTGCCTAACCTTAGTGTGCATGTGGCAGTATGTGTTTTCCCATAGGTATGCATGAATCCAGCTTTTCAGGAAACTGAGATGGGCACTAACTCTCTGAGTTTAATACTATATTTCTAGGTATTTGTAGCCCATCTTCAAAGACAAAACCACCAGAATCTGCCCCATCAAACCATTCAAGCTCTTTTCTTAATTTTGGTATGTTATTATCTTTACTTTCTGATATAAGAAGTTTTGTTTAAAGGTCTGAATGCAGGCATCAGGTTGAATTCTAATACTTTCAAGTGAAGTAGTGTCTGAAAGTAGAACCAGGCAATTCCTTGTCTACATAATTTAATTTAATGTAATGGGATTCTGTCTGTATTTCTGAATACTTTTAATCTGTTATTGTGGCAATTATCAGATATTCTATTATGTAGAGTAATAATTCTATTCTGTAGAGTAATAACAAGTAATAATTACTGTTTTTACACATTTACATTATACATGAATTATTTCAAGAATGGGGGAAGGTTCACAAACCCTGAAACCTGCGCTGACAAATATTTCTCAGTGTGTAAAGGGTGCGAACAATGTATATTTGGTTTTCCTGTATCTGAAAGACTTGGCCTTTATGTGGTAACAGAGAGAGCAGAAGACAAATATAAAGCTGTTATATTTCCATTAGACTGCTGCCTCATGCTATATAATATAGGAGAGGAAAGTCACTACGTTTTCCTTAAGAATCTTCCATTAAAACGATCAGTCACTTATTAGATTGGTACAAAATCTAGTTGTGTTCTTGTTACTAACGTTATAATGACAGTATTTGTTGACATATACATTTATAGGCTATATGAAGTGAGTGTAGCCATTGACTTTCAACTACAGGATGTTGTTTTAAATCAAGTGTATCTTAAAGTTCAGAATTGAAGTCAGAGGTTTTTTAAAAATGTATTATCTTAAGTAATGACACGATCAACATCTATAATTACATACTGAATTTGTTTCATTAAAAAAAGTTTTGTTCCTAGGCTTTGCAACTCGATTTTCAAAACCTAAAGGACCAAGAAATCCACCAACAACATGGAATCTTTAGACAAACTGTATAGATTCTGTTGCAGATTTGAGAGGTGTCCTTCTGGCATGCCTTGAGTGCTCTTCCAAATAAGAATTTTCACCAGATTAAGCAAATCAGAGTGTTGCACAAAGTTTGCAGCTGAGGCACTACTTGCACATTCTTTATCAACTGAAGTCTTAAAGAACAATATACAAAAATAAGCAGCTTGGCACTTTTAATTAACTTTTAACAGGATGGAAGCTGGAAAAAAAAAGGATATTTCATTGTACTAAGTGACATTTTTTTCTTGTTTTGGGATGAACTGACTTCAAAATGATGGACTTGAGTCTTCAAAACATGCAGTGCTAACTGAGAGTGAAGACTTCCAGTGAAGACAGTGAGAAGATATGACAGCAAAAGACTGACCAAAGCAAAACACAAATCTGGGTGCTGCAAATGTGGCTTATGTATAACTTCACTTACATGTATAATCATGTTGCTCGAAGATCTACATTTGCTTATATATTTACAACACTGGCACTAAAAGAATTTACGCATCAGATTTTATAGAAACATTTTTCTGTAAGTTAAATTTTCTTATTTGAGTGAGTCAGGTACCTTTTTTCTAGATTTTTAGTCAGTAAGACTTGAGATGTTTGATTGTTCGTATAGAAACTAAACGTGTAATGACTGTGTAATTAGCTGGCCTAATTGCCCTCACCATCTGAAAAAAGTACAACAAAATATAAATGTATTATAAAGGCAATGCACTTTTTTTTAAGGATTTTTGATGCATCAAAGCACCACACACCATTTCAGGCAGACAACTTGGTAGACAGATTTTGAGACTGACACCCCCTACCCCACTCTGGAATCTGTTTTCCTACTATTTATATCTGAGGTGAGGAGAAGCAAAGATGTTGAAAGCTGCTTCTTACGCTTGTTTTCCTGTTTGGGCTCTGTCTTGGGGGGCAGATCCATGCCCTGCATAGCCTTCATTAGCGGCCAAGACTTCTGACACCAGCCACGAGTAAAAGTGACATTTGCTGTTATTTAATGTCTTTTAATTGCAACTTGAAGCATTGTACCCAAATGTTGAATCAATGAAGCATTTAACTGCCGCTGTGAGAAAAGTGGTACAGAGATAAACAGCTGATGTGGCTCAGGTGCCAGGGCTGACCGATGTGGCGGGCGCAAGCGCGCGTGTGAGGGGATTCCTGGCACGGCTGGCGGCACGCGGGACACCCAGGAGCCCGGCGGCCGAAACGTGCCGCTGCCGCCTGCTTTGGGGCATGCCGGTGCCCGTGCAAGGAAGCCGCAGCAGCAGAGCCCGGCCGCCCGCCCGCCGCCCAGCGGCTCCCGCGCTCCCCCTCGCGAGCAGCCGCGGCCGTTGGCGCCGCCCGCGGGCCGTTAGAGCGGGACGGCAGCGACGCGTGCGCCGCGCGCTGGCCGTTAGGGCGCCCGCGCATGCGCCCGCCGCGGGACTACGCTTCCCGGCGCGCCGCGACGGACTACAGCTCCCAGGGGCTCCGCGCGGCGCCTGCGCGCGGGCGCCTGGCGCTCGGGCCATTTAAATGTGTGTGAGGGAGCCCGTGAAATGGCTGCGCAGGTCGCTGCGGTGCGCGCCGTGGCGCGGGCCCCCGAGGAGCCACCCCCGCTCCCCTCGGGCGAGCGGCCCGGCCGGCCCCGCGGCGGCGGCGGGCGGCGGCGGCGCAGTGGGACGGGCGAGGCGGCGGCGGGCGCCAAGCGGGCCCGGCTGAGCCAGCCGTTGCTGGCGGGGCCCGGCCCGGCGGAGCCGCTGCCCGCGCCCGCCCTGCCCGGCCTGCCCGCCGCCGGGCTCTTCACGTTCTCGCCGCTCAGCCTGCCGCCGCCCGCTGCGCTGGACGAGCGGCGCCACCACCACCACCGGCACCGCCCCGCCGTCGGCCCCGAGCCCGGCCGCCCCGCCGCCGGGCCGCCGCAGAAGGCGCGGCGGGGCAGCCCCGCCGACGGCGCGGCCGGGCGGCCCAGCAAGCGAGGTGAGGAGCGGGGCGGAGCGGCCTGGCGCCCCGGCCGGGCCGCGGCTCCATCCCGGCCTGCTGGGCCGAGCGGCGTCGCCTCCGGGAGCCCCCGGTTCGTTACCGAGCGGGGCGCAAGGCCGCAGCGCCCCGCGCCGAGCCCGCCGGGCCGCCCGGTAACAGGGGCTGGCGGCGAAACTTTCTCCGTGTCGCGCTCGAGCCGGTGTCCGCTGGAGCTGCGGGCCGCGCGTTCGCTCAGCGCCTCAAGTTGCTCAAAGGGGTCAGGGCGGAATTTCCGCGGTGACGCTCGACCGTTTGCTTGTTTATTTTCTTACAGTTCTAAATCACTATTGATTGTTCTCACACACTTGTGATAGTGAAAATCCTTTTGAAAATCAGTGTAGACGATCGCAAAGCTGCTGCAACAGGCAAACTGCACTGTGAATTATGCTCTGGGAGGGTGAAGGTGTTGTGCATGTGCTTGTGGAAGTTACCTTGGTAGAGTGAGTGCCAGCTACTGCATCTGGGGAAACAGAAGTAGAGAGATTTTATTAAACTGGGAATGCCACTGTGCAGCAGCTCCAAGATAGTAACTAAATAAGCATGTCTCTGAGTTTAAGTCTTAAACACTACTAAAATTACTGTCAGCATTCCAAAATTGCCAAAGAAAGCTGCTTTATTTTTCCTTCTTTCTTTTTTTCCCCTCCCACTACTTCTCACTATCAGTTTCTATTTCCATATGTGGTCTGATTTATCTGTCTCTCTCTGTCTGCCATGTTCCTGTTTAGGCCGCAGGTGTCTGTGAACACTTGTGGTGTTTTGGTTGATGTTACGGCGATGTTAGGAAGTTTATTTGCATGACTAATAAACTAGCTAAAGTTCCTGGCACAGCTCTCGTTCTCTTTCACTGTGAGAGCCTGTGTGTCTGCTGAGTGACCTGACTGTGGTCCCTTCGATATTTGAAGTACTGAAGGTTATCCATTCACTTGAAGGAATAACTTAATACCGAGTTTACTGCTATCTAGCCTCCCTTGCTGCCGAGTCTGCCCTGAGCGCAGCAGGGGGTCCCTGCTCTGTTGGGTACAGCAGTGAGGGGAGCTGGGGTGGCAGCTCTCCTGAAAACAGACCACAGTGCTCAGTGGAGGTTCCACAGTACAAAGAGCACGAGGCTTACATCTGATAAGGAGTATTAGGGAATGTCTCCAAGCAGGAAGGTTTTCCACATTATACCTAGTACGCAACTGTGGCTTTTAAATTGTATCTAAAGTTAGAAATAGTTAAAGTAAGATATGTATAATATTAAAAAAAATCATCTTAAAAGTAAGGAGTTATTTCTAATACCTATTTAGTGGTAAAAAGCTCTCTTGTAATTCCAGCTTAGATTTGAATCTCTCTCTCCCCAACTTAAGGATCTTCTCTGTGCAAATGGTTTGTTCAGTGAAGCTAGTAGCTATAACTCAGAGCTGGTAAGCTTATGCAAGCCTGACTTTTAGGATTCACTAGTAACTGAAACCACTCTATGAATAAGCTGTGTTATCAAAACAACTGCTGCAACACTTCTTTCCTGATTTCCCTATCTGTAATAAAAGAATAAGGACAGTTGCTATTTGTAGAGGTTATGCGTGACAGCAATGCCATGAAAACTCGTATTTCAGGTCCAAAGACAGTTGTATAAAGTTGGTATTAAGCAATCACCTATTTCTTTGCTTCATGAGTAATTCTGTTCGTTATGCTAGGCTGTTGTGAAGGTCAACTGCCTTTGCTGAAGAGCTCTGGGAACAAACTACTAATGATATAGCTAAATACTGTGGTCAAACTGCACAGCTTGAAGCTTTGAATTTGCTATTTCTTCTTGTAGATCACAATAGTAACATATATTTTTCTCCCATGTACTGCAAGGGAACAAGAAAGGAACACAAGAAAAAGTAAATTCAGCGCATAGCCCTGTGCTGTGGGTAACACACCCTAGCTGTGGCAGCTTTTAGTCAGATATTAACTTCCTTTAGCTGTCCTGATGATATGGCACGTAGTGTTTTGTATGCATCAGGGACGTGAAATAGTCCTTTAATACAGGAAGACTAAAATACTGGTTTGGCACTATTTTAAAAATCTGGGCAATTGAATTTCTAACTACTGTTGTTACTAGCTACGTTTTATTTGAATTCTATCTTAATCCTCGAAGATAAACTACTAAACAACTGCCTTGAGCCTGACAGAACTGTTTTTCTATTTTTCTCTCTGAAAACCTTCTGTCTTCAGACCATTTGAAGATTAAACTGCGAAAAAGAAAAAAAAATCCACTCTCTTCCCCACCCCCCAAACTAAAACTTTATTCTGTGATTTTGAATTAGATAACTAACAAAAACAGTACTAAACTAGAAAGACAGCTGAAAATGTGGAGGTGATGCTTCAGATATTTTTCTTCTTGCACAGGTTGGTATGTAGCTTAACAGCATATGTTAATACTGAGTTCCATCTGAACTAAATAGCATTTATTTGGCACTCTTAATATAGTGAGTTTTTGAGCAAGCCACTACCTGAAGACTGGGTGCCTTGAAGTAGTGCTAAAGAGCAAAAAAGTCTGTCATCATTTTGACAGAGCCACTTTATAGTGAGAATTAAAAATGTTGTTACCTAATATTTGTACCTATCAGGTGTGTGACCAGCATGAGATCTCTCACCAGTTGCCTTCTGCTGGGCTCCCTACCCTTTGGGAACTGGCAGGGGAGCCAGGAAGAGGGCCTTGAGGCTGCTGTAGAACCTGAATTTTAATCTTTAATGACCAAAAAATAAGATTTCATGAGTGAGCTTGGTGCTGACTGTTAATATTATAAATGTCGTTTTTATATATTTCACTTAAAAAGTGTCTGCTCAGTTCGACATGATGAAACTTAGTTTTGTTTTACACTGTTCTCAGTGTTTTGGAAATACCAGTTGGACCACTGATCTTTCCTATAAAGACTTAGTTTTTTATAATCTCAAAAAAAAAAAAAAATTCCTAAACTGGAATATTAAGCTTGACTTTTGGGAAACTTTCTTAATTTGAGGCTTTTTTCATAATAACTAGATATGCTACTTTTATTTTGTTATTGTATAAGTAAAATCTGTAAAGACAACAAGATATTGTGGGAATAAATAACTTTAGTTGGTGTGTCTCAATTCTTGTTGAGTGAATGTGCTGTAATTGCAGAACTCTAATCTTCTCTTTACTGTTGCTGCCAGAAACTCCAGATGAAAATGGCAAAACCCAGCGAGCTGACGGTCTCATTATGAAGAAGATAAAGAAAAAAAAGAAAAAGAAACACCGGGAAGATGTGAGGGGAAAACGCCTAAAGATGTACAACAAAGAAGTGCAGACGGTTTGTGCTGGGCTCACTCGCATTGACCAAGAAATCCTGACTCAAGGACAATGTGATAACTTGGAAATGAACAAGGAATCCTTCAGGTATCTGAAGGATGAGCAGCTCTGCAGACTGAATTTGGGAATGCAGGAATATCGAGTACCCCAGGGAGTACAGACACCATTTGTGACTCACCAGGAGCATTCTGTTCGCAGCAGCTTCTTGAAAACTGGCACTAAATTTAGCAACTTCATTCACGAAGAACATCAGTCTAATGGTGGCGCTCTGGTCCTTCATGCTTACATGGATGAACTCTCATTTTTGTCTCCAGTGGAGATGGAGAGATTTGCAGAAGAATTTCTTGCTTTGTCATTCAGTGAAAACGATAAAAATGCAGCTTACTATGCTCTAGCCATAGTACATGGGGCAGCTGCTTATTTACCAGACTTCCTGGATTACTTTGCTTTTAACTTTCCTAATACTCCAGTGAAAATGGAAATCTTGGGCAAGAAAGACATTGAAACAACAACAATTTCGAACTTTCACTCTCAGGTAAGAATTGTTTAAAGTCATGTAAAATAGACGGTGTCCAGATGTGATTAATCTGCTTAATCCAGAATGGTGAGGCCATAAGAGGTGCATAAAAGATGTGGTATATAAGCATTTGAGGCATGAGTTGTTTTTGTTTTCTCTTTTCCTCTAAGATGAAAAATTATGATGTTGGGACTTCTACTGTGCTGTTTATTAGTGTTTCTACCTGAAGCTAACTCCTCAGAAAGAGTTGGAGTTTTTATGTGAAAGCTTTCCTGAAACCAGTTAAACTGCCTTGTTTTTTGCAGTAGACTTAACATATTCTGAAAACTTCATAGTTTTTTTTCACAGAAAGTATAGTACCTTTTCACAGAAGGGTACTGTATGATAACTTGCAGAGGCTTTTAAAGCTTCCCAGAGTTTCTTTCAGACAGCACTTAAAATAGTAATTATGTAAACCTTTGTTTGGAAGCTTGTCTTCCATAACATATTGCTGCTACAGCACCTTTTAACATCTTCATGGATTACATCTTCTGAACTGGAAGAGCTGCATCAGAATGTGTAGTATTCCAGTAACAGCCTTAATGTACAACTCGTTCCTCATCAGCAAGAAACTTTTACACAAAACATATCTGAACCTGTATTCCAAAGACAGGCAACTTGTCAAGATGTTGAGTTTAAGTCTTCTGTTATTTATATCATATGCTCTTTGGCATATTGGTTACCTTCTTACTTGTTTGGTGTACATGTAACAGCTCTCTGAAATGGCTCAACAGCACCATCCGGCTATGTAGCAATTGTTTTTCCTGGCTAATGGTCTTGTAAAGGTGACTAGCTTGTACTGGAAGCTTGTATGTGTGGAATGTATGGTCATGAATAAGAGGATCTGGGTTATATTCTGCTGTGGTATTTCAATTAATATTAAGTTCTGTCTAAACTTGGTCAAGAGTGAGTCATGACACTAGTTTCATTTATGCTGAAA
Source organism: Nothoprocta perdicaria (assembly GCF_003342845.1). Lineage (NCBI taxonomy): Eukaryota > Metazoa > Chordata > Aves > Tinamiformes > Tinamidae > Nothoprocta > Nothoprocta perdicaria. The sequence goes on from NW_020455592.1 coordinate 321,902, forward strand.
CAACTCTCTAAATCCAGCTCTAGCATGACCTGATTAATCCCCTTAGGCTGAAGTATGTTAGTGTGATTCACACAGTAAACAAATGTGTAGAGGCACAGCTGTGACAACTCTGCTGTTAAAGACAGCTGGAACATGAGTCTTTAGTGTATGGATGATGTTCAAATATCTCACTTAAATTTGCTTAAATTGACAGCAAATTCAACTATGGTAACTGCATCTTGTTAAAACCCAAACTGAGTCTTGAAAGCTAGCTCATCTTGAAACAGAAGGCTAAAATGCTGTAATAAACTTGTTTTGAAGAAATCATAGGGAGGATAGGCCAAGATATTAAGTGGTTCTTCGTTTTAGAACTGGCCTGCAGAATTGTCATTCCTTTGCAGCCTTGAGTATCAGCACTGAGTGTCTACCAGTTAAAGTAAGGACATTATTCTGGGAGACTTCACAAAACCTAGTGATAATGATCTTACTTGCAGGGTGAATTCATACATTCTCAGGGCAATGAAAACAGTGTAAACTCAATTAACTTGTCTTTCCTATCTGTATATAATATGAACTAGTACTTGGGTATCTGTTACTTTACCTACAGTAAAGCACTCCAACTTTTATCTTTGCAGTATAAAGGTACTGTGTCTGTATGGCTCTGTACATTAAAATACTTGCTAAGTTTGAGTGTTCTCTGGGTTTTTTTAACCTATTCTGGCTCATTTGTTCTATATTTAAGCTAAAGATAAGCTTCAGTTTGGAGCTATTCACTTTTACTGAGAGCTTTCAAGACTCAAATCACTAAGAACAGCAATTTGTAAGCTGTTTGAAGCTTATTGCACAATAAGCATGCTTTAATTTGAAAGTTATTGACAATGTGACTTGAACAATATATTTCCCTATCGACTGTCTCAATACAGTTGCTTTTAGGGCTACACAGTGAATTGGAATACATAAATAGTTGAAAACTTTTTTTTCTCTCGTCAAATTGAATCTGATCATCTGCCTATTCTGTTTTGCTTTATGGTCCAAAGAATGGTTAAACTGTCACAACTGAATAGGTTCTGGGAGGAGGCCAGGAAAGAGTTGGGGGAAGTAGGTTTGTGTAAACTGATACTGCTACTGGGAAGGAAGTGGGAGAAGCAACAAACAGAGGATAGTAGGATAAGTTCCCCCATTCTTGGAACATGTTGTCAGATAAAGTTACAATCAATATTCTCAAGAGCTTTAGTTAATGAACCATATCACAACTTGGTGCTCTGCCCTCTATCTTTTCTAACTCTGAACAAAAGCTTTCTTATGCTGGATGGACAACATTATTTGGAGAAGCTATCAAAATATAAAATGAAGAATGTGTGCATTTGTGCTACAGACTTTAATTTGGTGTATTGCTCAAAGCAACATAAGCAATATCGGGTCTTATGGAAGTAGCTGACAGTTTGGGACAAAAATGCAAACCCTGCTGCAATTGTCTGTCACATTGTCCTCATTTCTTTCACTTGTGTTGTAAATAGCAAGTCTTTATGTATTCTTTCTTCATCACAGCAATTATTAGTATGTCAGGTCAGCTATGATGATAATGACCCCTTGATTCATGCTTTTGTTTGGAGAAATTTCTCAGACTTAATTTGTTTCAAGCTGAAGCCTCATGTGAGGACACTCTTCCTACCAGACAGAGGTACAGGGCTTGCTTGACTGTTCATGAGGGAGGGTCTGAATTACCTCAGTAATCAACTACCCAAGCTGTTACTTCAGGGAAAAACTGATTCTGTCTACTTCTGCTGTTACTCAAGTATGTGAAACGTCTAAGGCAAAGCATTCAAATGCCATAAAATGTCTCAATGAAAAATGAAGCCTTAAATTATAGTTTAACTTGTAGTTGGCGTTAGGTACCTTTATCCAATTCTTTTTAACCACTGAGTTCTCCTGTTAGGGCAAAAGAATAGCTTCATACCACGATCTTTTAATACTACTGTTCTGAAATTCATCTGAGGTAGCTGGTAAAGTTGTTATTCTACCTTATTGACATTGAGTAAGAACCTTAGCCTGAAAGGTCCAAATACTATTTGGAGACTTTGATTTGGATTGCCAAATCTCTTGGCCTGTGAGGATAGTGCCTAGTTCATAAAAATCAGTACTGTCAAAACCAGAAGAAGAATGTATGTCCCTTGAGCTGCTAATAGCTTTGATGGACTTGGAAGTAGAGTGCTTGATCTACAGTGAAACTCTTATGAGTGGAACCTTCTGCGTATGCAGGTAGAATTGTATTAATAGTTTTTAATTTTCTGTGCTTTGATATCATAAAACTACAGTGATATTGTTCTTTTCCTTCTGGCTCCTCAGGTCAATCGGACATACTGCTGTGGAACATACAGAGCAGGACCCATGCGGCAGATTAGTCTTGTTGGAGCAGTAGATGAAGAAGTTGGGGACTACTTCCCAGAATTTCTAGATATGTTGGAAGAATCTCCATTTCTGAGAGTAAGCAGTAACTCATGATGATCTGTTTGAAGTGCTGTTGATATTTTGTAAATTGCTAAATTTCAGATATTTCCAGGTAATTAGAAACTGTGAGGCCACTTTTTCCACTGATTATTTGCAATGATGTACTCATTATAGGCCACTGAGGATGGTGGTACATTCTTTCATCTGTCCAAATGAAAGGAATTGAACTAACGGAATAGTTACATAAATTATTCAAAACTTAAAATTTGGTTCATCATGTCATACATACTAAGTAATTGTTTACTTTCCTAAAAACTAAGTTTGATGAGCTTAGCTTAGAATATATTTTACCTCCTGGAACTTGCATCACTTTCTCTACATTTATTTGTTTGAACCAGTTTTCCTAAAGGCATTATTTATCTATCTCACTCAGTGGTGTTTTTTTGGTTTATGTTTTTATTTTATTTTTTTTTTATTTTTTGTAGATGACTTTGCCCTGGGGTACTCTTTCTAGTCTCAGACTTCAGTGCAGGTCACAGAGTGATGATGGTCCCATAATGTGGGTGAGACCAGGAGAACAGATGATTCCGACAGCTGATATGCCAAAATCACCATTCAAACGGCGACGGTAACATTTTGCTTTCCTTTACTTATTAAAGGAAAAACATGAGTGTTACCTGTTTTGAGTTTTGAGAACACATACTAAATATTTATATGTAATTAGTTCTTCAGAAGGCTAATTGCAACTTAGATCAATACTTCCTTAATATTGTAACTCCTGTAACCTTTCAGTAATTTTCATCCAGTTTCTGTGGGGAAACTAATTAGGCAGTAAAGGTGAGGGAGATGATATAAAATAGTAGAGATCTTTAGACAATGAAAGTTGCATCTTAATGTTAGCGCATAGGTAGTTGCAATATGCTCTGTGCTTTCCTGGGAAGTACTGTATGGTGTGTGTGCGTGCATCCCTGTGTGTGCATAGATGCACATGTATTTATGCATACAAACACTTGATATTTCTTAGATGAGTGCTCTGTAGAGCTAATTTTAAGAGACAACGATTGTAAATTTCAATTGCTACCTTGTGCAGAATATCTGAAGGTACTCTCAAATAACTCTAGTGACTATTAAAATAGATCAATTTTACATGTCGTTACATTTATAAAAATTCTTTTCTTTCCTAAAGGAACAAAACTTATTTTGGTAGATAGATGTCTGTTCTGAAAAGTTCGCTGTCATAACCTGAGCTCAGTTATGACAGCATAACTTAGCTGTATATGGTACATAGTTTGCATAGTCTTTTATTGTCAGGCACCTGAAATAAATCAAGGGAAATAGATTTTGAAACCTGCAGGAAACTACATTTTAAAAGATTATTTTAGATACATTTTTATGATTACTCTGAAACATATTTCAGCATACCTTTTGATTGTGCTGTAGATCAATGAATGAAATAAAGAATCTCCAGTACCTACCTCGGACCAGTGAGCCCCGTGAGGTTCTTTTTGAAGACAGAACAAGAGCTCACGCTGATCATGTGGGTCAAGGATTTGACTGGCAGAGTACAGCTGCTGTAGGTGTTCTGAAGGCTGTACAATTTGGGGAGTGGTAAGTGCAACTGAAAAAACTATCCTGGTGGGAGGGGGAAATCTTAAACATTCTCTCCTAAAAAAGAAAACTCGCTGGAAAACAAGTCTAACTACAGAAAGCATTCAAACCTTTTAATAAGGTAAATGGTGTCTGGAAGTTGAAAAATGTGTACTATCCTTTTTTTTCTCTTCTACCATTTTGAGGTACTGTAGAAGTTGCAGTAGCAGTTTTCAGTGTATTTTAGCCTCATTCAAAATAAGGGCACTTAAAACATGATACCTGTGCATGATCTGTGATTGCTGCTTTCCTGAGTAGTTGCGTTAATGCTAACTTCTGTAAACTGACCATCTAACTGGATCAATTTCAAAACTGTAATGCTTTTGTATTTCATAACCCATGACATGGCTCTTGACCTTGCACATAAGGCATTCTAAATTACAGACTTGCAACATTTTTTACTGTAATAGTTAGAAATAATGGATAGCATCATCAGCAATCTCATTAGATTTGAATATGAGTAAAAGGGGCCAAAACTTCCTTTACCCTGTTTCACAGTTATTGGACAAAGAGCTGATAGATATTGTCTTTACCATTACGGGTTCAGAGTGCCACATGTTTATTTTACATTTTTCCTTTAATGTAGGAATGTTGATCCAATTACAGGATGGAAGAATTTAGCAAATTACATCCATAACAGTAAATTTCACCAGAGTGGCAATTTGAACCTAGTTTTCTGATACTTTAGCACAGTATTTGTCCACAAAACCATAATTTCTGTTGCATATGCATTAAGGAAAAAAGCAAAATAAAACAGATCTATTACAGCTTCTTTCCTAAATAATGTGTATTTATTGAGAAGAAAGGAGATTTCATGTCCATCTGCAGAACAAACTAGCTACTTTTTTTCAGTGAAACACTTCTCTGGAAGAACAGTAATACTCTCTAACTCAAATGCTTTAAAAATTCCTGGGTTTATCTCTTTTTAGGAGTGACCAGCCTCGTATAACCAAAGATGTGGTTTGTTTTCACGCTGAAGACTTCACTGATGTTGTGCAGAGACTTCAGCTGGATCTGCATGAACCTCCAGTGTCACAGGTATTGATTCTTCCTTGGTGACAACACTTTCTTAATATTTTGAAAGTAATTTCTGATAATTTTGGGGTTCACTGTATATCCAGCCCTTTTGTATTGTCAGCAGCCCTCAGTTCTCAGCTCTGTAAAGCAATTGCCTTTCTCATGTTTCTTTGTATCAAACTGGGATTTATGCTGAGAGCTTTTTTATATGCTATTTTCATTCTCATCCAAAGTCTTAAGTTCAGTTCAGTACCTGCAAAATTGTTAGTTAGGTAGTTATAACTAAGTTAATTTGTGACCAGTAGGCCCTGATAGAGCAAAAAAACATTATTCAGTATAATGGCATTACAAAGAAAGCATCCTGTAGAAATATATACACCACTAACATGTATTATAGAAAATATGTATATTTTTGCATGTAAGATTCTACCAGTAACTTTATCATCTTTCCTCCTCTCAGTGTGTTCAATGGGTGGATGAAGCCAAACTAAACCAAATGAGACGGGAAGGCATTCGCTATGCTAGAATTCAGTTGTGTGACAATGACATCTACTTCATCCCTAGAAATGTCATTCATCAATTTAAAACTGTGTCAGCAGTCTGCAGTTTAGCATGGCACATAAGACTTAAACAATATCATCCTGTGGAGGAGACTTCTCAAAACACAGAGGGCAATTCAAGCTTGAACAATAGTGGCAAGACAGAATCGGAAGATGAACCCCAATGTGTGAGTATAAAAATAGAGTCTGAAGAACCAGGTATAGAAATGCAGTTTGCAACAGGCGTGCTCTCTTCCTCCTCCTCCTCCTCTGTTTCTTCAATATCAGGACTTGTGCAACCAGAACAGGTGGCCCGACCCCTTCCAGGTTTTAAAGTAGAGTCTGATCAGCAACACAATCCACAGGATCATACAGGCTCTTCTGTGTGATATGTATATAATCAAACATTTTTTAACAACTTTTTAAAGTTTTGATGTGAAGTTATAGTTTTATAACTGGCTTATGTTTTATTGGAGAAATCTTGCCTATAATTCTATAAAGAAAGGTGACATTCCAAAATGTCAAGCATATCTTTTTTACACAGATTATGCAAAATTCAAGTTGTATTTTAACCCCTTAGTACAACCTGTAACAGTGGTCTACCACTTCTTTCTGTTTCAGTAAAGAGATACTCAGTATCTCCCCAAAGTCGGAATGAAATTCCTCCAGGAACATAAAATGATTGAACTACATTGGTCAGTGTTATTTCCCTACTTTTACTTTATCTCTGATCTTCACCATAAAGTGATGGTTTTTTGTAGAAGACTTGCAAAGCGACTTTCCCATCTCATCTTAATTGCTAAGAAAAAGAGGAAGCACAGCACTTTTGGTGATTTGTAATATTTTTGGTATGTCTGTTCTTCTTGACAACCTAATTTAAAAGTTGTATAGAAATTGATCTCAATTTCTTACAGTCCGGCAATGGTGAGCTGTAAAATTAACTGAAGAAAGTGTCTGATGTAGTGATTTACTGACCTAACACTTTCTATAGAACTACTTATGCTGTTTGGCGTGAGGATTTTGCTTCCAAAACACATCTTCCCAGAACATGATTAATTCTAGTGGCAAAATTAGAGAAGCTAATGGTAGTCTTGTGGAAGAAACTGCTATCTTTGAGCACTTTAAGGCTTTAAAATACTAACTAACTTGGCAGCTTGTTTTGACCAGGTCATAGTAAATGCCAATGGAACCACACTTTCCCTGGTACTGATGCACTTAATATATTAGCATTGAGTTGACGACTGACTTATGCGATAAGACTGTCCTTATTTTAGGAAGTTCTGTGTTACTATTTCACAATAAAATGTTATGGCATTGGACTGCTGTTTCCATGTGTAGCTTTTGAGTGCCCAGGTACTGTGGAAAATCAATGGCACATGCTAAATATGTAATGTCAGCTATCAACAGTTTTAAAAAGAAAAAAACTTTCAATATTTCTGAATGTTAATGTGTAATCTGTAATTGACTTTCACTCACCCCATTTACAACTGTCCTTTCCAGTCATCAAAAGGAAAAATCCTGTCCTGTCCCTTCACCTCTAACACCCTCTGCACATTTAGAGTACAAGTTGGGCTTTGGTGCAACTGAAGTTGCCTTCAGATGATAACTTTATTTGTTCTAATCCTCACTGGGGTAGGAAAGATTTGAAACACTATGTTAGACTAGACAAAAGCAAAGATGCTGTGTTAGTTCTGGATGCATCTTTTTAATATCAATTATTACTCTTCTCTTTATAAGGGTCTCTAAAATATGTTACTATATTATAAATCTTTGTGCAATATTGTTTGTGTAGACTTTTATATACATATTAGCACCTCAGTGTAGAGGTCACTATTTTAAACTGATAGAAGAATAATCATCAGAAGATACTGCAGTGATTAGTTAGAACCTGTATTACTCCTTATGTATATGTATGTATTGTCTTCGGTACAAAAATGAGGACTAGGAAATATTTCAAACTAATTTGCAGATTGAAGTGGTAGTGACTTGTTTAGTAATCTGTGTAAATAAGGTGTTAGAATGGAAAGCTTTTATGATGAAAAGTAATGTGATTCACGCAGGGGTGTAATTTAATCTTAGCAGAAATTCTAGATGATCAGGATTGGCTCAGAAATGAGCTGTCTGTTCTCTGGTGTTTCCCCGCTCCCCCTCTTCCTGACTCTGCCCTTCTACTTCTTATGTTGAGAGGAATTTCATAGCTTTAAGGATTGTGCAAAGTAAAATTCCTCACAGGCAATAGCGGTTTCAGTTCATCCTTCATACTCAAAGATCGTATTACACAACTATGTTCTTTCCTTTTTACAAGTCTGCTAGTCTTCCAAGTGCCAGATTCCCTTCTCACATGTGCTATTCTTTGGTCATGTCACTAGAGGGATGTCGGTAAGGTGACTTCTTTAACAGCAGCACTGTGTACAATCACTCGGGAATTGACAAGTCTGCGGATCCTACAGTTCTGCCCATGGATCTTTAAATAAGGAGATTAAGAGCCACCACACAAGTTTCTCTGAATTATTTTAGAACTTGAAATAGAATGAAAAGGGAATCAATTTGGAAGCCTGCTGCATATTATAATAGCATGTTTTTAAATGGATAAAGGAAGATGACTAGAGTGGCTCATGCTGCTTTTAAAGCTGTAGCTTCTTATAGTTAAATCTGTGACTACAGTATCTGAAGTACTTGGAAAATGCTAACTCCTCTTGGATGGAAGCAGATGACTGCTTCTATCATGCTCTCCTTATAGTCACCTCAGTTAATAACTTAATATCTAATGTCAGATTTAAATGTAGAAACATTGTATCTTCAAATTACTTGGAGGATGATGCTGATACTATTCCAGACTATATCTGTAAGATTGAGGCTCCTCTGCCTCAGTCTGTTTATAAACAGACTTTATAAAAAGCTATGACCTTAAATACCTTATCAACTTCGGTGTGCGTAATCTGAAGTGATACACTGCTTTTAAACTCCACCTTGGATCTGGATATAAAACATGGGAGGGATTGATTGTGAAGCTCATAGTGAAACTCTACCCAGGGCTTCAAGATTCCTTCAGCTGCACTAAAACTAGCAGAGTTAGAACACCTTGATGTGAAAGATTCAAATGGTTTTGTGAGTAACCTGACATACTGTTTCCATATGCTACAGCTCTCTTAAAATGAAATAAGTTCCATCTGTGTAGTGTTTGCTGAGCCAAAACAAATCTCTGGGTAAGTCCAAGTAAGTATTTAGGAAAATCTCTCTCGTATTAAATAGATGGCTGTTAAATGAATTTCTCATATTTCATAAAACAGGTTGCATGTAGGGATAATCAAATGTTGGCAAACTTCCTGTTTTAACAGTGCTCACTTTTAACATGGATAGACACAAAAGTTTATAAATATCAATGCACTGGTCAGTTACTGCAAACTGTCATTTCTCCTTTTGAGGATCTGCCCTCTGATGTGTCTTAAAAAGAAAAGAAAATTGGCAGTCTACAGTTGATACCCAGGCAACACTCCTGCTTTATGCTCAAGACAACTGCTAGTTGACCAGGAATGTAGTGCTCTCTCTGTGAAGAGCAGTCAGCTTTGAGCTGGAACTCAGGCTTTGGATTCTATTTGAAATAGTGGCGTTGCTGAGAACAGGTTTCACTTGGGATAGGGTGAGTGGATAAACGGTGCTGGGGACAAACTAAGGATGAAAGATCAGCTTTGCATTCCTTTCTCCTTTAGGCAAGCTACCAGTCATTTCTGAAGTGATTTGATTACCATTGAGAAATTTTGGAACCAGATACCTGTCTCATTACACTATTCTCTTCCAGGAAGGTGTGACACTGAGTGACTGTTCTCAGGGGATATATAGTTCATGTTCTTCATAGGTCTAGGTCTTACCATGCGACTAAGGGCTCTGTACTGCACTCCGGTCAGTTTTCCTCCACGTTACGGTTTGGCCAGAGGAGCTAATGCTGCTCAGCAGAACTTTTGTGGTGAACATGAATTCACGCCCTTCATCGGGCACCTCCCACTTACAGACCTGAACTGAGTAATAGCCCCCCAAATTGTAATTTCCTAGAAATGCCAAGCATTTGTAGCCATATGTTTGCTTAAGGGGTGCAAGAAAAAGAGGAATATTTGTCTTTACTCCCCAAAGTGACCTCTCTCACCTGAAAGCTTGTACTGTATATTCTTATGTTGGTCCACTTAAAAATCCCAATGATATTTTGGCCTTCCACCAAAATACACAGTAGTTTTTAGGATGCAATAGCACATGTAGTTGAGAAGGTGTCTCTTACTGTGGCACTCTTGTGTTTTAAGAAATACATACGCTTCTAATTTGTTTGTACAACATGTAAAGAGATTTCTGTATTGCTGTTTTTTGTGATTTAATTTGATTTTGATTGGCAGCTAAGATTTTTCTGTGGTTTTAATTTATCTAAGGTCTTTGCCTCAGAGGAAATGTACAATTGCCTGGAAGACTGTTTGCTTTGTGCGGCCTTAGTATATTTATTGACATTTAGCAAGTGTTTTAAGAGGTTTTATACCGAGTAGTGTAAACAGGTGGAGCTCCACGACCTCTCTGTGAATACTCTTCTAACACAGTGCATTTCTCAGTAGCTGACTGTACGAGAGTGTCAAATGTTAAGCTATTTCTTTGTAAAATAGTCAAACGGAATGCATAGAATTTTTTCCTGTAAAGTATTTTTTTAATAAACAAAGTCTGATTTTTGTCCTTTACCTGCTCGCTGGCTATTGCTGTTGGGTCCCGGTGCCGGGGTCCCGGTGCCGGGGTTCCGGTGCCGGCGTCCCGGTGACGCTCCCTGCGCGGGTCAGCGCTCGATCCCGCCGCTCTGGTTCTGCGCGCTCGGCACTCGGCTGGCGCTGCCTGCGGGGGCGGGCTCAGCCAGGCGGGGCAGTCGCGCGCCGCGCCCCGGCGTCTCCAGGGTAACGGCCGGAGCAGGCCGGGGCCGGGGCCGGGGCCGGGGCCGAGGCTCGCGTTGGGGCCTGGGCCTGGGCCGCGCTCGCCTCTCCCGCCCCATGGCCTCCCACGACAGCGATGCCATCTCCTGGTACCAGAAGAAGGTGAGTGGCGGCGGCCCCCAAGCGGCAGCGGTGCCGGCGGCCGCGCGCCCACTGCCCACTGTCTGCGCAGGTGGGCGCCTACGACCAGCAGATATGGGAGAAGTCCATCGAGCAGACGGAGATGAAGGTAACGGTGGCACGCAGCGCGCGGCCCGTGCCCCCCAGCCCCTCACCGCCGCCTCTCCGCTTTGCAGGGCCTCAAGAGCAAGCCCAGGAAGAAGGGCCACATCCAGCCTGACCTCATCGACGTCGATCTCATTCGGGGTGAGCGACCAGGAGCCCCGGCCCGCGCTACAGCGTGCCCGGCAGAGCGGCCGTGGGGCTGGGGACATGCCTGCGCTTCACCAGTAACCCCGGCTGTGTTGGCTTTTGGTTCCCAGGCTCCACCTTTGCCAAAGCTAAGCCTGAAATCCCGTGGACATCCCTAACTAGGAAAGGAATTGTGAGGGTTGTGTTTTTCCCATTGTTCAGCCAGTGGTGGATACAGGTTACCTCGCAGCGTATTTTTACGTGGCTTCTGGTGCTCTACCTTATGCAAGGTAAGGAGGGGGAGCACCTGTGCCAAGGCCTCCTTTTGTGAAGATGGTAATAGCCTTAACCACCCTGATAAGGATCTATGGGCAGTGCTCAGGTCTGGGCAGGGCTTTGCCTTGGCTTGCTCAGGGTGTGTGGTCACCTTTTCTCTGCTGATTATGTGACCTCCTGTGCTGCGTTTGCTCTGCTGTGTCTTGTCAATGGGGCTTTGGAGCAAAGCTTAATTATGTTTCATTTACAGCTGCTGTATTTGTGGGTGACCTTGAACCAGCTGTGTAATCAGGAGTGCTCTCTTTATGTGGAGTGATGAGGGTATTTCATTAGTGTAAGACATTGGGAAAGAGTAATCACCTGTGTAAAGAGAGATTCTAATTTTAATTTGTTGGCCTGGGTCTGGCACTGTTTGAGGCAGCTTGTTTGTACCTACAGCTGCATCCAAGGTGCAGTGCCCTGGCTGGAGTTCCTGATATGGATTTGATGTAGGGCCAGTTAAGTGAAGAGTCTTTGGTGTGGCACAGATCTGACTAGAAAATTCAGATTTACAGTTTTCTAGTCTTAAAAATATGCGGATTAAGGCAGCCTTGTGTTATCTTTTTGAACCTTAACATTTTTTTGTCAATTAAACCTCTGCAGAATGTGTAGTTCTAGGAGTATTATATACCTGAGTCTTTGTGTTGTGACTAGACCCCTTTTGTTTGAGGTGTTCTTTCAGCTTTCTTTGTCTTGCAGTCCTGTGTTTAGTCTGTGGAGAAGTTTTCAGCCTCACTAGCGTGTTAAGGAAGCTGTTTAGAGAAGATGCTTTTTATTGCTGTGTACAGGAACAAATCTACTCCATTGTGACGATTTATAGTTTGGGACTCTTGTGTATCAGCCTCCTTCTCTGAACTGATTTGAAATTTTGGTCTACTGAAGGTTATGAAGTGTTTTTTCACAGAACACTTTTTTTTTTTAACCTTTGTGCTTTTTCATCCTATGCTTTGGTAGATGTGTTGACCACTCTACAGAATAAGCAATTTCTGCGAAAAAATGTCTTACAAGATGTTTGGTACCAGAATTTGGAGAAAGAATATAACACAGTAAATATAAACTGTGAAGACAGAAGAAAAAAGTAGGAGAGCTGCCAGTGTAACCTTTGTGTTTGATACCCTTTTCTCTTTCTCAGTGATAGCAGTTGTGTTGTATTTCATGATGCCTGTTGTGAGTGCGAGTGAAGTCATGGGACCCATGTGCCTCATGCTGCTGATGGGGACTGTTCACTGTCAGATAGTGTCCACGCAGATGAATAGGCCCTCGGGGAGCAACGGACTCAGCAGGCGGCGGAGGTGAGAGCGCTGCCCAGATCGTTTGTTGGGATCGAGGCACGTGGCAGATCGCTCGGGATAGAAGTTAGGGCATAAATGTATTCTATTTTGGTACAAACACATTATTTAACTATAAATGTGAAAATGAGTATTTTCTCTCAGACTTGCTCCCTACCTGTACAGGTGCTGCAAGTGACCATGATAGGTCTGCTTTAGTTTGCACCTGGACCTTTCTTCTAAAGTAGCTTTTTAATGCAGGTCCTTTTGTGGCCAGAGGAAGCTATTCTGCAGTCAGGCATCCTCAAGGAGTTTGCTTTGCAAAGCAAATTGGAGTTCTACTTTGGCCTTAGCTGCAGAGAATTGCTGATGTGTGTTGATAAGAGGCAAATGATGACAGAAATGACTTCATTGCTGGGAATCTTTTTTTTGTGCCCGTGGAAGATGTTACAGTTCATCTGTTAGATATTTAACTTTCAGTTGTCTGAAAAGTCAGTGCAGATGCTGATAATGTGTCTGAACACACAATAGTGAATGTGGATATGTTCTTGGCTCTGTTAAGACAACATCCAGATTTTGTCTGTTGTGTCCTTTTTGATTTATTTATTAGTGATGATGTCCTGTAGGTATATGCATAATTTATGTTATGCCTAGTAAACTCTATTATATATGGAAATGAGCCTTCTGTGTGTATGACTCAATAAAATCTATGGGCTGTTTAAATCTGATTCATTTTTTTTTTAAGAAAGACCTAAAAGTTGTTTTGTTTTTAAATCAGGAAATTACGCAAATCTGTGGGTGTTGATGGGAACAGTTGGCCTTCTCCTGACAAAGCCAGTAAAGAAGAGCAATCAGAATCTGCATCCATTCTTGATAATTTATTTGGCACACTCTTCCGAAGGAGGTCTGTGATCTTTACTGGGTATAGTCTGTTTGTAATGCCAGTTACAAGTTGTTTTTTGTTAGTTTTTCAAAATTGCAGTAAGAAAAGACTTTCCTGTGGGTTTAGTAGTTTTAGGGCCCTAGCAGGGTAACAACAGGAACCAGCTTGTGAGAAGCAGATTGACCCTTTTTATTAAAAGCACATAGAAGTGTCTGACAGCAAAGTACAATTCTGTAGTCCCTCAGTTACTGCTTAGTGTAGAACCTGCATTGCAGGTGAAAGACCCTGATGTCATTGCCAAAGCTCTTGTCTCTGCTATAAAAGCATTTAATTGTATTTTCTCTCTCAGAATCGGAAGAGTAAAGATGGTGGCTGAAAAGGGGACTGAGACAGAAAATGATGCAAGTGCTGTGAATAATGGCATTAGACACACCAGATCTGAACACAGGCTGCTGCCCTTCAAAGAGAAAAATAAACTTTCCGATGGAGAAAAGAGTCATCAGGTACTAGCAGGAAAATCCATTTCAAATGGCTAATTTCAGAATAGTCTGTATGTACCAAAAAGTTTGTTGCTACTGGATTGATCTCATCCAAGACACTTCTTTTTCTACATATTTTTGATTACAAATGGAAAACCTAAGAACCCATTCTGCTTCCTGAGCTGAACAGTTGACATGATGCTAATACTCTATCAACACATTTCCATGTGTATGTTACAGCTGTTAAATATGTTGAGCATAGGCAATCCTAAATATCTGTTATATCAAAGTGCTTGTTTAGTTGTAGAGACATCGGGCTGAAGCTGTTCAGTTCAGGAAAATTGCTGGTAATGATAAGAAATAAGCAAATACTCAAAAGCATTTATGCAAGCAGGTCCCTTTATTATCTTTCTGGGGCAAGCATGAAGTTAAGGACTGAAGCATCTCCTCGGGGAGAGGGAAAGACTGAGTTAAAGCATTGTGACCTCTGCAAAAGCTTAAAAATGTAGAGCTTTGTAGAGCTGTTATTTCTGAGGCTCCTCAGAAATAAGTCCATAATCATGGACTGATTTTGGCTGCCGTTCTTCCAGGACGGGTGCACCAACATAGGTGGTATTTCTGATGAACTTTCAAGTGAGGAGGATGCTGAGGCGATGGCACAGAGGAGTTTGTTACGCCAGAGTGTGGATGGGGCCTCCAGTGACAATAGCTATGAAGATAATAAGAAGAGACCAGTTGTTTCTCTGAACCAGGCTGTTTCACAGGTGATCATGATGAATTAATGTAATTTCCTATTGAATGTAATGCTCTGGATAGTGAGTTGATTTTTATTTGTTTTGGCAGGTCAAACAAGCTCTTAAAGGCGCCAGAGACTCTGACAGCGTTGTGGAATCTGAGCTAGAGTCCACATTATATAGTCAGGTATGGGCATGATGCAAGGGGTTGTAGGGTCACTGAGCCTGCACAGTGCCAGGAAAGCCCCCAGCTAAGATAACCCACCCTTCAACGACAGCGTTTCAGCAACTCAGTTCATAGTTTGTGAAGCAGCACAGTACAGCAGCTTTTATGCTAAGCTTTTGGTTTTGCATTGAAGTGAATCTAAATCTTTTAGAAACCTAAATATTCATGAAATGCTTTCACTGTATCCCTTTCTTTATCTTCCCTCCCCTTCTACTTCCACCACCGAAAAATGAAATATAAACCAATACAAATAAAATACATTGATAAAAAGCTAATATAAGTAGAATCTTTATGTATAAACGATAAAAAAAAAAAAAAGCACCTGAATGATTAAGTCCATTTTTAGTTTAAGTTGGAAGTAGACAAAGGGTAACTACTGTTTCTGTGTGCCTTCTTGCATGCAACTGCCAATTACAAAACTGTCACTGTGCAATATTGCTGTTAACAAACCCCACGTGAGTTTGGATCAGGTGGGTGTGAGCTGAAAGCTGATTTAGCTGTTTGGAGGCATGAGATGTGGTTGTGCAAATGTTTTCTTGCCTTCAAGGACTCAAGGTCCTGCATCAATGCAGGATCCCGGAGCTGCAGCGTGACGCGGAGAGACTCTGAAAGCACCCGCCACGACTCTGAGACAGAAGACATGCTGTGGGACGATCTGCTGCACGGGCCAGAGTGCCGCTCCTCCTGCACCAGCGACAGCGAGGAGGTGACTGTGCGAGGGGCAAGGCGTGACCTGAAGGAAGATGTTTTCCAGCAGGTGGGTTGGTTCACAGTAGCAGAGAAGGCTGTCACAGATTTTCTTCTCTGATTTTCCCTGCCCTCCCCCCCAGCATAGTATTGTACCTGCCCACATAATAGGAAAGATTGGTCTGAATTGTGTTGCCACCTACCACTTGATGATCCCCTTCAGTCAGCTGAGGGAGAATGATCTGAGCAGCTATAATGAGCCCTCACTATCCAGGTGTTTGGACAACTGATAATCCTGAAACAAAGCATTAAATCTGGAATCCCTTTTGCAACCCAACCTAAGCAAAGTATGGATTGATAGACAGACAGACAGAAATACACTGTATGCCTGTTGCATTTTTTTTCTTTTATAGAACCATTTGTTTTGGCTACAGAATACAAGTCCAGCATCTGCAAAAGTGAGTGCACTGATCTGGGAAGGAAATGAGTGTAAGAAGGTGGACATGTCTGTGCTTGAGATCAGTGGGATTATCATGAGCAGGGTAAGAGGGCTGTAAGGCACTGCAACCTCTTTCTCACACTGAGAAGCAAAAGAAAGCACAATTCTTCCTCCTCTCCCCAGACTGAAAATAGCTATACCTGCAAATATGAAGTGCAGTGTAAAATTGCCACCTGTCCCCCAAAACTGCAGTTGTCTTGAAAATTCTTATTTAGTAATTGCATATGCAAAACATTGGGAAGTTCTCAAAGGTGCTCTCAAGACTAAAGAGCATGGGTATTGTTGGCAGTATGTCTGCAGTGTGCTGATTTCTTGGGGGAATGAGATGGTTTGCTGTCTGAAATAAGTGGAATTATTTTATGCCATGTCTTTGGGAGATGGTGGTAGAGGGGGCTGATGCTTGATTGATTTAGTGCTGCTGCAGCAGCCTGCCTTTTCATTGATGCACAAGTAGTGTGTTTGTTGTTGTTGTTTGTTTCTTCCTGCTCATCAGGTTAATGCCTACCAGCAGGGAGTAGGGTATCAAATGCTGGGCAATATCATCACCATTGGATTAGCATTCCTGCCATTCCTCTACAGACTGTTTCACACAGATAACCTGGAGCAGCTGTGCTCCATTTCTGTGAAGGAGCTTCTGCACATCTTCTGTGGAGCACCTGCTAGCATTCCTGTCATTGTTCTGTCTGCTATCAACTTCCTTGAGCGACTTTGCTTAACCTGGATGTTCTTCTTCATGATGTGTGTTGCTGAGAGAACATACAAACAGGTATGTGCGAATGTACCATTGCCTTTCCTGAACCCTGCTGAGATCCTTCTGCCTTTCATAAGAGACTTTGGCAGGACACAGACAGCCCCAGCAGATGGTTAGGTAGGTGAGGCTGGTCAGTCTCCTTGCCATTAACAATAGGTTGAAGTAGCACTCTGCAAGGAAGTGATGCTTAGAGTGGAAGAAGGAAATACCTACAAAGTTTCCTGTTTTAAGATGGAGAATGCGGTAGTTGGTTACATCTGGTCTCCCTTCAGTGGGCAATAGCTGTGTCAAACGGGCTGCAGATGTTCCATGCTGGGAAGTGGGTGTCTCATATTGGTTAGTGAGAGCGTTGTGCTTCAGCTGCCCTAGCAACAGCAGCTGTACCTCTGCCACATGCAAACTCAACATGATTGCTTACCTCTAAGGTCACACGGAAAGGGTTCAAATAGTTTTTTCTAGCATGTCTTTTTCTGCCATGGTTACCAGTAAGCTATCCCTGAGAACTTTATTTTCCCTTTTAGACTAAATAATAGTTTTGTGTGCTTTTTTTTTTTTTATAATTTGCAGAGGTTTTTGTTTGCCAAACTTTTTAGTCACATTACATCAGCTCGGAAAGCCAGGAAATATGAAATCCCTCATTTCAGACTCAAGAAAGTAGAAAACATTAAGATCTGGTTATCCCTTCGTTCTTATCTAAAGGTGAGTTCTGATCTAAAATGGGTGCATTTAATTATTACATGGGTATAAACTAGGTCTCTAACACTTTCCTCACTACTTTCTGGCACTTTGGACATCAGTGTTTGAATATTTAAACAATTGTGACTGCTTTTGGAGAGCATTGTCTTTGCAGCTGCATTAGGACAAAGCTTAGACCTAATCAGCATTACTGTTTCTGCAGCGGCGAGGCCCCCAGCGATCTGTGGATGTTGTTGTATCCTCAATCTTTTTGCTGGCCCTTTCAATTGCTTTTATATGCTGTGCCCAGGTGAGATTTTTCATGTTCTTGTTCTTTTAAATTAGTTGGAACTTGTTCCTCACAACCCGGGAAAGCAAAGCAAAATTCAAGGTAAAAAGAGATTAGAAACAAGTCCTTTTATTTTAACCTAGTTCCAAGAATGAATTCCTCCTGGGGGAAAAAATCCCAGGTAGTAGTTAGAGCAGAGCTATCTGTTCACAAGAATAAGAGCAAGGCTTTTGCCTCCCACCAAAGAACCAGCATGTTATTCTTTATTGACATTGGCTTTTTTTTTTTTTTAACACAGGTTCTTAAGGGTCACAAAACATTTCTAAATGCAGCTTACAACTGGGAGTTCCTCATCTGGGAGGCAGCACTTCTTCTCTTTCTACTGCGCTTAGCATCTTTGGGCTCTGAAACCAACAAGAAGTACAGTAATATCTCAATCCTGCTCACTGAGCAGGTATTTCCATTTAGCTCATTCTCCCTTTGTCTTTTTGGCTTGTTTGGATATAATTATTGCTCAAACCATATTAAATGATATTGGAATCAAATTGTAAAATTTATAAACTTGTGCAGTGCAGTATTAAAGTGGAACACTGTACAGCAACTATTAAACACTTGAGCAGATTCAAATTCCAAAATCCTATATTGTTTTTGGCTTTGGGTTTGAAAAGAGCATGAGTGACCACTATTCAACTCCTTCTGTAAATGCATCACTTAACAGTGAAAGCTGGGTATAAAAATGGCTCTATTTCCTTCAGTTAGAAAGGAGTTGGAGGTAGGTGGGGTGAGGGCTAAAGCTAGACTATTAGCATTGAATCTGTAATGTCTGTCTGTTGTAGATAAACTTGTATCTAAAGATGGAGAAGAAGCCAAACAAGAAAGAACAGCTGTCGCTAGTCAACAATGTTTTGAAACTATCTACAAAACTGCTGAAGGTAAGGCCTCTCCCTAAAACACACAGTTGCTCAATTTTATGGAACCGGTGACTAATGTTACTACTGTATAGCTTTGCCCTTCCTCTTTCTAGTCTCTCCTGTTTAGGTAGGTAAGTTCTCACAAAGGGAGTTGTTATTATTATAATTGCCATTATTTTTAACTGTTTGTATAGCCATGCTCTAACATCTAGCACTAGAGGACCTGTGGGCAAATGGGTACTGTGCACATTTTATTCGTAGCAGCTTACTGGAATTTAGGTCAGGTGGGGAACCAGCCATTGAGAGCACAGCACACTTGAAGCTGGGGGAAACCCATTATTGACAGTAGCAGGCTGCTTCCATTTCTGCAACAAAGACTTCAGATTTGAGATTGGATGTTTAAAAAAAAAAACTTTGAGCTGGAACACATGAGGTAATTATAATGGTAGATTCAGTCACTAGGTTTAAAGCAGGATGTAGCTGCTGGCCATGATTAACAAAATCTGGCAGAAAAACAGTATTAAGTTAAAAGCCAGAACATCATTAATCACTTCTGTAGGGACTAATTCTAATTGCTTTTTTTGCTTGTTTTGTTTTCTTCCTCCTATGCACTGCAGGAATTAGATACACCATTTAGGCTGTATGGACTGACCATGAATCCATTGATCTACAACATAACACGTGTTGTGATACTGTCTGCTGTCTCAGGTGTTATAAGTGATCTTCTAGGATTCAATATCAGGGTAAGTACAGCTGCTCCTTCTAACAAGAAATAGGTTGTAGGGGTTACTTTTGTAACAGGGCTAGCACCCTTGCATTAGGTTCCACCTCAGTGGCAGAACACAGACCATGCTGGATGAAGCCAGGTGGTTGGGGAAGGACAGGCCTGTCTTAAATTGCAGCCCTGTTAAGGTCTTTAGTGCCCGCTTAAAGCTGGAAGTCAGAACCCCTGAGTTCTTTTCCTTTAGAAGAAAGAAATAATCCTGCTGTGTCTCACTTCTTTTAAACCAGTGTCACTGAGCACAGCTAATGCAGAAGTTCCTGGCCTGTAGATGAAAAGCATTCAGGCTTAGGGCTCCCTGCAGACTGACAGGACCCCATTTCCTCATACTGAACCTCTTCCATTCTGCACACATTTTCCTGTGCTCAAAACATGAGTGTCACTTCCTCGCCCCCCCCCCCACCTCCGCTCTGTTCTGTGCTCAGAGTCAGGAAAAACCCCTCTTTACAGACTGCTACTGTTATTCTCAGGTTGCCTTCTGAAGTACAGAAGTAGGGGGGAAAAAAAGAAAAAAAAGCTTGTCTCCTTGCACATCAGTGTGAATTTAACTGTTGTCTTGTCAATTTGGTACAGAATTATGAACAAGAATGAAAGTAATTCAAAAACAAAACAGATTTGTCCTTTAAAAAGTTGTATCAGAACTGCTTAAACTAACAAACAAGTTTGAAAAGTGGGCATTTAGACATTGGTTATTTTTACAGCTATAGCTTCAAAGATAGCAGCTGTATATAAATTTGATTTGCTAATCTTTAAAGAAGAGTCTTTCTTAGCCCAGTACTCCCTCTCAATTTGTCTTTTCAGTTATGGAAAATTAAACCATGAACTGAGCACCATCAGCAGAGAAGATAGATAACCACCTGCTTGGGCAAAAGGCAGAGATGCTCAAATTATGGAAATCTGTAATTACGACTTCTTCAGCAGAGTCAATGTATGTATCAATACTTTCTCTTCTGCTTTACTGTTCTACAACATACAGAATAACTAGTGAAGTCAGCCCATGATATGTGTGTGTGCTAAAGCAAAATAAAGGGGGCCAAACATCAGTGGTTTGCATTGAAAACAGCAGGAACTATGTGCACATACTTCAGGGCACTGAACACTAAAAGCCCCATGAGAGCTGTTACAGAGAGGATGCAGAGAGCTGCTACAGGTGCTAGTGACTAGCCAGTCCTGCTCTTTCAGTTCCTAGCATCCTTTTTCAGGGAGCTCTGGAGCTGTTCTCACATTTTCAAATTTCTGCAGGCTTCTTCAGAACTCTTCTCAGATCAAGTCATCCACAGATGTATTTATCTAACTGTGCTGAAGAATATTTTGTTACTTAAAAGCTCAGTGTGCTTTAGGCTTTGCATCTATATCCTGAGCCACTAACGGATACAGTGAAGAAATTAAATCTGCACAAGATAAACATTTTTTCCATGATGACAATTAAGCTTGCAGCTGCATAGCAGCAGTTTATGGTATGTCTTCTGAAAATAAATGGTATCACTTTGAAAAATGTTAGTTAAATGAAAACAATCCTACAACAGAGATTACAAGTAAAGCATCTATCAAATAGAGAATCCTGCTGTGTTCATTCCCTGCAACTCCTCTGCTGTGTTCCTGCTGATGATGCTTCCTAGGTTTTTCCCTTCGGGGCAGGTACAAAAGGCCTCACCCTGTGGGAACCTCTTCTGGCACCCAGCCTCACTGCCTGTTCCGGAAAGCGGCTGGAGCTTTGCACTGCCACGTGCCTTCCAGTGCCAAGCCCAAGGACAGAGCTGCTGTGAGCTCCGTGACAGCACGGGGATTTTCTCCCTTGAAAAGTACATGATTATTGTAGAAATGGCACAGGAGCAAAACAAAACCTTTTAATGACAGGTGTTAAACTTGTGTTTTCCTTCAGTTCTCATAACTCTGTTATCTTTAATGAAAAAAGGAAAAAACAGAGGACCATATCATAGCTTCATTCTTTCACAGAGGAGGTAAGATGGGAAAGGAGGTTGGGGTAGTAAATTGTTTACAGCTATTTTCTGTACAAGGAAAGGTTTTAAGATGTAAAAGGAAGTGACAGTTTTATATATCAAAATGTACAAATAAACCTACAGTCCAAGTATTTCACCATACACAGTTTATACTACATGATTTGATGTTTTTTATAGTACCTTTGTTGAACAAATACTACCTGAACAAAGAGGCAATTAAAGTTCCAATAATAAATTGCATTTGTTTTCCAGAAGAGTATTTTGCTTATGGGTAAAACCTGGATCTTATACTGATCTGTTAAATGCAGGTGTCACACCACTGAAAGTCAACAATGAATGTTTTATACAGTGCAGAACCAACAGACCGTGAACTGGAGTTTCTTTTTAATATCTATATAAAAAATAATGAGCAATTTACAGGTCTTTCTCTAGTTAGAACCTCAGAAGTATATATAAAGATGCTGTACAATATATAAACATTTACACCCAGTACATCCATCCATTGCTTAGCATTCCAAGGCCACATTGCTAAGTCATCTCATACAGTAAGTACAGATACAAGTTCTCTGGAAGGAGAAATCACAGACAGGTAAGACGCTAAGTTAGATCACATTAGCAGAAAAAAATGGAAAATAATTTCAGTGGTGCTAATTCATCTTCATATTAAACTTCTGATTTCATTACTCAGGGGTAGGGCAGGTGTATACAACAACATAAACAGTCTCCTGTCAAGAATACATGGATAGTATCTACAGAGGCTACTTCAAGGTATTGAATAGTTTCACAGTCAGACTCCACACCATGGAGTATTAGTACATATGCTACAGCAATCAGTGGATCGTCCCACGTGAAACAGCAGAGAGCAGTGCAGATCTGCCTTAAAGCCTATTTACTTTCCAAGAAGTGATCAAAAACCTCCTTAGGTAGGTGAAGAATTGTTCAACTCAGAGCTGATCCGCTGTGCTTCAATGAACTTTAAAAGCATTCAATGTTTAAAGTCAAAGATGCTGCTCAATCATTTGCAATTAGCAGGTTGTACTAGTATGAATTTTAACATAAGTAAAGCTTGACCTTTGGTACTACTGTTTGCTTTTACAAACTGGACCAAAGAGCTTCTTTTACCACTTCTTGTAGACATGAAGGAAGCCATCACTAAAACTTCAAAGCAATTACATCCCTTTAAATTTTTTCAGTTCACTGTTTTTACCGCTAATTATTTGGTTGGTGGCATTCCTGATATTTTTCCTCCTATTATTTTATGTTAGAGCCAAAACAGTAGATATTACATCTCACCTTGCCTGTATTATTATTCTATTTCACACTCTTAGATCACACGTTTCAGGTAAGATGGGGGAGACTTGCAGTATGCACAGGTAGAATTAGTTTCATTCAAGAAGCTGACTAAGGATCAACTGCTATCATTACAGAGGAAAGAAAATCCCAACTCTTAACTAGTGCTAAATAATGAACTAAGGAAATTTCAGTAAATAGCACCAGAATGACACTAAAAATAAATACACACTCACATATGTTTACAGAGAATGGTAAGGATGACCCTGCCACAAGGGAAGCCAAAGGAATTATGCTATTTAACAGAATCCAGAAATCATCTCTCTTTTTAGACAGATGTTTGTCAACAATTACTATGAGCATCCTCATGAATCAAGAAATTAAAGCAATTGTGCTGTGTTCATAAAAAGCAGAATTACATCATGTCCAATGTAATTCTTATCTACATGATTTTATATTAGGTAAAAAAAAATAAAAACAAAACACATCTGCTGGAGCAGCATTAGTGGCTCATTGCTGCCCTAGAACTGATAAAACCAACTCACCCATCTTCTCAGAGAAGCAGTAAGCACATGGGTATCTCCTTATGTAAACATGCAACATGCTCTTGAGAAAATACCCATTTCAAACAAAACCTCGTCTTTTCTGGGACCGGATTACATATGAGAAGGATTAGATTGACTGGATACAGTAGATAACTTGGCACAAGAACAAGTGAGTCATGATCACATTGGCAATATAAGCATTAAATAACTTTGTTCAGAACCTCACAATACTATCTGAGAAAGCTGTAGCAGTGCAATGTCGGGAGCAGCAGCACACTGCCTTCAAAGGACAAGGGGACAGCAGCTTATGGAGGAGTTTCATTTAAGCAATCCAAAGTTCCTTCATGCAGCTTAGATAATTTAAGAATAAATCAGATTACTTTCCAGCCTCTAAACAGTTTCTGAAAAATGATGACTTTATGTAAAGAAATGGTGCTTTTAAGTGACCATCATTAGAAACTTGATTAAAACATGTTTTAAAAAAGTGTCAGTCAAACCCGTTTTTCAGCCACACTTGCTGCTTTGGTGACTTTACACACACTTGGTACTTTCCAAGGTCCAGGAGTTATTGGTGCTCTCTTGACCGGTGAACTGTTCTCAGATTTTGAGATTCCATCATCTTTGGTTTCATCAAGTGGCTCCATGTGTTGTTGCCTGTTGAGAGTAGCAGTCTCTGGGGGTTCTAGCCACCTTTGCCTCTCCATGGAAAGCAGGGGGATATTGGAAAGGCTTGAAGTTTTGAATTTGCTGAAACTTGGCTCTCCAGAGTTTGACTTCTGTATTTTTTCATCTTCAGAAGATTTTGTCCAAGAGTCCATGGCCTTACTGAATGGAAGAGTATTTTCAAATGCTGGGTATCTTCTCTCCAATGGCCACCCCTCCTTCCTTCCAGAACTTTCCTGGTTTGCATCTTTCCTTGTGACTCTTATTTTACCGTTCCCACTTTTCAACTGCTCAGCAGTCTTAACGTCACCACCAGCTGTTCTGTCTTGATACTCCGGCAACTTTCCTGACACTTCGGTGGGTCCCTGTTTACCCAGACACTGGTGGGGACCAGCGCCCCTGCCTTGGTTTGCTCTGGAGGGGTCTCTCTTGCTGCTGCTGTGGAGCCCGGGGTCTGTGGATCTGCCCTCACCCCCTCTGCAGCCGTCAGAGGCGGCTGCGACACCGACGTGGAGCTTTCTGGGGTCGCCCTGCCCAGGGCCGCGCGGTCCGGCCTGATGCCGCCCCTCGGACGGCCCCGGCCTCTCTGGGCTCGCGGAGGGGGATCCTTTTGTCATTTCCAAGCCAGGACTGGAGGGATGACCCCATCTGTTCTTCGCTCTCTGGGGAGAAGATACAGGCTTAAGCTCAGACGAGATTTCTGATAAAGTGCTTATCTTTTCAGGCACAGTGTTCTTCGCCTGTTCCAGTTTCTCAGACAGCTGAACTTTCATTAAAGCTTCTCCTGATGTTGGTAAATAACACAGTTCAGATGGGGAAGCAGACTGTGAAGATGAAGATAATGGTGATGGTTCTTCATATATTACATTTGATGAAGATGGATTATAACCATCCCAATCACCTGAAAGAAAAACATGAGATTAGACTAAGACCTTGCAGAAAAAAACATTAAAAATTTTAAAGTGTGTTTATTACTGAGGTTCCAGGATGTTATGTGAAATCTTCAACTTAGATAAATTATATAGTGATGTATTCTCCAAATCTACTTATCAGTTTTCTTCACTTTCTACAAGCTACAATAATAAAAGGATGTGATTTTAGAAGAAAAACTTGTGTTTGGAGAGCTCTGCAGGGTCTGATCATGATCTCTGCAGGACTGACAGGGTCTTGGATCAGCATATTATGTTAGAGTCTACAGAGCAGAATTGCAAATAAAATATTCTTAGACCTACAGAGTTAAGATTTATACTAAAGAAAACCAAAACCAATAGGAAGCTGAGGTTATTGATAGCTTTGCACTTTAATAATAGGAAGAGATGAATCACAAGACATGCAGATTTACCAAGTCTTTAAGGAAAAACCAAGAAAAGCACTGAAAGCCCTTAGTGTTGCTCAGGTTTCACGTAGGGACACAGACTGGAAGCAGCCAAACCTGAAGGAGGAAGAGAAAAAAGCCCAGAACTACATACCAAAAATCACAGGAGTGCAGCAAGCCAGATCTCAATCAGAAATGTACAATTAGCAAGACAAGAGGTAATAAAGCCCTTCCCCTTCTCCCCAGCTGCTGGTCTAATCTAAGATGCTGAACCTAATGTGAGACCCAGCTTCTGAGAGAAAGCCGAAGACAACAATCTCCAGAGGTCCTGCCTGACCCTGCTACAATTCTGCTTTTCTGTCAGCGGGTTTCAGTGAACAAGAGGAGCCAGGAATGGTTCCAGGTGACTCCTGCAGTCTCCTTGGTGCATGTTAAACACTCACTGCTGAAACTGCACCCAGCCCAAGTAGCTGTCAGTAAGGAGAAAACTGTGTCTGTATTGTACAGAATCTTAACTAAAACTAAAAGGCAAATGGTGATAACTGTCATATTTGCATAGAATAGGAGATGAGTTTCAACAGAGCAGAGAAGCAGATTACAAAAGTAAATATAATAATAATAAATAATTTCACACATGATGTAATTTTCTTAGACACTTATCCTGCAATAATTTTTACTAAAAGCATTCCTTATATTTGAAATAGTATGAGCCACTTGTACAGCTATCAAAAAGGGAACTATTTAAGTAAAACAGCATATCTTTATTAGGCTCTATTCCATTGCCTTGGACCTGAAAATGAATTAACATTTCAGATGACGTACTGTGATCTGGTATCAAGCCAGTCCCTGGTCTCAGCAGCAGCAAAACTTTATTCCCACCAGCCTGAATCAGCTCAATGGCTCGTGTGTGAGTGATCCCTTGGGTGGGCTCTCCGTTTATTTCAACAATCTGGTCACCAACCTGACAAGAGAACAGCAGCCAGCTTAATCTTTATGAAGTAACACAATAACTGCTCCATATTTCATAAGAGCTGAATACTGTTATTGCAGAAGAGGCTTCATGTAAAGAAAAGGTAAGACAGATCACCAACGTTATGCAGTTAATAGCACTGAGGTCTGTGACCAATTAGCAACTAGAAGAGACAACGGGCATCTAATTACAGTTCACGCCAGCTTTGCAGGGTTCTATAAAGCGGCTGAAATAGAGAGTTCTTGCAAAAAGCCTCATGAAATCTATTCCACAATACTTAGATCAGCCAATGGATGTCACTATAGTGTGCATAAAAATAGCTGCTTAAAGAGTCCATCTGGGCTCTGTTAAATAAAATGTCATTGCCAAAGAAAGTCACTAGTTGGTTACTCATGTGATGGGACAGGAAGCTTCACACTGCACTGTGTGCACCACTTTGTGCTCAGCTGCTATTAATTGGGTGAGAAATTCCTCCTAGTTATTTGGAAGTACAGCCACAAAGTGACAGCTTTTTAGAGCTGAACAGGGAAAAGCCGAATGTCCCCAGAGTGGTGAGAAACGTCACGTCTGGCACCAACAGACCCTCGGTCCCCGGGGGCCCTAGGGGGGCCCGTGACACCCAGTGCTGGAGCAGGACCCGCTGGAGCCGCCTTGTCACGCTGCCCAACACCCCTCCTGCCACTGCCACTCAGGGAGCTGCATGGAGCAGATCGCACAATGCACTGCTACAAGTTACATGAGATGAGAGCAAGAGTTACAAGGATGAGAGCAAGGTAGGCCTTTCAAACGCTGGTGGGACAGGCAGCTGCCTCCACTCTTCCCTTTTCAGGGCACTTGCACTGCCGGGACAAGTTCAACATCCAAGCAGCATGGTTTGCCTTGCATCCTGCTCTATCCTACAGTGCAGGTGTCTCCTATTCTAAAGCAGGGCCCCCAGTAAACAGCAAGCCAAGAAATGACCCTGCTGCTGATATGGGGTTAGATCTTGCTCAACATCTCTGCCACCTACAATTTTAAATCACCCATAGTCTGCAGGCCAGAAGGGCATCAGCTACTCACGGCCCCTTCCCCACCCACAGGATCATTTCTTCTGTTAAAGCCAAGCCTATCACCCCAGAACCTGCACAGCAAGAACCGAGACACTGGCAGCTCTCCACATACTGCTCTGTCCGCTGGCACCCTGCACTCGGGAAGTGTGGTAAGGTAGAAGGTATAAGTTTGTTCCCACTACTGGTAAATACATCAAAGGCCAACTTCTGTGCAAACAGAAGACAAACTCACGTGTATTCTCCCATCCTTGATTGCTGGCCCCTCTTCAGCAAGTCGCAGGATGAATAAGCCCATGTTGTATTCCTTTCCTCCACGAAGACTGAACCCAAACCCCCGAGGACCTCTTTCCAGTTCCACTGGGTAGCAGCCAGGATTCTGTGTAGGAAGCGACACAAAAAAGGATGAAGAGCTGTAGGCATATTGAAACGTTTGTTTTTCTAGAAAATGCTTAACACTTTCTGAAGAAGGTGCAATACACTACTTAACTTGAACTCATCACAACTCATGTATGATTTATTACAATAATTTTATGCCAAGTCAAATATACAGAATATTTTTCTGCCCAAGTTTTGGATACACATGAAAGTTCTTGAAGAAATCTTGCCAAAGAGTCTGGAATAGCCCAGCTCCAAAGATCTGCTGTTGCTTTTATAACAAGTATTAAGTTATACTAAGGAGACAACCAAATTTATGATGTTAAAGTTTTCTCTGGAATGCTTCAAGTCCATTTTTATGAGCAACCTTCCTACCCACACGCGGCAGGGAAACGTTTCATTGCCCTCAATCCTCGAACCAGTATTTTGCATGCCCTGAAGCCAGGTGGTTACCTGTACCTGGGGGTGACGGCCACCACTTACTGCAGCAACAGCCCCCTCAGGCTGCGCCAAGTGCTTGTGCTCAGGCCACGAAAGCCTGTAAGTAGCTGATGCCTCTTTTCCAGCTTCGCCTTCTGTGGTGCCCCTTCAGAGGTAAAACAGAATGGATGTTAGTCTGCACGTAGGGAGTTACCGTCATAAGCTTTATAATATAGTTCCAGTGGAAACCAGTACACAGTAATTCAGCTGACAGGACAGGCTTCTTGCATGCTGGACACATGAGTAGCTGCACGTAAGGCTGCTCCATCACCTCCAGCTTACAAACAAAATCACTGGAACACCCTGGTGTCACCTAAGGCCAGACTCTCGGTGGTTTAACCCCAAAACCAATGGCAGCAGGCGATTCTTGCAAGCGGCAGCCACCCCCAGCGAAGCCCCTCTGGCTGCTGCCGCCCGGCCGGGCGCCCCATACCTGTCCGCGCCGGCCGGGGTGCTCTGCGCCGGTGCCCGGTGCTGCGGAGCCGGGCTCTGCCTCGCCGAGTTTGTTCCCGAGGGAGGACCACGATGCTCTGGTGAATTCAAACAAGATCAGCTGTCAGACCCTCCCTAATGCACAGGCATGGGGGGCACTTATCATATCACCACAGCCAGATTACGTCCCATAGTAGTTAAAAGGGGGGAGAGGATTTTCTGAGGTCTGGTGCCGTAAGCCAGGAATCACAGCAGAGCTCATTGATTCCACTGAATGCAATTCTAGGAACTTGGTTCTTATCTGAATTCTTTTTTGTCAAACAAAATTCTAACTGAAACAGACACAAACACAAGTATTTCATAGATACAGATTTGAAGGTATTAGGCTAGTCAGATCCACACAGTTGGTTGATATATTTAACATAAGAAATGAAAAATAACACTTATTTGAGAACATATCCCTTTCTGAAAGGGAGAGAAGTCTGAGGATCTGCAGAGGCCTTCAGGACTCACAGGGGAAGGTGCTAATGGTGGGGAGGAAGCTGCCAGCTCCTTTAAGCCTCAATGGAGTTTGCCACAGGAAAGCCACTGGAGAGATGATGAACTATCCTGACAATTAAATTGATGCAACTTGTTTTCTTGTTATCAGCAGGAATTTCAGGCATTTTGCCTTGTCCCCAAGACCGACTTAAAATGTGTAATGTGTAAACTGAAGTGTAATGGCATTTTAAGAAAATCTTGTCAAGCAATTTTTAGGATGATTCTTCCCTTCCACACAAAATACAGTGACTGGACACTAGCAGTAAATCCACAGCATTTATAAAGCAGCAAAGCTGAGGAAACCAAGGTGCACACGCAGCTCCGGGGGAGGGAAGGCAGCGCTGCTCCGTGTGCTGCGCGCTCCCATCCTGCATTTCCCAGGTGTGCCAGACCTCGGGATCCTTCCCAGGGCTGCCTGGTGCTGTGGCTGTGACAGGCCTTGGAGAGGCTTTGCCTCTGGAGACAAAACGTCAACATTTGCTCCTGCTTTATGCTCAGAATTTTAATTCAGAAGCACAGCAAGGGAAAGGCCATCTGTTTGTATGAATTCTCCAGTCCTCTCTTCAGCCTGCTCCCTTGCATTTCCAGCTAACACGTGACAGAAGCTGACAGGCTCCTACTTTTGTGAAAAATGTTCAAGAATGTCTTCTGGAGCATGAAGTGGAATCCGGTTATTCATATGAAAAGCAGAGATCACCCGTCTGTGGAAGCCAGGAGGGAGGCAGGCACGGGCACGTGCAGACATGGGAGCATTTTCAGTGCCGGTCGGAGGAGAGCTCCAAGGCAGCAGCGCTGGGAGCTCCGCCGGGGTTTACGCTGCCGAGCTTTGGCGACAACAGCATTCCCCTCATCCTTCACACACGTCATGGTCCGGGGAACCAGCTTGGTGCAGCCCAAACGGCTCAAGTCCTCACATCATTCACATCCACGCTGGCCGCCTTGCCTCGGGCCCCGGCTGCGTGGCGGGTTGCACGAGCGCTCAACAGCGTTTCTCCAGATAAATCAAGGAGAACTTTAAAACAGTAACTTCCATTTCTGTGCATGAGGCTCTGCCTGCTGTCCCCGAGCTCTCAATATCCAAAACGCACCAACGTTGGCTCCTCCAAGTCGCAGTTTTGCTGACTGCTCTTTTCATCTATTTTCCTGCTCACAGATTTTTCTCTCCTTGTTGAGTCTCACTCAAATTGTTAATTTATCTCTACATTCTGGCTATAAATCTGTGACTGAGGAAATGGGAAAAGATAACTTCTTATATGGAGCCTAGGAAGGGTCATAGTAAATGACAAAATGGTTATACTGGGCAGGTTTACTCTAAAGACAAAGTAAAGATCCCTAGAGAAATAGATCTAATGCAACCAACTCAGACTTCAATTGCATTATGAACATTGCCCTGGGCAACTGCTCTGAGGTGCATCTATTTATTCTGGAATGAATTAGATTTGGAAAAAATGAAAATCTTCATAGAAAAATAACTGAATTTATACAAGTCAGTCTGCTTCAAACATTAACAAAAAGAGAAAGTAAGTCTTTGGCATTTTATATTGAAAGCTGCAATAGCATTTTAAATATTTGCAATGAATGTGAAATTAGAGAACAATCTGCTGGCTTTCTTCACAGTTTGGCTTTAGGTATTTATTATTTTAAAGGTGAGAAAAGCCAAATTTCCGGTACAATAACAATAGTCAATTTAATTAAACTCAAAAGCAGAAACCCTGGCATTAAAGGCATTACTAAGCAGGGTTGGAAAACAGAATTTTTCCTCATTAAATGGTTGGATTTTACATATTTATAGTGAAGTGCTTGTGTAGGAACAATACCATGCTGAATGCAATGCTGCATAGGAGCTTTCATTAAAAACCATGAGCTCTGAAGATGTGACTTTGCAGCCACCAATATCCATTCTGCTGTCGAGGGGACATGACTGCTGCGTGTGAATGGAGTGGCCTGGACAGCTCTGCAGGAAATTGTCTGGACAGGATTTCTATGATGATGTGACTATTTTCCAAAATGTGTTTTTAGAAGACACAAGAACTGCAGAACATTTGTTGTATTCTAGAGATGCAGTGCTAGGCAATTTGTGTATTTTCACATAGCAGGAAGAAAAGACACAGAGTGCCAACTGGAAAGGATCTAAAAATCAGGTGCTCACAGGCTTCCTTGTGAGCAGCGGCCTCACTCTCCCATTTCAGAAACCATGGGAATTTCTCTTACTCTGCATTAAGTTCTCCATATATGTTATTTTTCAATATAACTACTTCAGCAGCTGTCTAATTCTGTCCCCGTAGTGCTCAGTCCTACACAGCAAGTCAATGAGCTTCACATTCAATGGCAGATTTTCTTTAAATTCCAGACACCTCTCTCTGCATTAACTTCCACAGCCACCAAACACCACTTTAGAAACACTTCGCTTTTGGCAGGACACATTCACCCGAGTGTAATGCACCTTCCTCACCTTCCTCGGCGACGACGGTCAGAGTTACCGCGTTGCCCGCGTCTTTAATCAGCTGCACGATGCTGTCGTGGGAGAGCTCGACGATGGACTGGCCGTTCACTGCCGAGATGCGATCCCCCACTTTGAGCTTCCCACACTGCTCAGCCGGGCTGCCCTCTATAACGCGGCCAATCTTGTGAGGAATCACTAGGAAATCAAGAACAGGCATATCAGAACACAGCTGATGCTCATTGCCGTCAGGCACGGTACAGACCCAGGATCACTATAGTCACCACACAGACCGTTCCCACTGAAGGCAGCATTTTAAAATAAACACTGAGAGGTTGCTCACCACCAGTCAAGAAGCTGATGTGGATGATCAGTGAGGAGCTCTCCCGACAGGTATCTAAGCAGAGCTTGTGAGCCTGCCCTAGGGAAGCCTCCTTCCCTCTCTGCCTTCCCAGCAGCAGAGGAAGCAGATCTCCTGTGCCCAAGGGTGCTGGAGGAACAGTCTGCTGCAGTGTCACTGGTCTGCAGGGCTAAATACACTGTTTAGGAGGGAAAGCATATGTGGGTAACCTATAATCCTGGGGGTTGCAGGCTGATCCCATGGGATCGGGCTGTGTCATTTTTGCAGACGGGCTGTGTTGTGATCCACATCTCCGAGAAAGGGAACAAACCAGAACAGGCTGCGGGGGTCCCTCAACACTCAGACACTTTCGCAGGGAAGAGAAACACTGCTGGCTCTTCCAAGAGTGCCCCCCGTTCCTGGAGCTTGCTGCCTTGTGGCTCTTATTAGTGGTGTTAGCCTTACCCTAGGATTAGCGACCTGAGGACAATGGTAGGACAGAAGCCCCTCAGTGTCCCTCCTGCAAACGCTGCTCCGTGGAGCACTCAAAGGTGCTGAACCCTGAAGCCGGGAGCAGGATCCCCGCTCTGGCGGCCAGGAGCTGCAGCGGTGCTCGTGGAGGTGTCCCCAGCCACCGAGGGGCTGTTACAGCAGCAGCAACGCACCAAAGCCGCGGGCTGGACAGCAGTTCACTGGGCTGCTTGCACTGAAGAGCACCGTGCTAAACCAAAGCACGTCAGCCTGTGTTCCCATACATCCAGAGCAACCTTACATCCACCAAGTTCTAAAGCACAGCAAAATGTTCCTGTCCTTACAGAACCTCCTCAGTGCTCCTCTGCCCACTGTGCAGGCTTCCTAGTCACTCCATTCCCAAGCAGCCCCATCACTTCTCCTGGCTGACCTCTGTCCTTCCCATGGAGGCTCCTCCTGGTGCTTCATGTAAAAACCTGTTTGTACATCCAACAGAGCCTGAGCCTGGAGCGGTTTTCACATGTACCTCGTTTATTAAGTTTTTTAGTCCCTGCTTTTTAGTCCCTGGTTTCCCCAAAATACTTCCTCTTCCCTAAGGAAACGATAAGGAATCTTATGCACTTTTCAAGATTATCAGCAGATATTTCAAAACCGTGACAGCAAATCTGATGCACTTTTAGAAACAGACATCAGCTGAGATAATCACCCAAGATTTAAAAAAAAAATCAAGGTTTGTTTTAATGAGCAAACATACAGAGCAGCTACTGCACAAGAATGGCCATTAAAGCCTTCTAGCATTTAGGATGAGTTTAAATTTTAATTACCCTTCCCTTAAAAGACTGTTTTTTTAGTATAATCTAAACTTAACAACCAACTGTGAAGAGAAAAACAGTGCAGGGTTGCAGACTCACAACTGCTGATTATTTGCTTTAAAATATCCCAGCTTCACAGGAATGCAGTGGGTTTACCCGCATCTCCTGTGTCCGTGTTAAAAGGAGCCGAGGATCACAGTGCTTATACTTCAGTGCTGAAATGGGTTTCAATCGATTCAGCTATTTCTAATACTAGTATCAAACTAACATAGATTTGCAGCAGATTCCCTGACAAAAATGTTGTCTGCATCAGTTCTGCTGGTAGCATTTGTATTAATATCCAACTGACTAGACAACACATCAGCCCTCAGTGATTCTAACACAGGACACAGTAATTTTCACAGCATCCGCAGGGGATGGATCCAGGTGTTCCCATGGGAACTGCTTTTCTGGAAGGACTCAGCAGCTCTGCGCTGACCTGGCACGCAGCAGAACCCGCTGCAGCTCTGGCACGAGGCATCTTCCAAAATGGTTGGTTCCAGAATGGAAGGAAAAGGCATCATCCGAGCCAAGATTGCATCACTCAAAATACACATCGTAGCAATTCAGCATAATGTGATTTGGAAGAACTTTCAGGGCGCTCCAGTTGTTTTTCATAGTACAGCAAAAGGAAATGGAGAAGCAGAAGAAAGTGTCCGAGTTCAAAAAAAGACAAAAACCACATCATTATATCAGTCTAGAACCACTTGAGGAGGTTCGGAAAGGTGATTTACACCAAGGAGCTACATGAACAGGGTAAATATTGCAGGAATTACTCAATTTTTAATTGCAATGAAACGAGTTTGTGGGTGAATTCACTGAGCTGGTTTGTATTTTAAAGGCTGACACAGATAACTAACTCAATGGACAAAGGGAATAAATCTCAACAGGATTATCCTGCTCATCAACTCATGCAGAAAGTGTCCAGTAGTTTATACTTGGCACTACTAGATAACTAGCAGCTATCAGCACACCGAATACAAAACACATTTGATTACACAGAACAAAACTGCTCTTGTGTGGAGGGTCACAAATCTGCCCATTAATTGTGTTGGATTCCAGAGCTTCCTGCACGCAGCTTCTCTTATTCATTTCTGCTCACAATGTACCTTTTTATTTTTGCTTTCAACCTTGGTTATTTTGCTGTTTATCTTTACAACTCTGCCTGAAGCCAAATCCGTATATGAGAACTACAATGTAAGATTGTGATACCTTTTCACTTTGAGAATATTCTGAGGCAAACATGCTGTCTTCCTGACAATAACAAGACTGAAGCTATACTTGCATTAAAATGCCTATGAGTTAACGAAGTGTACAAAATCTACCATATTAGCACAGTCTAAAAAACCATCCATGTCCTGAAGAATAATCTGTCATAAACGCTTCACACTCCCATGTATGGGCTGTTTGAGCATGACTTATTTTCTCCCTGCTCTTCACTTATGCCACAGTTGGGTGAAAAAAAGCATAAACATGAAACAAGACAGACTAAACTTCAGTTGTCTGCAAGCCCTGTCAATGAAACAAGACTACACCTACACAGTCTGCTGTATATGTAACATAACCACAGCCTTGGAAAGGAAAGATCACTGAAGAGCCCACCACCCTGAGCACACTCGCTAATGACAAGAGTGGCTTTGGTACAAGAAATCTAACGCTAAAAATACCAGGCACCAATGAAGCCAGGTCCTGATGACACTGGGCTGAATACAGCACTTACCTCCAGGGGGAGGTTTATTTTTTGAGGTGAGAATGACAAAGCCAAATCCTTCATTTTCCTTTCGCTGTAGACGGACATCGTAGACCTCTGAGGACTGCTGGCTTGCAAACTCCACCCTATTCAATCGGGGAGACCCTTTTTCGCCCAAGATAGGCTGTGACTCTTCCTCCTCTGGTTGCTTTTCTCCTTACAGGTAACAAACATACAACAAATGAGAAAAAATATTGCTGTTTTATTAGATAACTACAACAAAACTGTACATAGCAGTATTAGCAGCAGGATGAAGAAACTGCCTGCTTGGGAAAGCAGTGCACAGTAATAATGACTGTTATTACTCCATTTACGTAGCACAAGCAACTGTTTTAACAAACATCTGTGAAAAGGAAAACATTAGCCTCGTCCTAACTGATTCAGAGTCCTCCTTGTGCAAGCTAGCAAGCACCAAAAGCATCAGCTTATTAAATTCTGCTTTTCTCCACTTACTCAAAGTGACAGATGATGGTCTTTAATCTCAGAAGTCATTCTGTTCTACTGCAATAATTGACATGTCTCAGTGCAGCTTCAGCCGAAATGATTATCAAAATGGAGGTAACTCCTTAGGCAGGCTCCACTTCCCACAGTACCTCCTGAGACACCTACCACCAAAGAAGATCTTCCTCCGGACCGTGAGCAGCACTTGGCCATTCCGTGCAGCACTGGTCATTAAGTCCAACACCTGCTTGTGTGATTTCCCTTTCACAGGCACTCCATCAATACACATCAGTTCATCAGCAGCTCGAAGCCTGCCGTCTTTTTCTGCTGCTCCCAATGGGATTATGGCTCCAATATAAATCTATCAATAAAGTACAGTCAGTGGCAAGTTCCAAATGTACAGTAGGAGCACATCAAAATACTTCAATGCTGCCCTACAGCAGAAATGCTTCATACAAATCCAGATAGAAAAGAGCTTTCAGAAAGATATCTTTAAACAATCTGTTTATCATATTCTAACAGCAGCATAGCCAGTGAGTGCAGTTTGTGCCAGCTGAATGAATGGATGCAATTTGGGGCTCAAAGCATCCAATAAATATTCAAGAGCTTTTCAAGGAATTCTGGAAGCCTCCTTACCTTGTGAGGCAAGAAAAGGCTAGAGTGGCTGGGGCAAAAGCTTTGGACAGGTTCAGGTTCACCTAGGAAAAGTTGTCCAGACAGCTCCATGCTTTATGTCTTTTAGTGCACAGTTCTTGGTGATTAGCCAAAGAACTCAGAGTTGCACCCATATGGTCCACCACAACCCATAAAGTGCCAGGTAAATATGACACGGCAGAGAATAACATACTCTGGTTTATATGCTACAATCACAAGTTAAATGAAAGACTAAAAGCAATTATTGCCATTAGCTGTCTGAGGTTAAGCATTAGACAGCAGATCTATACACAGCATTTTCATGACATTAGCTTGACACCTACAAACAGCTATTGCTATAGAAACAAAAAGGCAATAAATGCTATAAAGTGCAACATAAGGAAGACTGCTTTTTCTTCCTCAAGAAGAAACGCTGCTCTTCATTTTATTTAATTGCATATTAGGAAAAAGTCTGGCAGTGAATCACAACTGCAAATGGAAAAACAACAACAAAACTGTTTTCCTACAATTGTAATCAGAAAGCAATTTACCAGCATATCTAGTCCAAAAACTTTGCCTCTTAACTTGGTAGTTAATGAAATAGTCCCTGTCAATAGTCCCCCCCAGTCTATCTTTAACTTCTTTCCAGAGAAAATTTTTGGTCTATTATGAAACATAGTGGATTCCTCCTAAAGCCCATTGTAACAAGAATGGACTATCCAGGGTTTCCACAAAATATTTACCATTCTGCCTCCTCTTTGACATTCTTTCACAAGCATCTTGAGTAGAGACATCATCCGAGCCAAGACTCTAACAGGATTAGGTAGTGCAACATGCAAAGGCTTAGTGCCAACACTGTCCTTCACATCATTCTAGATATAGCAACAGCTATGGAAACATACATCAGTATTACAGGCTGCATAGAGCATTATTGTTGCCAAAAAAAGAATCTAGACAAATAGAAAATGAACATGACTGTGGGATACTGAAGTCAACCATGTAGAGGAAAGAAAGGTAACTAGCGCTTTTCTTCCCTTCATTTGAATGGGACAAAAGCTTAAAAAATGTGTTTAGTTAATGGTGTTTCCTTTGTCTGCTGTTATACAACTTTACTGATCTTTAGTTATTCTGACAGTAACATTCCTGAATCATTTAGAACGGGAGGGAAATGAGAACAACAGAGCAGGAGCCACCCTAACAGCAGAGCTGTAAGATAACATGCAGGCAACTGTAAACAACTTACTGGTTGATCTGGTCCATCGCCTCCAAGCACCCGGAAACCGAAGCCTGACTCTTGTTTCCGCAGGAAAACATCCAGATCTCTTGTGTTTGGAGCTAAAACAAAACAACATTTCAAAAGTACAAAAAAGGGACAAAACAGAGCTGCTTTCACATGCAGCCCTGCAATAAAATCCAGACTGTACTATGGTTCAGAACTGTATTTTGGAAACACTGAAATTATGAGAAACACTTAAATTCAGAAATTTGATAATCAGAGCACCTTAGAGCTTGAAGAATTGCTAAATTGTTGTAAATTGGTGCAAGTTCCTTTTTTCATGACCTCTTACAAAAAAACAATACACAAATTTCCTACTGTATTCCAGTGTAGCTACTGTAACTGATTTTTGGCATACTAAATTATTTGACACATCAAGTTTACTTAGTTTTCTTTTTCTCTGATCTCTGAAGTTAGTCCTTAATGACATTGTTAAAAATAGCATTTTTTAAACTGTCTGTACAGTTTTGCTATGGAGCCATTTACATAAGTCTATCTGCAGCAAAGCTCAATTAAAATACTAACAAAGGGTTCTTTCAGAAAACACCATCAGCCTCTTCTGGCCTGTCACTAAAACCTGTACTTGCAAAGCTATGAAAGGACTGATAAAACTGCTGGAATTCTTTAATACAGTTATGTCAACGTCAGCAAAATGGACTATTTTTTACTTCTTATAACATTTATTGCTAGCTAATAGATGTTACTCAGGAGAATATCTAGCTCTAGTCAGATATACTGACGTCAATTAAATTTCACCTAAGTAAGATGTTAAAACAGCCCATGTCTCTCAAATGATCCGTTTTGCAAGAAGTTGCTTTTATCAAGTCCACAAACTGAAAAAGTGTTCAGAACTTTCAGGTCAGGAAACAATCTTAGAACATTACCCCATTTCTGCGATTAGTCATTTAATCATAAATACGTTTGGGGAAAATGCTGGAATATGCACAGGAGGATACACTGGTTGATGCTGACACGTTTAGAAGCAACGTATCCTCTGCTGAGGGGGTCTCATGCCAGCAAGCTACAAGGCTGTCATTACAACAAACCTTTCACACCTCCCCTGCTGTAACATCAGCCTGCTATTTTAGCGATGTGTTATTGATTACTCGTATCAGGGAGTTGCTTTCCCATCAGCTCTTCCGGGATATTTATGGAACAGGTTTGGTGGCACTCTCAGCACAACAAAAGGGTTTTGTTTACCCTATGTACTGTATTACATCCGATAAAATGAGTCAGTAGTTTTATTCAATATGTACTTGTTTTCATTGACTGATGGTATATCTCTTAGTAAAACCAGATAATGTAATAAATGAGATGCCGAGCTATCATTTCCAATGCAGCTGCATGTGCCACATTGTACAGTGCTCTTCCCGAGGGTGCCCTGAACGCTCACAAGGTTAAAGGCCTGCAGCAGGAATTGGAAAAGGACAAACAGGTATTTTAGTGAGGCTAATCGAGAAAGCAAAACTGTCTTTAACGGGTTCCAGTTCTTTTAAACTTCTGTATGAATTAGCCATTCCTCAAAATGCTACATATATACAAAATAAATGGCTAAGGTGAAAGGCACAGTAGTTTCACCACATTTATGACATACAGGAAACATTACTTCATAATTTAATAATTCGAAGTTGAAGCTGATATACTCACGCTTGTCCTCATATATGGTCTTAGACTTCAAGTAGACTTCTGAAGGGTCTAGTTTAGGAGAGCCCGATCTCACAGCAGTGGGTGGGAAAGGCATAGGCTGTGGAATAGGATCGCTGATAGCCTCTAAACTCCCTGAATTGTCTTGCTTATCTTTCTGAAACAGAGCCCCCCATTCCCACAAGATCCATATGAAACCAAAGGCACTAACTGTGCTTGTTTACACACATCTGCCAAGGCAATAAACATCAGAGAGGGCCGAAATGCGCAGTAGACCAGGGCAATAAGGGAACTGTTTCACCTAGTTCTTCCAGTACCTCAGTTGTGCTCACTGCTAAAGGCTTCTAGACGTGTCCTGAAACTTCACTGAAGCCTGGGCTTACAAAGTTATTCCAGGGCCTGATGCTCACAGATTCCTCATGATTACAAGTTTAATCATGCTCTTGCTTGCATTCACTTCTGTTTATTACAGGCTGCTAGCAGCTTAGCATGCAACTGCCTCCTCCCAATTTCAAGATGCTCAATTATATCAAAACAACAGAAGAAATATGAGGTATCTTCAATATCAGGTTGACATTATAAAGAACTGAGCAAGAGGAATACAATGGACTATTACGAGACGCACATGCCATGAGGAATAAAAATTCAGTATTTGCATTTTTCTGTTATGCTGTTTCTGCAGCATTCTAATACTATTTCAAGGACACCAAGTAGCCTTGTAGCCTCCCATCCTAATTTCCAATGGTTTATGCATTAAAGTAATTTTAAATATTGATTCTGGGCTGAAACCCAAACTGGAAAACTGGAGCATGGTCTGTGCATGTTAAACAAAAACACAATTAGAGTAGACTTAGATGCCCTTTTAAGAAGGGTGGAAGAAAACTCCCCCAAGGCATTTAGTAGTTTGACACTTCTTGTATGTTTATAAACATAAGACCTTGCCCTTTTTGACTGCGTTAGTTTGCCATGCTGCTTAATGCCACTGAACATCGAGTGCTCTGTGGGAAAGTCTCTCTCACAGGGTCTCACATTCT
The DNA here is from genome assembly GCF_003342845.1 of Nothoprocta perdicaria. NCBI lineage: Eukaryota > Metazoa > Chordata > Aves > Tinamiformes > Tinamidae > Nothoprocta > Nothoprocta perdicaria. The sequence goes on from NW_020455592.1 coordinate 361,836, forward strand.
AGCAGACATAAGTCATGAGTATTTTTAGCATGCCTGCACAGAGCACACCGAAACGGGAGCTCTGCTGACAGCACTCGTGTTCTCCGACGGAACAGATTCGTGCAGTGATTTATCTGGTTTACGCAGCTGTACTCTCACAAGGAACCTAATCTACCCATTTTTCGGAGTGCAGCTTGTTTCAAGTGTAGTGAACTTGTGAGTTCAGATGCCAGGATACGACTTTAGTACTTGCTCAGCAGGTAACAGGGCTTTCCTAAAACTAGATAATTTCTGGAGTACGAGAGATATTCTTAAAGAAATATGTCTATTTTTGAGATAGGTAGTTGTTAGGTAGTTGTTTACTAAGAAAAGTGTTCATGACAAAAATATGTGTTACTGTGAATATTATTAAATCTCAGTGTATTTTATTAATCTCAAAGATTCTTTACAGAGCTAATGTATATATCAAAGATATCCCATTGGACCAAACTTTCAAGGAAAATGAACATCCAACAAGAAATGTATAGTTATGTAGAGATTTTTTCAATATATGCATGCAGAGATAAGGAAGCATTTTAAGAAGGGCGTACTAACCAGTTCATTAATTTTATGTCAGGATTGAGAAACATCAAAGTATCTGAAGCATCCTTTAGAATTCCCATTTTACTTTAATACAGGATTCAGGTAATTAGCAAAGCAAAAAAATGAGATGCTGTATTTTGTTTCCCCTTCAATGAGTATTCTGACAGCAATTACTTAGACAATTAATTTGTGCCAGCTAAATAGAGATGGTTCTGCCAAATCATTCTTGCAGATTATCACAGGAACTAAGAGATGAGATTACAAAAGCAATTCAAAGTATGCACACAGATAAATATCAAGTCATATATTTCTACTAGTAGCAATTTCAAGCACAGTGACAGAAAAGGAATCGTGAAAAAAATTGTCACAGCAATGTGATATTTACAGTCAGGGCAAATTAACAATACTACATGCATCATCAAGACTTTTGCTGCATTTTTTATATTTCAGCAGTAAAACAGAAAACCATCATCCCCATTAAATAATTCAAAAAACCTCACATGACACTAATCAGACCATATTTTTAAGTCTGTTTTACAACCAAAAAAACTTGAAATTCCTCCATCAGAAACAAAGATAAATGCATCATTAATACTCACCACTTTGGCAGTTTTAGTAGGTGAAGGAGGACCTGAAGGAAAAAGATGAAAATGTCTATGTAGAATGAAGTTTGAAATGCCAGGCCATCACAACCACAACAGTGTTAAACCAGTACAATCAGCTCCTCTTGGGCTGAAACTGATTACTGCTCATTCACTATTCTTTTAAAATGCAGAGCAAACACTCAGCTGAGCAAAACCATCACTCAGAACATGTCAAGTCAGCGAAGGTTCCACCTTGCGGCTGATGCCTCCTCCTGCCGCTCGTGACCCCGGTCCACTTCAGCCAAGGTTACTGCGATACATTTGTAAAGCTTCAAAAATCCCACCCATGATGCTGCTTGCATGTCACTAGAGACTGCATTTTTTCTTTAACTCACCCCGCAAGTTTGGAAAAGACAGTGCAAAAACATCTCATAACATTTTTGTAGACACAAAACTAGCTGCATGCTCTCACCCCCAATACCCAGGGGTGTAAATTAAACTTAGAGCATGACAGCTTAGAGACATAATAAGCCGCTATTTAATTTTAAAAGCTGGACATAATTGACATATTACACTGAAAAGGATCCTTTAAAGAGCTTTTAACTGCATATGATAAATGTAAATGTACCTCCTCTTAAGATAAGCAGTGGCACCTCCGTTCCTACTGGAAATTGCTTCAGCACCTCTACCACCTGCAGATGTGTCAAGTTCTGTACGTTCTGATGACAAATCTCTTTGATTACATCTCCTTTCTGAAGGCCTTGGCACCACTGGCTGTCTAGGATCATTTTCACCTTCTGTCCTGTAGGACTGTCTGCAATGGCAAATCCAAAGCCTTTAGGACCTTTGACTAGAGGAATGGTGACCAGCTCTGTTTGAGATGTCCCTGAAGATGCAACAGAGATTCTCTGCTCATTTGTGTCCACAGAGGGGCCATTCAGACGACCGTTGACTAACACAGGGCCCGGCTTTCCATTCTGGTCCAGCACGACTGTGCCTGGTATCAAATCCTGACTGGTCACGCAAACATCTCCTTTGGTCATAGGTGGTCCATTGATAAGAGGTGTAGCTGTCACTATATCTACAATAGAGTCTTCATTTTCCTCAGGAAGAGGATAACCACGACACAAAGTCATGTTCACATACTGGTTGACAGGAACTAGTTGAAACATCTGGACAACATCTGCATGGGTATGGCCAAGGACACAGTTTCCATTTATGTCGACAATTACATCACCTGTTACAAAAGGAAATTAAAAGCATCAAACCCAAAATAAAGCTACCTATACCTCTGCAACATTCTGAGGCTCAGGAGAAAATTCTAGCTGGAGAAAATTGTTGTACAATCCTTAAAAATAATGAATAGGGGTTGTGCTATTACCTCTTAACCGTCTTTTGCCAAAAAAAAGCCTAACGGATTTCCTCTTTGCATTTATTCTATTTCAACTCAGAACATAGTGTGCTAAATATATAAAGTTTAATCTGCAGCAGATTTAATAAATGATACTATACAGCCACAGAAGATAAAACAGTGCATCCACATTACTGCAAGCAGATGTCTTATGCTCTAATTCATATTGTACTGCCTTCTAAACTCAATCCAGAATAAATCGGATTTTTTTTTGTTGTTCTTATAATTATTTTAGGACTGGCTATAACTTAGGACATGTCCACCCATATTCTGTGTCCTTATACTGGCATGCTACATATTTCCAATATGAAGTGCAAGCAGTTTCAGATCCTGAAAAACTTATGCAGTATTTGTTAATTAGAAGGTAATATGAAGTTGAGGGAAATACCACTTTACCTGGTGCAATTTTCCCATCTTGTGCAGCAGGTCCATCTTTTAACACATTCTTCACCTGCAGAAACTCGTCAGGTCTGTCCCCTCCAATGATCGTAAAGCCAAATCCCATTGTACTTTTCTTCAGCGACGTCCGTATGAGGGCTCCAGTAAGCTGGGCTGGGTCTCTGGTGAAGAGAGACTTCTCTGCTCCTGTGCACGGCAAGATTCAAAACAATCCACCATCAACAGTGCTGCTAGGAGGTGGCCAGTAAAGCCCCAGTTGATGGTGACCGCAGACATGTAATACAGATAACAAGAGAGAAGGAAGAAGGTATTTTAAAGGCCGAGGACCAAATCTCTCCAGGATATTTCCAGGTTAAGGAATAAAAAGACCTGAAGATACAAAGGTTGGTTTTGATAAGTATATTTTTTAAAGTTATCATAAGGATTAATGATTTCTTCTGAATAAGAGGTTGCTTTTTATGCCTAAGGAGCAGGAAGGGGTGTCAGCCCCTGCTCCTGGGCTGGTATCAGCAGCAGCTTTGCCGAGGGTGCGCTCTGTCCTTCAGCCCCGTCACTGATGAATAAGCTGAACAGCTCGACACGTAAATCGCACCACCCAACTAAAGCTGACACAGTGATTACCACAGTGAGCCATCTAGTCTGCAAAAAACATATAATGGGACTTCAAACTGCAGAACTGCGTATTAAGAATTATTGAAATATGAAGATGATTTAAGTTAATTTCTGCAGTCGTTATACATACATATTGATTCTGGCAAAATAAAAATCCATCTTTTCAATCATCAAAACAAACACTAACTAAAATATTTAGAACTACTAGCAAAAAAAGTCAGACTTACTTGAACTGATACACACCAAACCTGAAATTTCTGGGCTATTTTTCATTGTTTACCTATAGGTATCAGTAACAAAAAACATAACATTAAGTCATACCTGATTTTGAAGGGCCAGCATCAGTTTGTCCTAATTGTTTCTTTCTTTTGGCTTCCAACACCGGGTTTTCAAACTGAGTTTTCTGGTTAATATGACTGTAAACACACAAGAAAGAACAACCTGCCATAAGAAAGCATTCTGCCTGCTTGACAGGAAAGACAACAACAGAATATACACCTCCAAATCTGTTTGTTATTATTTCATATATCCCTGCTGTGACCTGAGTTATTTGAGTGTCTCTCTCTTATGAGGATGAAAAGCAAGTAGCAATCACAGTAAGCAGTTAATGTGAATAAGAAAAATATATTTCTACTGAGTATGTTTAGCACTTATACTGTATTATAATCTATACATATCACACATGAACTGTTACATTATTTTCTGCTGTAGCTAACAGTTACTACTTACTCAACATAGTATGTTCCATATTGAGGGTCTTCTATTTTTTCCCATCCATAAGGAAGTTCTGCAGTCAGGAGAAAAAAAAAAAATCTCCATTATAGTGGGAAACCACCAGCAAATACTGGAGTTCTTATAAAATAATGAGAGATCATAGACTTATGAAAAAGGAATAGAGAAAATGCACATTTTTTTTTCTTTCCTTCATTTGTTCAAGGCTGATCCTTCTAAATAAAAGTCTTTTAGGCCGTTGCAGGGAATTTGAAGACCTATACCTATAGCTAATTGTTCTTGTTCTAGTAGATGGGGAAATTTACATTTAATGAAATTATGCCATTTAAAACATATAATAAGTAAGGTACAAAATAATCTGTTCTGAGATGAAAAACTTATCAAGGGGGAAGAAAAATGCCTGTGTTCCCAAATACAGCACAGCAAAAGAACTGTAAACACCTCAATACATCACATCCCAAACCTGAAACACTATGTGTCTCTGTTTCATTTTTCAGCTTGAATTTAGACCACCCAGTAGGATTAATGGCACCTTTATTCATTCTCTCAATAACACCAGCATAGTTCACTGCATTCTGACAACATTTTACCATTCAGTCAACTGAAGAAGCCCTTAGTGAGAATGGTAACGGGCATAAGTGATGAATAAGAAGACAGCCCCCATCATGGGGGGCTATTTTAATATGTGGTTTTTCTGCTGTTTACAGTAAGGTGCAGACATACCCAAGCCAGCTACTAGTCCTTTAGCTCTGGCAACATGAAATTCAGCACTAGCTCGTCCTGCTGAGAAGACCAAATGCAGTTCTGTGCAGCCCCTGTTTGACGGCTCTCACAGCCCAGAGCAAACCAGCTGATCGTGACTAGTGGTTTACACACAAGTCCAATAGCATAACTATTCTCATTGCCTTACCATGAGAATTTAAATACAAGAATAGGCAAGCTTGCTATCTAGGCATTTTGAAGGCAAAAATTTCTATGTAATCTTGTTTGAGGCTGCTCTAAGTTTGAAGGTAAGAGTAAATTTCCTAGTATATAATAGCATGTTACCAATTATTAATATTAGCATCATTCCACATAATTTGACAAGAGACCCAGTGAGACTATTCATTTAAATTTTGTTCATTTAGATATCCTGCATTCGTCTATTTAAAGTGCTCTTTTTATCCTGTGGCGAGCAGTACATATGTTTAATAAGCAGCAGAATGAGGCAGTTGCTCCAGCTGGCTTCATTATGAATACATGATTGTTAGGCTGTGCAATTTAGAAAGATGATAGACTATTTTGAGTGAGCCTCAGCTTTTGTAACATGTCAGATGTTTGCAGGAGACCGAGCTATTTGTTATTTTTTTTTTAACTGATTAAATTGCATGACTACGTAGGAAATGCTTACAGGCCTATAAGCCAATCACGAATATAGTGGCTATGACCCTGACCTTCTAGGTAAGGGGATGAAGATTTGAAGGGAGTCAGATTGTTCCCTTAACTTACATATTCACATATTATATCACAGAATCACAGAAAATTCCAGGTTGGAAGGGACCTCTAGAGATCATCTAGTCCAACCTTCCCGCTCAAGCAGGCACACCTAGAGCATGTGGCACAGGGCGGCACCCAGACGGGTTTTGAAGACCTCCAGAGAAGGAGACTCCACAACCTCCCTGGGCAGCCTGTTCCACTGCTCTGTCACCCTCACAGTAAAGAAGTTCCTCCTCACTTGGAGACAGAACTTCCTGTACTCCAGCTTATGGCCATTACCCCTCGTCCTATCGCTGGCTACCAGTGAAAACAGCCTGTCCCCTTCCTCCCTGCATTCTCCCTTCCTGAACTTATACACATTAATGAGATCCCCTCTCATCCTTCTCTTCCCCAGAGAAAACAGGCTCAGTTCACTCAGCCTCTCCTCATACGAGAGATGTTCCATTCCCTTAATCATCCTAGTTCCTCTTCTCTGGACCCTCTCGAGAAGCTCCACGTCCCTCTTATACTGGGGAGCCCAGAACTGCACACAGTACTACAGGTGCGGCCTCACCAGAGCTGAGTAGAGGGGCAGAATCACCTCCCTTGACCTGCTGGCAACACTCCTCCTGATGCAGGCCAGGATCCCATTGGCCTTCTTGGCCACGAGGGCACACTGCTCACTCATGGTTAACTTAGTGTCAACCAGGACTCCCAGCTCCCTCTCCGTGGAGCTGCTCTCCAGCAGGTCGGCCCCTAATCTGTACTGATGCCTGGGGTTATTCCTCCCCAGGTGCAGGACCCTGCACTTGTCCTTGTTGAACCTCATGAGGTTCCTCTCTGCTTAACTCTCCAGCCTGTCCAGGTCCCTCTGGATGGCAGCGCAGCCCTCCGGGGTGTCGGCCAGTCCACCCAGCTTGGTGTCATCTGCAAACCTGCTCAGGGTGCACTCCGTGCCCTCGTCCAGGTCATTGATGAATAGGCTGAACAGCACCATTGATGAATAGGCTGAACAGTACTGACCCCTGGGAGACACCACTGGCCACAGGCCTCCAACTGGACTCGGCCCCATTTATCACCACCCTATGAGCTCTGCCATCCAGCCAGCCCTCGATCCACCGCACCGTGCACTCATCTAGTCCACCTTTCCAGGGACGGAGGTGAGGCTGACCGGCCTGTAATTGCCCGGCTCCTCCCTCTTGCCCTTTTTGAAGACTGGAGTGACGTTGGCTCTCTTCCAGTCCTCGGGCACCTCCCCTGATCTCCAGGACCTCTCAAAGATGATGGAGAGAGGCTGAGCAATAACCTCAGCCAATTCCCTCAGCACTCTTGGGTGCATCCCATCTGGGCCCATAGATTTTTGAGTGGCCAGTTTGCCTAAGTGATCCCTAACCCAATCCTCCTCAACCTGCAGAAGGTCTTCCTCTAGCCCATTTATATCTCTTCTACTGGAGCCCTGCAGTTCATGGGGGATCGCCTTAGCAGTAAAGACAGAGGCAAAGAAGGCATTTAGTAACTCTTCCTTCTCTGCTTCCTCTGTCACCAAGGCCCCTTCCCCATTCAGCAGTGCACTAACATTTTCCCTTGTCCTCTTCTTGCTATTGACATACTTATAGAAACCCTTCCTGTTGTCCCTGACATCCCTCACCAACTCTAATTCCACCCGGGCTTTGGCCTTCCTCATTTCGCATCTGCATTCTCTGACGATGCGCCTGTATTCCTTCCATGTGGCCTGTCCTTTCTTCTTTTATCACATGCACCATATATTATTTGATGTATTATGCCATATTTTCTTTAATTATTTGTATATTTCAGTATTTACGGACTTTTCCCTACTGTTGTATCCCACCCACACAACAATTTCCAGTGAGATCTTCACTAATATATCCAGCTCTCTTCTCAGCAGTGATACTTAATTAGAACAAAATATGCCTTTCCCTTCTAAGCAATGTAGATATATCCACAATTCAATCAAATCCCTCCACCCCAGAAAAATTATGCTACGGTATTTTCCAATCTCTCTAACTTCTTTAGTGATTACCAATAAATTATGGACACTCAGCACTCTGTTCACACCAGACAGCCACGTGTTTTATAAAGAAGCTCCCATCTCAGCATTAATCCAACTATGATGAAATGAGACACTTAGGAGACTCCAAGGGAAACAACTGAGTTCTGAACATCTCACCTCCATCTTCACAATCTTCAGGGGCTTTGGCTTTCTTACAGAGCCGAGGATCAAGCCATGTGGTTGTCTTGGTGTTGTGGCTGTGGAACAAAACAAAGGGCATTAAAAGAAGAGAATTCCCTTCAGCTGAGGAAGCTTCTAAGTATTTCCTTTCTTAAGACTTTAGACTAAATTTAATCTAAAGCTAAAATGGGAAGTACCAATGGCAGGTATCTCCCCAGAAGGCAGATCCCTGTGCCTGCTGCTTTCTGGAAGGTACAAGAACTCTCCGGGACACTCACTCTATGAAGTAGATCATGCCCGTGTCCGTGTAGGCCATCTCCCAGTTCTTGGGTAGAGGTTCCAGGGTCTCGTCCCTTGACAAATAGTTTCTGAAATCCATGGAGCTGCTTGTCTGGTTGTAACTGGGAACAGGTTTCATCCAGTCAGAAGAATCTGAATGTTTTTCTTTGTTTTCTGCAGTTGTTCAGGGAAAGTGTTACTATTTATCAGATGCTTGTCTTGTTTCTCATTAAGAACCACCCTCTTACTGTGGCTATGAGTGAAAAATCAAACACACCCATTTATTTGAAGTGTATTTTTCTACTTTTAACTACAAGCTCTTAAAAGCTAAAATAAACACTGAATTCTGCTTTTCCCTTTCCGAAATTAGCTTTATATTATTTTCATTAAATGACAAAATGTACATGAATTATACTCTGCAGAGGGATTCCACTTGCAGAGTGCATAATTTTTTCCTCATCTTCATGCAACTGGGTGGTACCCAGCACTACATGTTCTCAAATGAGCAGTGCATTTAATGATGCAACTGAACATCTGGCTGGGAGAACAGCTGTTTCTTTTTAAACATGATTTCAAAATGGTGTAAAAACACATTCAAAATCTTGCCTGAATAGAAAATCATCTTCAAACTTCACCAAAATTAATGGAGTATTTCAAACAAGCATGAATGCTATTTATTCATTCATAAAATACCTCAGGGAATTTCTCCCCTTGTCAACCAACCTATCCCTCCACTGCCGTTTACGGCTTCCTTCTCCTCCTCTTCCTCTTCTTCAGGCAGAGAACTGTCAATCCTTTGCATTTTGCTGACTGATGTGGTTCTTTTCCTCTGCGATTCAGTGTCAAAATCATTGTCAAAAAGAACTTGATCCACTGGATCAGGCTGAAAGGGACTGGGCTCTGCTGGGGGCTTTGGAGTACCATAGAAATTACCTGACCGGGAGATAAAAATCAGGGTAATTAAAAGCATGAATGCCCATGGAAACTGCTGGTAGTTGGAGTAAACATTTTGTTGTCTATGCAAGGTATCGGTGAAATACCAGAAATGCAATTTAACTTTTCGAAGGATCAGCACCATCAAAAACAATCAATGCTTATGAATTATCTATTAAAAACACATAACCATGTTTTTTCTCATGTTGCAACTGTACATCAGAAATAATAGGCTTGATTCAAAATGTATAACCTGCAACAGGCTTCCAAAGAAAAAGTCGATTTGTTAGTTTGAACTGCATTTACTAATGCTCTGGAAAGAGTCTTAGTGAACAGCATGAGAGAAGCAAAACAGTGAAAATCAATTGCTCCTATTTTCTTGTAAAATATGTACTGATTATCTGGAATAACATGCAGCAATAGAAACACACTAAAGCCAAAAACCAAATTGATTTTGTGCAGAAACATAAAATATCTATTTACATAAACACAACTACAAATAATATAGCCCTATATTAACAGCTGACAATACACTTGCCAAAGAAAGCTGTAGATATCATTTGGTCTCAAAATGATTTCTACCTGAGAAAACAATTTTATATCAACATTTTCATCTAAATCACAAAGATTGGGAAGCATCTCTTTTCTGGAAAATAATTTAGGTAAATGACTACTCCTCTGACTGCTCATATGATTTTTATTAGGGAGATAAAGATGCTTGTCATGAGTCCTGGATATATTCCCATTCTGATAAGTGGGATCAACATACCATCATATGTTCCACTTTCCAGCAAGGCTCCACTTTCTTCCAGTGCTTTGAACTGCTCAACAGGAATAAAATTATAGTCTACCCCAGGGACCTCCCCATCTCTAGGAGCCCTTGTAGTGCCTGAAAAGACAGAGGAAACACACTTGTAAATGCTTAAATGCTGCCTGTTTATCAAATGTTGCCTGTAAAACTCAGTAAAAATAGTAGTAGTTTGAAGCTTTATACAATGATGGTCATTCCAGGAAGATAAGAGAGAACTCCTGCAAGCAAGCAAACAGGAACTTATAAAAACTAGGGCAATAAATTATGTAGGAATGACAGTTAGGATATCAAGGGGAGAGGAGAAAAAAAACAGGATGAAGTGGCAGAGAGAGAGAGATTTTTGTATATATTTTGTGAACCAAAAACACATTCAGTGGTAGCTGGTGGTGGACAAGGCAATGCTAGTTCATGGTCTGGGGAACTGTTTACCAGCTATAGTATTTTAACTATTTGTGTGGATATTTTATCTTTCTGTTATTTTTGAGCACCCACTGCGGCTCAGTATTTTGCACTGAAGTCAGCATGACCTCACGCATTTGATTTTTGGGTCATCAAATCCATAACTGGTACAGAAACTTGTCCTTAACCTCACAGCTCAGAGCTCAACTCATCTGTACTGCAAATCCCGACTGTGGATCAGCTCTTGGTTTGTTTGTTTGTTCTCCTGAAGGCAGAGAAAACATCAGCTGTCATAAAGCAAAGCTTCAAAGCAAGCAGCAAACTGCTGTGTCAGGGCAGAAGTTCTCAGAGTGTTCAATCTAGGAACAGGATTTCCCGTAGTTATAATAGTTTAATTAAAGCTCTCCTAGAAAGGATTTTACTAGTTTATTAAGCTGTTTGTAAGTAAACAGCATTTCAATAATATTATCTTTTAAGAAAGTCAAAAACTCCTGAGCATGATCAATATTATAATGATGTTAAATTGACGATGAAATTTCCGTAGTTACAAAAGTGTTAGATGACAAGCTGTTCTAAATCGGTTGTTCAATGGATATTTCAGCACAACAGGTAATAAGCCTTTTTAATTGGTAACCCTCTGAGACAAAGTAAAGGATGATTTTATGATGATTTAGAAAAGAAACTGAATGGAAAGGCAAAAGCAAAGACACTTTGGTGGCTGTCAATGTCCTTTACATCAGAAGGGGTTTTCTACAAATGTTTTTACTGAAAAGAAACAGTTACAAGTGTTTTTAGAAGATACAATTACGCCACCAGAACAGCCCAACCCCTCTGCAGAGTAAGCAAAACCCCTTCCACTGCACACACATAACACGGAAACTGCCTTCTAATTTCATATTTGATTAGAAGAAACGGTGGGTGCATTTTAGACATTCTGTGTCAGTCACTCAGGAAGCACCATCTACAAACCACCCACGGGAGTCACCATCGCCAGAGTTACCACCTGCCTGGAACACTCCCCATACTCTGTGAAGTTAACAGTAATTTTTTTCACGTGGGAGGTACACAGAAATCTTTAGGGGTGTCTGGTAATTAAAGAGTCATCTTAAGCACACCTGCTCCAACGAGCAGTTCAGAGCGGGCGAAGCCTAAAATCCACTGGAGTCTGAGCCTGAGGGGCACTGGGTTCGAAAGGTCCCAAACGCCTCTGAGGCTGAGCAGTGATTGGGAAAAAAAAAGACTGACAAAAGATTTTTCATTCCCAGAAGCAGTAGCCTTCAGGTTCCGAGGAAAAGGTGAGCGAGCACCTGCCTGGGCTGGGAGATGCTACCGGGTGCTCAGGCCGGCAGAGGAGACAGGTCCATCCCGAGGGGAACCAGTTACCTCCTGCTGTGACACTTACGTTTGTCCATGCCCTGCTCCTTCCTCCTCCTCCAGGCCACAGATTCAGTCTCCCTTTGGCTGCTGCCACCTCCTACTTTTTTCCAGGATTAAGGAGCAGCGGTTCCCCTCTGCCTTCAGGAATTGCAGCACTGGGGGCTCCTTTCCCTATATAATCCCTCCCGCACCGCCCCCTTCCAGCTGCGCTCCTCTGTCGAGCTCTGTGTGACAGCCTGGGGATCTTAATCTCCTCTTTGTGCAAAAAACAATACATTGACCAAAATTGCGATGTGCTTGCTCTGCTTAATCATGCTGAGGATGATTTATTTTCCATGGTTGCTATGGATACTCCAAAATCTATAATAAATTACAAACTTTCAATTAGATAAAGACCAATTTTGGGAATGTACCAAAATACTCTGAGCTTTACATTCTTAAATTTCTCCTGTTTTGTCAAAGCATATTAGTAGCAACTTTTGACTGCAACTTACAACACAAGATTATTCTGACAAAGCTGTTTATAGAAATTTCCACTGAAAAGGTAAAAACAAACCAGATTAAGAAAGAAAGAATTTAAAGCTCTTAAATTATGTTCAGCACAAGTGGGCTGACCTTTGCATACTTACATGGAATGGTTCTCAAATAGAGATTGTCTCTGATCACTTGCTGCAGTTTATGGTCGACTGAGCCCTTCTGGAACTGCAGGCTCAAGTAGTGACGCAAATCTTTGTTGATGACTTTTCCTAAAAAAACACACACACACAAATAAAACAAATGCTGTGTAGATGCAATCCCCGTGCTAAAAATATATATTTATATGGTAATTCATTCTAATAGTAATTTTTAATACTTAAAAACAGCAATATGGAGGCAAAAGGATTTCTAACCACCTTACATTTATGTTAAAATCTAGTTAAGGCGAGAGCAAACATTTTGACATTCATCAAGTTTCCTGCCATAATAAGGATGAAACAGATGGAGCTGCTCGTTGCAGAGCATTAGCAGTTCTCAGCTCTCTGTGTGGAAATTGATGATAAAGGACAAACTCAGTGTTAACAGCACAAGACTGAACGATAATACGGTGCATGGTCTGGTAAGCAAACACAGGCAGCAGAGCTGCACTGTGTTAGAGAGCATCAACGCGTGTTCCCGGCTTTGTAACTGCTTCATACGTGGGCTGCAAATAATACTTCGATATCTGGCTACAGAAATGTTCATTTATTTACGTATTCACCATTTAGGAAGGGACTTTTTGCTGAACTATGATCTAAATGCAGACACTTTGTTCCAAATGCTGTTTAGATGCTTTTTCCCTACTTAGTGTTTTGCTGTGCAAGCTTTCACCCGACATCAGACCTGTGCTCCTCATTCCTAAATTTCCAAAGTGCGCGTGCAGGATACAACTGGATGCAACACTTAACTGCGAGTCCAACTATGGATCTGTGCGTTTTTCTCGTTCAGCTGGTTTATAGATCTTCTGTGTTGCAGCAGGAGCTAAATCCCTGCGGGTCCCAAGGGCTCTGCCCCAAGCTAGATGCTGCTTATGCAACTCGCAGCACGCAGCGACCCCTCAGAGTGTGGCACTGCTGCACGGACACCAAAATGCGGGTGACATAAATCAGTGACATAACTTCACAAGGCTCTTACTGAACCCCTTCAAAAGTGATTACAGGAACTGCACTAGAGAAACACACATCCTGGCTATTAAAAGGAAAGGCAGTAGGGAGGTGCCGTCCTCCAGCAGGGAAGCGGCTGCACAACCACGTACATGAGTGGTGCCCCCAACGACTGTGACAATCAGACTGTATCCTCAAACGGCCGGGTGTTCCTGTGCGGCGCTCACACGCGCCTCTCCGAGATGCACAGCCGTCGTGCTCCTCCTACCCGGGGTCTTATTTGTTAGAGGGTCCTTAGCTGATCACCGAAGAGAACAGCAGCATGATAGCAATACCACATGAGCAGTATTTCCTATGGAAATAGGTTAACCTATCGTCAACTATCTAAAAAAGGATGAAGTTCCTACAAAAAGAAAAGGTATAGTTCATGCATCAGGCTCGTAGAAAATAATATTATTTGCAAAGCTTTCCTCATGTAACACTGGTAGCTCGACGCTACACACCAGCTGGAAGACTAAATACCCAGAGTTGCCACTAGCGGAGCACATGCATATGTTCAAACAGCTGCAGGCAAGAACACAAGGTAAAACCTACTCCTCTTATATAAGGGGATATTTTGAAAATACAGATTATTTTTGCACTCACATAGCAATACTTTTGCAATAAAACAAGCCAAATCATTAATTATGCTTAGAATTTAATTAAGCCAATCCTTTTCGTATAGGATTTTTCTTAAAGATGTCTACAGTAGCTAATGAAAATAAACAAAATCCAAAAATATCAACATATGTACTGCTAAGAGGGGCAAAACCCAAAGCCGTTTACACAAGTTGTTTTGTAGAGACTCTATAGCTGGGTGAGCAGAGCAATAAAAAGTGATTTTATGCATAACTAACAACTGATCTCTGCAAAACCAAATTTTCTTTGCAAAAAACGCCGCATTAGAGAAGAGCTCTCTGCAATTATTTCTGTGTGATCCTTCTGTCAGGTATCATTAGCAGATCTGCCACAGCACTGGACAGCCTTGTCCCGCTAGCACACCATAACCGCGCTCCCCCGCTGCTCGTCCTGGGGCGCTGCCGTCCGCCCCGATCCAGCGCTTTGCAGCCGAGCAGAAGGCGCAGGGCAGCACGGAGCAGGACAGGGAGACTCTACGGAGAGGAGCAGAGGGGCCGGCCCCCAGAGCACGTTTTCCTGGTCCATTTTCCTTCACTTTGCTGTGTACTTACAACACTAAGACGCTGACAGTCCTATACGTCTTAAAATAACTACCCCCCTTCAGGGTAGATAGCCACCCGAAGTGCAGCTCTCAACCAACCCCTTATTTAGCATCGTTCATTAACAGTTAACCACCTTGCAATTATCGCTCTTTCATCCGATTGAAATGCTGGCATGTTGGAAGATGAGATTCTCTCTCCAGACAGGTATGCACTGATTCAAAGCAAAACCGGCCACCCACTCGTGTCCCATGCCCTGCAACAGGCATCACACACGTGTTGGACACTGCTCCGGGGCTCCGAACGCAGCCCCATCCCCACCTTCATTTCACGCTGCCAACTATCAACGACACAAGAAGGATTCTCCAGTGTCGGGAAGCTCCGGGTTTGCTTTCTGCAGTGTAGCGGGCACAACACGTCGCACGGAATGAAAACAAATGGGCTGATCTCCAACAAGAAAAAACATTCTCCGTTTCTTACTGCAAATTGCTTTATGGCTTGCAGTCAAGATGGTTGTTCAATATTAAAAAACTGTTTTACCACTCAAATGGTCCATCCATCTCCCTGTCAAAACCACATCCATACCATCTCACTTGAACAACACAAGCATATTTCACTTAGGTAGATGAATATGGCTGTTAACTATGTTCATACTGCTGCATGTAGGAAAACTTGGCAAGAGGTAAAAAACTGTAATAAATTTAGAGTTAGAGACCTCTGTATTTACTGATTTTCCTCCATTCATGCTACAAAACTTAAAAGCTCACAAAGACAACTTTGTTGCAACAAATACTATGCTATTATAGAAAAAAACATTTTCAATAAATATCAATTCAGTCAAAAAAGTAAACACAAAGCTGTTGGTAAGAACATGCTGACATTAGAGGATTAATCTTAACACTAAAAACCTTACAGATTCGTCTGCCTTCTAAGAGCAAAGAGACTAGCTTGAAGATTGAAAGGGCTGCCCAGGGAGAGCTGGAGAAAGATGGAAAAAACACTAGGCAGAGAAGTAAGGCAGAAGGCCACTTAAAGAGCAGCATGAATTAGAAAGCAGCAAAATAAAGCAACAGCAAAGACACTTCAGGCAACCTCCAGAGCTTGTTCTTATGCCAAAAAGAAAAAAAAAAACACACCACACCCCACACCTTATTTCTCCCTTGGAAAACGGAACATGCTTCTTTAGAGTGTCTCCTTTACACAGACTTTAATGAAGACCTCGTGTATCAGGCTCTGAAACACCCCAAAACATTTAGGATCCTGCTTGTTCTCCTGTCAAGCTGTCCCTTAAGGACGATGCGTGAACCTCGGGAACCATCTGAGATGAATAATGCACTTTATGCCATGCAGATTCTCCAAGACAAACAGGCAGAATTCTCCTGTTTCCTGGTTTAAATTGGCCACAAAAGCACTATTTAATGAGGATACACACACACACACACACACAGCAGTTCAGTAAGGAGAGCTAAGAGTTGAGTCTTTTGAGACAAGTCTTTTGGGACTTGAGCCTACAGCAAAATAAATTACTGTGAAGCGCAGCTACAAGTTTGAGCAAAATGTGAATAAACAGGTGCCAAAGCACTTACTTCCTTCTAAATTTTAGGTGTGTCAGTTGCCTGAGTCTATAACTACACTGCAAGATGAAAAAGTTCATTCCTAAACAGCAGTGTTGGTACAACAGCAACGCTGCAAGTTCAGCAATTTGAGGTGTGTCATGTATGCATGCAAATACATTAAGAGACTCATTCAACCCGTAAAAGATTTTACTTCACTGCCAAACAATGTCACAGCAAAGACTTTCACAAGCCCTGGGTGACAATGCAGCCAAGCCAAGGAGCATTTGAGAGGTATTTCCTCCCATATCACTTTGAAGCCATGTAAAACTCAGTCTGATTTTGACCCACATTTCCCTACAGACAGGTCAGCGGCAGCACTCTAGAGGAATGATGCTCCAGAGCTTCCACGCCAGCAGCCCCTGCAGAAAGGACATCCCAAGGCTAATGGCAGCTGCAGCTACTGCGTTAGCTCCGAGAGCAGCAGAGCAGTAGGCTGGCACTTCCAGAGAGCGCCACACAAAAGCCATCTTCTGCGTAAGTCCAATCCCACTAAAGGAAAGAGTCTTCCTTGCCCGGAGCCCATTGCAGAGGGCGACAGGGCTGGCGCCCGGGGCCAGAGAGCCCCCGTCCCCGCTGCAGCCCGTGCGGGACCCGCTGTCCCCACCACCCGCTCCCGCCGTCCTCACCCTGCTCCATGCGGGCGGCCCCGGTCCCAGCCCTCTGCTCACCCTGCGCGGCCGGCACTGTGAGGGAAGTGCCTGCTCGAGGGGAGGTGGGGCGAGGCAGGAGGAGGAGGAGGAGAAGAGCGAGGAAGGGCAGGGAGAGGCCAGAGGCCGTGCTGGGCGGAGGGCAGGAGCTGGGCCTGCCCAGCACACCCCAGCGCCCAGCTCCGCGCGTGGCCGCCCCTGTGGAAGGGCCTGCGAGGCCTGCACCAGTCCTGCCTGAGGCCTGAAGCTCCAAGCCCGGCTGCACGGAGCTGCCAGCCTCAAACATGGAGCTACGGGAAGGGCCTGCCAGGCCTGCGCTGCTCCTGAGACCCAAAGCTCCGAGTTGGGCTGCATGGAGCTGCCGGCCTCACACATGGAGCCACAGGAAGGGTCTGCGAGGCCTGCGCTGCTCCTGCCTGGGGCCCTAATCCCCGAGTTGGGCTGCACGGAGCCGCATGGAGCTACAGGAAGGGCCTGCGAGGCCTGCCTCTCTCCTGAGGCCCTAAGCCCTGAGTGGGCTGCATGGAGCCTCCGGCCTCGCACACAGAGCCGCACAACACTGCATCCAGAGGAACATCCACCACCATTTACAACAGCGAGCGCTGAAGGAACTGAGCACTGACGAAGTCATTACGACTCCAGGCACAGAACGAATCTAGGCAAAAATCCGGTGGTTTACGGACAAATGCTGAGGTGCATCCGAGTCCCAATCCCAAGGGAGCTGTGCCAGGGAAGCTCGGCAGCAAACACACATGGAGGGCTAGAACAACAGCTCAACGGCTCTGCTTAAAAGCAGCTAACGAAAACAGGAATTATCTAGGTTGATCAAGTGGAAAACATTTACTATTTAATTAAAAGTAGGTTATTATGCATGAAGTAAGATTAACTCTGACTTAACTAAGCAAAGCCATTTAAAGAAACATCCAGCTACACAAAACAGATATATTGCATTAGGAGACCAAAGTTATAATTAGCATGCAAGGCATTAACTTCACAATATTCATCAGCAATTACTCACGGATTATAATTTAACATGAGCTGCAGAACTGAATGTATGCATTCACTTAGTAAAATAAATCCTTCCTACAAAAACAGACAAAAGAATTACACTACTCCCAAAATTAGAAAAGAAATAGAAAAGGGCTCATTTTTTGTTTTGCATGGAAAGCAAAACTGTAACAGCAGCCTCTAGTATTTATACAACAATCTAGCAAACATACAGTTACATTGCCAGTACAACAGGGAACATGTGGGAAGTTAAAATTACTTCAATTATGCAAGAAGCAGAAGACGGAATTCGGAGCGTGGCCGGACCCAGGCAGCAGGTGACTGCGGGGCGGAACAACGGGAGTTACTGTGGGAAGGGGCTACTCCATCCCGCAAAAAGAGGTGCAGACAGAGGTGGCTCCACAGCATTTAATGCTGCGCATGCGTTAGTGCTGCGTATTTGCAGCCTTCGCACGTGTAGATGGCCAAAGTTTGGGAGAGATCGATTTGGAAACTGGCACAGAGAGCACACCCTGGGTGGGCGCAATCCAGGTTTTATTCCATCTGTTCTATTCCCAAGGGCAGCCAAACTCACTGCCAGGCACAGCACTGTTTAAGAGACAAAACTAGGAAAATCACCAGGCTGAGTTCGGCAAAGCAAACAAGCAGCTAGACGCTGGCTGTTAACACGATGCCTTGGAGTTAGGCAGCTGCAGAGGAAGGAAGGAAGGAGCAGGAAGGAGGCTTCCTTGCAAGGTGTGCTGGGACACGCGCCCCGGGGCTGCTGTCCCAGCGACTGTCTCTGCCTGTTCTTGCCAGGAACCGGACAAACGCTACAGAAACATCCTGGAGAGGACAACCAAATGCAGTGAGGGACTCGGCGTGCAGGTCTCTCCCCACGGCTGCACGGGGAACACCCGGAGCACCACGTGGACATGGAGCCCAACCGCGTTTCTGGTGCCCACCTCGTGGACCCCCCTAAAGCCAGGGGAGCCTCAGGCCACGCCGACTCCCGTGGATGACAGTGGGCATCACTTGCAGGTTGCTTTACTCAATGCACCAGCATCTTCTCTGCCTACGACCTCAAGGCTTTTGCAAATGAAAATCATGAATGAAGCAGTTCAAGCTTCTAGCTGCCAGGTTCAAGCCTGCTCACATCAGATATAATAACATATTGTGCACACAAAGAACATGAATCGTGGACATACAGTCAGGAAAGTTATGAACGGGTAGGAATTTTTTTCTAATAATGCCAAGTATTTTAACAGCCATTATTAAATAGAATAATGGCAAAGCACAAAGAACCATACAGCTGTTTCTGATATAAGATCAGACACTGAAGGACATATGAGTAGAACTCATATTATTAAGATAATGAATGGGATTCAAATAAAACACAAACAATTTCCTTCAACTTAACAGGGAATGAAAATGCAGCACAGCTTTCCACCAGAGAACAGCCTGACCGTTTATATTGTATATGGAGACTTTGATTTCCTCTCTTTGATTTGAAATTTTCTTAGGAAAAAACCCCAACTAACACAATGATGATGAAGAGCGCCTATGCATAAAGCATAATAATTATCAGCATAGAAGATAAATTCATCGGACCTATCATCCTAGATTTTGAAGCCTGTATGGTGACATTACAGATAGGCTCCAAACAAGCTGGTGTTAGAAGTGCATGCTTATAAAAGTCTATAGGGCACTGTGCAAACATGCTCTAAATTATAATAATACAAGGCGCTTTCAATAACATTGTTGACAATATTTTATTAAGGCTTCCTAATTACACACTCAGTCTCTTGCTGAGTCTTAATCAGTGTGTAATTGGCTACACCTACAGAGGCTCTCTGACATGAGCAATCCTTACGGTTATTACACTCATACTAAAAAGTCAAATACAGACATGGAGCTGTGAAATCAGAATTCTCCATAGCTGCTACAGGTTAGAATAATACAAAATGCACTTAGCCTGCTCTTAACTGAGCAGAATCAGGATCAGGGCACTCCAAGTCAAAGAGAAGAAATGCTTTTGATAGATGTAAAACTTCAAAAGTCTCTGTGAAAACTTAATTTTTTTTTTTAACTGAAAAAGTATCTGCAGCAATTGCAAAACTAGCTGAAAATCTGAACTACGAGCAAACTGCTGCAGACACACACACAAAATCTAGTAATTCACAGTTCAGCTATTGTAAATATTTAGCTTATCACAGTAGAAAAAACACACAACACGAAGGCTAGAGATGTACACAGCCCAACAGTAAAACACACTTAACCAAGGAGATGCATTTCCCTAAGGCAGCAGCAGGTTTCTCACACTGATGTACAGGGAACACGGCATTCCCCACTGCAGAAACGGCAGGGAGCTCCGTCGAGTGACACGTTTCAGTCATGTTCCCACAGAAATGCCCTTGCAGCTGTTCTCCCAGTTAAACAGTTTAATCTGCTTGGATTATGACATTATTTTCAGGCAGAAGGCTACACATTCACAAACCAAGACTGTCTTTTTAATTTTCCAAGATGCATTAGCCTAGACTAGAACTTACTACTACACAGGCTTATTTTTAGCCTTCTTTTCATAGGAACCAAGACATGCAATCACACTGTGTATAATTTCTAAGCCCACCAGCCTATTTCAGCCTTGACTTTGACAGAGGAGGAGTTTGACAACTGTACTCGCATTCTCATGAACACAGATCAAACCTTGTAAGTTACTAACCAATACAGGCAAGAGAAGAAGCTTCATGTAAAGGCATCTAGCTAAGTTCATGAGTGGAAGACCAAGGTCTTTCATTACCAAATCCCTAAATATAGTTTTTCAAGGACACAACAGTAAACTTCCAAACATCAGATCCACTTCAAACATCTCCGCACCACACATTGCTTTAAAATATAGTTATTTTCTTAACAGAAGCTCACTTCCAAATGCTGAAACGCAATCTGTAAGCTTTTTTGGGCAAACAGTTGGCCTAGAGATTTGCTCTCTTACCACAAAAACCCTATGCACACAGTTCAGCCTTGCACACTGGAATTACATTGACCAAGAAAAATGAGGGCGCCACCACGGATGGCAGCCAAACGCTGTCAGTTATCTTTCCAGTCCCTCTGACTCCCATTTCCACTTGCTGCCCGGCTCTCGCTCACCATTTTCACAGATCCTGCAAAAGGCCAGCGAGAGCAGTCACTATTTCCTATTTACTTGATTCTGGGTTTTCCTTTAAACTTTAACCCATTTTTATGGCATAGGGTCTTCTCCCATATAACGTGGCAGTGAGCAACAAAACTACAAGTACTGTTTCAGGCGACTAACTGAGGACGTGCTGGACACCTGGCTTCTCCACAGGCTCCCCGTTATGACAGGACCCCTACATTAATTTAGAAAGAAGCCATTCCTGCCCCAAGGAAGAGCCATTCTGCAAGTTTTATTAAATAGCTGAACCTTCCCAAACAGGCTCCTCGAGGAATTCAGGAAATCCCAACACTGCAAAACCACAAGCTGCGACATTCCCTAAAGACAAGTTATGCTGTGCCAGAGAGGCAGCTCAATAACAAATGCAAGTCCCAAAGAGCATAGCTGTGTGTCACCATGTTCTCAAGGATTCCCACGAAGTTAAAACATCAAAATCAGACTAAATGAACAAACAGGCCATGGCCCCGCTATATTGACTAGAGACTGAAAGTCCAAACATTTAATTATAAATAAAATAAAAAAACAAAGCAACAACAAAACCCCCCAAAGCTCTAAAGCTCCTTTTGCAATAAGTACACTCAGCAAAACCCCCGTAACTCCAGATGTGCCTCGTCCATGACTAACATTAACGCGTGACTCTCACATTTCACATGGCATTTCTGCACGAGAGAAGCATGTGTTAGTCTGCTATGATAGCTACGAATCAGGGGCACAAAAACAGAAAAATATATAGGCAGGCAGTGCAATTCTTAAGGTGAGAAATGGAGAGTATCTGCTGATAAAAAGCTCCTCTACAGAGAAAAACTCCGGAGGACAGCATATGAGAAATGCCTGGTAACAAGAGTGCTGCACAGGATTTCTCCCAGCTTGGCTGCTCAGTGTTCCCCTCTCCTCTCTTATGTAGCCAGGGCTGAAAGAAACCAAGTTTATCTTGGTTGGCAGGGGAGCGTGGCTGCGCAGCGAGGGCAGCGCGTCCAGTCTGCGCGTCCAGGGGCACTGGCACAAGGACCCGGCGCCAGGGCAAAGCAGCCGCACGCGCGAGGACACGAAGGTGCCGCAGGGACGGAGCGCGGCGAGCAGCGAGCCGTGACTGCCGCCTGCCTTCTCCCGCGAGGAGCTGCTCCCGCCGGCTCCGCACACCCGCGCTCCGCACCGCGGCCTCCTGCAGTGCCAAGCGCGGGCACCGGGCGCTCCCGCCAGCTCCGCGCGCTCGTGCTCCGCACCGTGGCCTCCTGCAGCACCCGCGCCAAGCACAGGCACTGGGCGCTCCTGCCGGCCCGCGCACTCGTGCTCCACACCGCAGCCTCCTGCAGTGCCAAGCATGGGCACCAGGCGCCCCCGCCGGCTCCTGGTGCTCGGCACACTGCGCCCATGGCAGCAGCGGCTGCAGCCGGCACCGCGACATCCCGCCTGCTGCAGCTCCAAGCCCAGCAAGCCCGGCAGCACCTGCAAGCCCCGGGTGAGCTCTTCAGTCTCCAGTGCAGCCCGGGAGAGCTCCCGCACAAGGCAAAAGGGGGGGACCTGGCATTAGTTAAAACAGTCTTTCCTTAAGCAAAACTTACTCACACTTAAAAATGTCATATTTGCAATATTTCACGAGAAGTCCCTCTAAGAAGGGAACATAAATCCTCACAGGCACCGCTGAGTCCAAAACGTTCTCAGCATTCCCATTACACCAGTTTCCAAGCCAGTAGAGGCGAAAGCAGGTACGGGAACGGCAGCGAGGTCAGCAGCAACGCTGCCTCCGCCAGGCGGCCGGAAACCACAGTGACTTAAAGCAGCCGGAATGGGAAGAATGGGATGAGTTCATTTCAACTGGTTCAATAATTTATAACAGATGATGCATCTTTGATTTAAAAGCACTTGACAAGAATAGACTAACATCGTAAGGCTTCATAAATTCGCCCGACAGGTAGGGACACGGGATGTTTTCACAGAGGGTCCACGTATACCTTTTCCCTGCAGAATTCAACGTTCACATAAAGAGCTTCTCGGCTCCTGTGCTGCTTTAGAACAGGACTGTGTAGCAAACTGTTCAATAACGGAGGGCAGATTGGGTTGAACAAGATATCGTCTAGAACAAAGAGCATATTTATCAACCTAACTTTAAATGCAATTACAAAACTACCCATTTGCAGCAGAGATTCAGGAAACCTAATATTTTAGCAGATGAGTCTGCACTGACATATAGGCTTCCTTAGGCTTTACATGATGACATTTTCTATCGTAAACAATGCCTCAAAAATTATTTCTATGGTGATGCAAGCAGAGAATCTGTAACATGAAGTAGTAACCAGTGTATGATGCAACTGACAGGAGAACACAGATAAGGAAGATTTCCAATCCAAATTGAGTATTAAAGCACAGAAATCGATCCAGAGAGTTGAGGCAATACAGAAAGGAGTTTATGTCTCCAAATTCATCATTACAGAAATAAAATTGAATAAGCATAATTAGTCAATACACAGGATCTTGTTATTTGGATGTTGATTGCACCAGCAGAGTTGCATTGCAAGTGCTATAAAACCCTAAACAAAAGGAAGGAGGAAGCAAACACACGGATGGGCAAACAAAGGGAAACGCAATATCGTGAGCTGGGTAAGGGGGCTACAGGCGGGGCAATTTAAAGGATATATGTGGAGAGAGGCTTTGCAGCCCACTGGAACAAGGGCGCTCGCTGCAGAGTTGCTAGATTGAAACACTACCCTTATAGGGCTGGCTAGATTGGGTCAGACGCGTTCCTTGCCCTAGCGCTTCCCGAAACAACTAATTAGGGCGTTATCAGGAGACGCATCTCCGCCTTCCAGGCGAGGGCTGCTGTGAAGAACCCTTGCCCAGGAGCACCATCCCACTCTGCTGTTTTCCGGGTGCTGTACATCATGGAATTGTTTCTGCCACCTGACAAGCACAGGATTCCACAGGAATAAGGTCTAAATAAATCGCACTCTTAAAGATCATTTCTGCAGGCACAAAGCTGCTGTCTACATAAACACCAAAGTTCTGAATTCGGGAACTTCAAGGAAACTATTGCCAGACTTACAGAAACATTTTTAGGTCGATACATAACAAACTCATATTTTCTTGAAATATAAGAAATAATGCAAAGATACAAGGTAAGCAAAAGTACAAGCAGTAGTAATAATAATTGCACAGACTGTTGGCAGTGCATAAATAAACCAGGATAAAGAAGAACTAAAGTATTTTAACTGATGAGTAAGTTATTTTCAGAAAAGAGCCATTAAACAAACAGACAAAAGAAAACAAAAATCAACCAAGCAACATCCCCCACTCAACAATTTTTCCTTTTTGGGGCCATCTCAGACCCTTAAGCACAAAGTCTTATGCAATTTAGATCTGCACCTATGGGAACTTCCAGCTGGACCGTGCAGAGCACTCAGCACAGGGCACTCAGTATCTGCCATTCACAGAGCTGCACTGCCAGAACAGGGATTAATTTCAGCATCTAAAGTTCAGAATCTAAGGATGGAGGATGATATAATCCTGCACATACCCATGCATTTCACTAATGAGAAAATAAAAACAAACAAGTAAAAACCCTATTCCAGAAAACAGAATTTTGTAACGATAGCCACAACCTCACTAAACTGTAGAGCCAGCAGGTAGTA
Source organism: Nothoprocta perdicaria (assembly GCF_003342845.1). Lineage (NCBI taxonomy): Eukaryota > Metazoa > Chordata > Aves > Tinamiformes > Tinamidae > Nothoprocta > Nothoprocta perdicaria. Next base: position 386,485 of record NW_020455592.1, read on the forward strand.
ACAATCTCAATCTTTCTCCTTTACACCTTAAGATACAAAAGGGCAACTCAGTTGCAATAATTTTAACTTTAAAAGGTTGTCCGAAATCTCAGTTCTTGTGCTTCCCTAGTTTATACTAAACATCTTTATTTTAATAGCAGGTAAAGAATATACAGCACCAATAATTATTTTCCTTTACTGACAGTTAACGGTTCAAATGTTCATAGGTCTCATGCTTAGAAGAAAGAAATGGTATATTTTTACTGCAAAAGGGTTAAGGACTTCCCTGTCAGCTCAGCTGACCTTGGGGTGACTTACCCTCAACACAGCTCTTCAGTAACACAGATGGTGGACTTGATTTTGCCAGTATTTTAAGCTTAGAAAATGCTTTTTTTTCCTTCTTATTTCCCCATGCTGTGTTTACTGTTTTACATATGCCTCTGCCTGCCAAGGAATTGTTAACTAATCACCATGAGATTCATTTTGTTCATACGCAGCTGGGTACTTGGTCCTACAACATCTGCTTCTCTACATTTCTCTTTTTCTGCTCTATCAGTAGTAGGTAGCATTTGTTCGTTTTATAGGTGTCGTGCTGCACGGGGAAGAGGATGGGTAAGTTTTCAATTATGATGGAATTAGATTTCTTTCACAGCTGTCAAACACTTCAGGACTTAGAACTAGTTGAAACCAACAGGAAAAACAAACAGTGTCTTCATAGCAAATAACTGTTTGTCCTTCACCTTTTTACTTTGCGCAGACAACCTTAAAAAACAAGTCCATGTCAGTCACAACCATGCACAGAAATCTAATCAACCCGATTCTGAAAGGTCCTCACCATCCACGACCAAACCAGACACAAAAGACAGCTCACTGCATCCCTTCTGGTCCCCCTGCAAGCCACCCTCTCTCCTTTGGGCACAATAAAGGACCACAAAAATGATGCATCAGTGGTCACCAAGAATTGATACCTAAAGAACAAAAAACCCAACTGCCCTCCAGAGGACTCCAGGTGAACTGTGTGGGTGACAATCTGTCGTGTTCAGTGGTTGATTTTCACATGGCTCTCACCATTGTTCTCAACTTCAAGCTTCCCAAAGCTCCACCCAAGGTAGGAAGATGTGTAAGCGAAACACCAACACTCATATAAACTATGAGAGAAAGGGCTGCTGGGTTCCAGCAAAGCAGCTCCCGCTTGCAGCACTTAGCTCCTGGATCGCGGGGCTCTCCCATGGGAAACCTGCCAGCCTCCATCCCCACTGTGGGCCCAAAGGCTGCGCTCACGGAGATCTGCTTAAGGAGCTCCCTAAATTCAAGACTGACACAGAAATGTAATTCACATAAGAAAACACTTCCAGTATAGGGATAGCTCAGAGGCCAAAGCCAAGTCTAATTCCTGTGTTCAACTCCCAGTCAACCCAAAGGCAGCTACGTACACACACCAAACCAAACAGGACTGCGCAGTAGTTTTCTTCCCTATATACTGCACCATTCCCTTTTCTGTCATCATTTTCTGACCTAATGGATTCTGGAGTAATCTTCTGGACAGGGCTGGGTGCTGCCAGAGCGCAGCATTTCAGAGCAGATCTTTTGTTATCCACATGGATCTTTTTTATTAAAACGCCTCCTTACTCCACAGTCTGTTCTAGGTACTTCCCTATCTACTTTCTCTATATGTTTAACACAAATGAACAAGATAAAAAGACTAAGAAAAAGAAAAAAATCTCCGACCTAGATTTTGAATGCTCTTAACAACACAGTTAAAAAGAAGAAAACAAAAATCAAATCAAAGCCCAGATGCATTTGCCAAGAGGCCACTTCGACACAACTGAGGATTTTGGAACAACAAATTTCATGGCCCTGAAGGAAATTCAACAAAGCAGAAATAGATTTAAAACCTTTTTTCTCTCTGCTGCATTTCACTCAATATAAGAAAAAAAAACAGTCAACAGAAAGAACTTCCCAAGTGAAAGCTCTTTACTCTTCCTCCAGGATGACACTTCACATTACACACCAGGGCTTGATAACTGAATGGGAGAATATTCTATTTTTAGCAGACTTCTAATTTGAGAGAAAAAAAGCAGAGAACTGTTGGTAATTTCTGAATGCTTTAAAACTTCCCTGTGGAAACACTAAGTACACTTGTGTAAGAACAGAGATGGATAAAAAGGTTAATGAGGAACCCACGACCCAGAAGCTCAGGGCTCCTCCTGTCCCCGAGAGGCCCCGTCACACGCGCGGACAAGAGCTGTGCGAGCCCTGCTGCGCAGGGTAACGGGGGCACCTGCTAAACCTCAAACTCTGTTTTTTTCCCCCAAAACAAGCAGTTATTCAACAGCACCGGGCACACAGCGGCTAAGGGCCGCGCAGCCCGTCCAGCCACGCTCCGGTCTCTCCAATGCGCTCACAAGAGCGCTCGATCGACAGCAGGGCAGCCGTGACACGCGGTGACCGGCACTGCAGCTCCAGGCCCGTTTGGGCCTTTGGCTGCCCAGAGGCCACGCAGAGCCATGCACACAGGCCAGGCCTTAGGAGGAGGCAGCAAACACAAAGCGAGCACGAGCCAAATGCCCCTGGAACGGAGCCACCTTTCACTCCTCGCCGCGACAAGCTCCAAGTGATGCTCAAGATGCAGATCTATTTACGCACCTAATGCTAACATGGGGATGACATTAGTCTTTCTGCATTTATATTAACTGCAGCTTTACCTGAAACTGCATTTGCACAAGAAACAGTGGCCGTGAAGCAGGAGACGAATGGTCTGCGGCTGCCCCTTGACCCGCACTCAGAGCTGGGAAGAGCAGCACGGAAGATTCAGACTAACAAGGGCCCCGTAGGTACCACAGCTTAGTGAAATATTTCGAGGCACAGGACACAAAGGCTGGACAAAAACACGCATCTTCCTCTGGTTACACTGCTCAGTACACCACAGAGTGGAGAGAGATTTACGATCTAACCCCCAGACTCATTTTCAACATATATACTTTATGCACAGGTTAGAAGAGACTTCATTAGCTCAGCAAGACACGTGTTCTTTAAACCGTTTTGCACAACAGACTGACAGGGTGCAATAGTTCCATACATATCATGCAGCCACTGCAAGCATGTGCTGTTTTGATCAACACTAATTTTAAGCACCCTACCCTTTTAACTAATTCTTTTAACTACTAGCAGCACCTGCTAATGGCATTAATTAAACTTTTCCAGCATCTCCACCTTCACCAGAGAAAAGTAATTACTCACCACTGTCCTACAGAGAGGGAAACAATCCCTGGGATTAGGTATTTTTATACTGAGTAAGTAGGACAGAGAGGAAAGCCTGCAATTCAGAGGCAAGTTACTAGAGTTCTTAATTCCACTACATGAACAGTACTATAAGCTCAGCACTGAGGGGGAAAAGCTCCACACTAGATTTTATTGATTTTATAAACATATCTGTGTGCAGGTCTGTGGAGGAAAAGTATTCGTCTTTTTACGATTCAGAGGAGCGCACAGCACAGAATCTCAGACATTTTCTATATACTTTAACCACAAGTTATATGCGACTGTCAACATTTCACACCTTATATGACTGTCAATATATTTTTAAAATAAATGCTTAAATATGGCACATTAATGCTTCTATCACAAGCCTTTTCAAGCAAGAAGCACGTGTATAAACAACATATAAAGATCTCAAGAGGTTAGAATAATTGACATTATTTATCCACAGGCAACTTTTTTATATAAAAAGAGTTCAACTTCCAATATGAAAGAAAAAAATTCACAGCAATTTTTTTTTCAAACTTATGTCATCACAATTTTTCATCCTTCACTGGACACAATGCATAACAGTATGCATCAAAAAAGCTGTCTTCCAAAGACACACTAAAGAATTTGAAGCCGAGACAAAGCAAAAAATATTCCTAAATACTCCTTGACGCTTGAGCACCCCTTCTCAGTTATTGATACTTCATCGCTATTTGATAGCGCCCACAGCGCTAAGCAGATTGCACCACCACAGCCCTCCCTGCACCAAAGCATTTGCAATCTAATCTCACTGCAAAGAAGATTAGTGAAATTACTGAGCGATAATAGTTGCAGCAACAGAGGTAAAAATACTTCACTGGCACTTCTGGTCAGCTGGTGTCCGAGGAATTCTTTAGATCAATAAAGGATGAAACAAGCCATTAAGCATCATTCCATGGGATTAATATAGAACTCTGTTGCTCTCTTACATAACAGGATTTTGAAATTCCTCTGAAGTACATGCATTAGGAGGAAATCATCTCCACAGACCTAAAACTTTAGGGTTTAGTTATTTCCTGATAGTTCAATGGTTTCAGAGGAAATAACTGCATGTTAATCCTCTCGGATTTAATGAGGAGTACCAGCAAACTCTGCTTCTGTTTATTAGCAAACCTTCAGCTTGGAAGAAGGTCACTGTAAACCTGGCACATAACCAAAACAAAGTTCCATTCACTGGCAAAGAAACCTTAAACAAAGGGGAAGCCTTTAAAGTCTGGGGTTGGGTTGGTTGGGTTTTTGTTGCTTTTTGCTTAAGCAAAAATTGGGTCAAAATGATTCAACAATTCACTGATACCCTTGTCTTCCCCCCCTCCCCAATACAAATCACTTAACATGGGAGGGTAATAATCAGCACTTAAATCGAGCTACGCCAACTTCAAATTCTTCTTATTTTTTAAATAATGTCAGGAGCAGAAGAAATAACATCCATACATGCATACAGAGAGCCCCTATTGAGCGGCAGGATAAAGCTGATAGCCCACCAGCTGTGCAAACATAAGAAATGCGCCAAACAATAAAATGGCCCCCATTCAATCACGTTTTTGCTGTGATCTTTTAAAGAGACTTAGGGGAAAAAGGAAAAATTGATATTGAAGCATGAACTTTTGGGTTTGATTTGTTTTTAAGAGAGCGATTTTCTTATTCAGACTCATTAAGCTCTGCACTGGGCATTACTCAGCTGCTATGCTCTTCTTTATTCTGAATCCCAAAGGCCTGTGCAAAACACTGTAAAACCCTTTGTCTAAAGTCAAGCTTCATACTAAGCACTTTTTTTTCCTTAGTATACAAGGAACTATAACAGGTTCAGCTATTTGGTTTAATGCAGTAGTTTGATTTCACAAGCTGAGAAAGAAACACTTGCACCCATCTAGAAGACCTATTTATTTGTACTGATGCAGGTTTCAATATTTTAGCCCATATATTAAATTTGCTCACCAAAATCTCACGGTTCAGCCCCTGCAGGCTGGACAGCCTCTCTCGCTTGCAGACACTGTGGAGGACAAGCACCCAATTTGTGGTCAGGGAAGACCAGAACCCCTCAGTGACCTGCATGGTACTCACAACACACACTTAAGAAAAGCAGACGGGTTTTAGAAATGGCTGAACTTTGCTATTCTAGACTCCGTGACACTGGAAAAACCCGCATGCATAAACAAACCGAAAGTGCTTTAAAGCAAAAAGCACTTTCTACCCAGCATCGTTTCTACTAACGGCTTAATTTGAAAAGCTGCATCACTATATCAAGCAGTAATTAGGCAGCTACTTCAGATGGAATTCTTGTTGTCTCCTCTGTTCTTTAATCAACATGAAAAATGTCTTTCCAACACGTTTCTTGTAGCTAAGCATAAAGCTGCTGCACGTTTCCACTCCCAGCCCCATAGGGCGGCCGCGCAGGGAGCTCTGCCCACGATGCCGGGAACGGAGGCAGCCCCGGGGCACTCGGTGACTTCTCCCCGCGGCCACGGGGTGTTTCCCGGAGCCTGCTCCAGAGCGGGACGCAGCACGAGGCTGCGGGATCCCACAGGACCCGGCACGAGGCCACCCAGAGCCGTGGGATCCCGGGATCCCATAATGGGACCCATGTCTGAGAACCCACCTCCCATTATTTACTGCTATTTAACTCCTTACACTTCTGTGCTGCAAGGTAAGAACTCCTACTCGTCATCATCTATACAATTACTGCATATTCCATCATTCTTTTTACTTGTTTCCTTGGCAATCTAAGCAACTCTGGCTTTCTGTCTTCTGAGAGAAGAGCTTCTCCGGGCTGTAGGTCACTTTCCTTGCAGCTCCTCTGTTTCTCTATTATCTGAGAGAGAAGTAGTTAGCCTAAGAATATTGTGAAATATGTAGTATCATTTGCAGAACAGTAAATGATACTGATAGTAGCTTGTCACGTCTATCCTCCTTGCTCTCCACTGGATGCAGCCTGGCCTGCAAATGTCCATTTTGCACTTGCAGCATAATTAACCTGCAACGAAGATAACACTTGGAATAATTAACTACTCAGGTTTTTACATACGAGTTTTCCAGCACAGAAAACGTTATTTCTGCTGGTTTCTTCTAAAGCATTTAGAGGTAGCAGGTGTTAGAGAAAGGGTATTAAATGATCTTACTGAATAAACCTATTTTGTTTAAGTGAAACGCCATTATTGTATTAAGGTTTTGCTTCTCTTGTTAGAATAGTACCTTGCATTTGGAAATGGAGAAAATGCTGTATTACAAACAGAGCAGATTTAAGAGACGACTTCAGTAGTAGATACCTTGCATAAACATCACATTAACTTCGTTGATTGTCTTTACCACCTTTATGAAAGAATATTATCATGCAGATGGAAATAATTCATTTCTAGACAGCTGTACAGCAAAAAGTAGAATACAGAACTTTCAATATTTATGTAGCATCTACAATCCATATTCATAAGACACCAGCTGTTACAATCTGATTGTATTCATTACCCAGTCAGTAATGAAACTGCACTGAACTAGAACCCAGTGAGGAGGAATCAGTATTCCCGTGTATCGTGATCCGACAGAACCACGATTCATATCTTACAATTAATGTCAATTTACTACAGATGGCCAAAAGATGCAAAAGATGATCCAGATCTTAAAGGAATTGTTCTACTTATATATTTAATTAAAATACAGTGGAGCAATCCTTACAAGTGAGACTGCTCTTCAGCAGTGACAGGATCACAAGACTAATAGCAAACTTAGGCTAGTTTAGCTAGTTCCAGCTAGTTCATCAGCAGGGAGCAGCTCCCATCCCCACCAGGACCCTCCAGGTCTGAAAAGAGATAAATTCAATGCAGATTCAGAAACCAATCAGCAATTGAGAAGATGAATTACTCGGGATTCTGGTTTTTGTGACTGGCAGAAGAGATCAATACAAGCCTGCAATCTCCCTGCTGCATTTTACCCTCGCTTTCTGGTCAGCTCTCAACAGGCTCTCAGATACAGAGGAAGAGCTTTTTTAATCCAAATCTAGTACTCTTAAAACTATGATGGCTTTAAAGAAAATTGTTTGCATCCAGGGAACAGAATGTATGTTTAAGTAACAGCCCATGAATTTCTTAAAAAGAGACATCATTAGTTAAGAAAGAACACATCTGAAGACCTTAAATGTAAAAATTAGAACTAGGGCAGCTTTGCCAACTGTCAATTTGAATGGGAAATTCTTGTTCTGCTTTAAGATTTTGATATGGATAATTAGCTAAAAATATCTCAGAGCAGGTACTACAGTTATAAAGCATCACAGTATAAAGCAAACTGTGTAAGCACAGTTTATTTCAAGACTCTTCTAGAAAGAGTTTACTTTAAAAGTGTTTTCTAAAAGCACAATACAACTTACAAGAACTGAAATTAAATGCTCTGAGAAGAAGAAAGAAAGAAAGAATAAAGTCATTCTCTACAAGTGATGTTCTTGGCTGGCTTTAACAAAACACCAGGGCACTATTTGGACAAAGGTTATGAAGAAATCTGAAGCCCAAGTCACTGCTGCTAATAAGGATTCATGTTCTGTTTTATTCTCGGCCTCATTCAGGTGGAGTCAGGTCTCCTGCATCTGTAGAGCAGTGGCAAAATTGACAGTTTTAGGATTTTAAAGCTTCTTGATGGCCTCTAAACCATTAACTTGCATTATGGCAAGTTACATAAGCATATATGTAAGACTTACAAAGGGGCATCTACCTGAATGAGGAATTTTCCTTCTGGGAATAACTGGAACATTCGCAGTTGTACTCTAGTGTGTGACTGTTGGGTACTACTGAAATTTCACCCACCTAGAGCAGAGATAGGGACAGCGAGGAGGTGGTTTTGGATCCCGGCCAGCCACAGGATCCAACACTGCTCAGCAGGGTCTGCTGCCAGCTCCATCCAGAGAGCTGATAGGTCTCATGCTCTTCTGTTCTACTCGGTCTCCCCTGAGAGATGTCATCAGTGAACGGTACAGGGAAGAGAATCTCTCTCCCAAAGTGAACAAATAAGCACAAATTAAGGCCACGGAGTTGATCGGCACAGTAGCAGAACGCGCACGATCCCGTTATCATTTTGGAACCAGTTGTTGCTATGAAAGAATGGAGTAATTAAAGAGCATTTATGCTGAAATCACATACACAATACTCACCGAGTAAAATTTAAACACAGGAGAATGTGAAAGGGAATGACAATATGTCCTATGCCAAGAATAACATGCCTATGGAGAGATTAATATGAGGAACAAGATGACAAATTGCACAGACATGCTAAGACTCCGTCCCTTGGCAGGTGCTTCACGTGCTCCGTAGGCGCACAGAGATGCAATCTCGCCCCTCTCATAGCGGGTTTGCCAAGGGGCGGCTGCGTGGCACAACCCTGCTATCGCGCACGCTGGAGGGAGCGGCGCGAGCAGCAAGGAGCGCTGCCTGGTCCAAGTGCCGACCCAGCCCGAGTCACTGCGCGGCACCGCTGCTCTCATTCATCCCCGCGGACTAAGGGCCCCGTGCACGAGCTGTGGCTTTTAAACATACCCTTGAGCTCCCTCTGGTAACGGGCACTTTACAGATTAGTTACTACCATGCAATTTCATAGTGACAGAGAAAACGCACCCAGCAATAACTTCAAATCTTCACCTGCTCTTTTGATAAATTTGTATTAGACTTTTTATCTTCAGATACACTTGGTAAGATACAGCCCTACTATCTTCAAGAATCTCAGGTCTCAAGAAGATTAAATGATTTAGTGAAACAAATTCGAATGCCACACATGACCAGCAAGTGCCATTACAGGGCAAACGGAGCGCTCAAAGCCAGCAGCTTGACTTACTGTAAGCAAACCCCTTTTTGCTCTACACTGCTCTTTCTCACCCAGCCGAGATGATGAACTACGCAAAAAGGAAGGTCTGGTTATAACTTCAGTAACTTTAAGCACGCACAGGACAAGCTGGTACACCACCAAAGCGGTCCACGATTTGTGTGATGCGCAGCTAACAGATGGCACCCAAATTAGCATCCACATCTTTCAAGTGTCTTATCAAACAAGCCCAAACAGCATCTTGAAATTTCCGTTTTAAATTCACTGCGAGGCTGTTGGGAGCATCGTGGCCACGCGATTGCTGTTGGGCGAAGCCGCTGCACCTCTCAGGAAGGACGTGGCTGGAAAGGGCGCGAGCAGCGGGACGCAGCCCCGGAGTTCAGGAAGCCCCTTTGGTTTCTGCCCTAATATTGCCCATCCTGGACAGCCCGAGGCCTCCCAGCCGCGTGGCTGGGAGCAGCACAGCACGACAGGGCACACGAAGACCTCAGCGATGCAGCCGCAGTGCTGCGGGCGCCCGGCTCTGCGGCCGCGCTCCCATGGGGACGGACCCCTGCATGTCCATCCTGGCGGCCGCCTCCCGGGCACGGAGCTCCCACTGCTCTGCGCCACCAGGGACTGAAGCCAAGCTCAGAGTCACCCTTCCTGACACAGTAGGACCTCGACAACAGCTCTCCTAATCACAGATACCCAAGTTGGGACACTGCAAGTGACTGCAACTATGGCACCAATGCAAAAAAAAAAAAAAAAAAAAAAGATTTAAAGCACTGTATTGAGGCGCACTATGAGCCTAACGCAGCCAGTTACTGTAAAAGTCATCTGACGTGATAAACAAACTGGTGATATATTTTAGTATGAGAACACAACCCAAACTGAGGCTGGAATCTGGTATGTTCCAAAAGTTATGAAAGCAGCATAAAACGCTAGCTCTTTTTACAACTCAAATTACAATTGAACTAGTTAATGTTCGCTGCCTCGGGCAAGGTTTGCCATTGTGGGTTCACACCTTTAGCAAAATAAGGCATTAAGCATGAGCTAGGCAGCATCACAGCTGCAAAAGAAAAACAACCTTCCTGCCCAGCAGCAAAAAAGACAACATTTTCCCATGGCACTAGTACAGGAAAAAAATACATATATATACACACACACACTTTTTTATGTATATACTTATATATATAAATATATATATGTGTGTTTCATATATATGTAAGAAATACTGGAAAAGAATAAAGAATCTGGTGAAGACCCAGCATGGTCACAAGACTGTGACTTTCCCAAAAGGAAGGGTTCAGCAGCGCTGTGACCAACCGCGACGCCAACGACAGACATCCCCCGGTTCAGTCCTGCTCCCCAGCCCTCGGAGGACGTCGAAGGGGCCGTTTTTTATTTCCCAAACCCTTTAAGAGGCAGAAACTGTTAACGTCTTTTGCCACCAGCAATGTCCTCTATTTCACTGTCCTTCTCCACCTCTGCCCGTTCATAGACCATTCCATAATTACTTGCTGCTAGTTCAGTTTTCAAGGCCTTAGCTATTTTATCACTAAGAGAAAGCAACATGCCAGTGCTCATTTTATAAGTCCCTGTACAAACACAGCATGACTGTGTTAAACAACACAGGTCTAAGATCTGAACAGCAGCTTCCTTCTGCTGAGGGAACTGTTCATAACCTTTAGCCAGGCACTAAACCACAGGAAAATTCACCTCTTACCCTCAGCAGCTGCACCATCACCAGAGTGTTTGGTGAAACCCTTATTCAAATCCTACTGATACCCCGTGGAAAGTCCATGTGGAGACGCGGATGCTCCCGGCGACCTGGGGCTGATGAAGGCGGCCGCTCGTCCCAGGCCTCCCCCGAGGGCAACAGACTTGAGGGGCAGACCACGTCTTGCAGCCGAGACACCCCAGCACATTGGAGTCTCCACAACCCCAGGAAGAGCAGGCGTCTGCACTGACAATCTGCCACTAACTCATCTCGGGCAGTTCTGAAATTGTTTCTGATGGAGAAAGGCTCAAAATTTCAAATTGAAGCTATTGCAGGAAGTGCCAGTTCACGAATATCTCTATCCCCCTCCCAACTAAGCAGAGAATACTGATTTGGTTTCCTTGCTACAGTTTCACCTTCCCCGAGTTTTCCCTTTCTCAGAAAGTTTCTATTCTTGTTTCAGGCCTTAACCAGTTTGTTCCTTTTAAACCTCTCTGTTTGCATTTCACTTGCAGCAGTTTGTTCTTTTCCGTTTTCCCCCTTTGGACCAGATTTCCACCGCTGCAAGCAGGATCCTCTCCCCAGGCCTGCGCAGACCTGCTAGGTGTTTCCCGCGGGTGAGGCGGTCGGGCCGGGGCGCGCGGGCCGGGTTGGGGGGTGCGGGTCAGGACGGGGCACGCGGCTCCGCACAGGTAGGACCCGCGAGCGCTCGGCTCCACACAGGTGTCTTCCATTAGCGGCCAAGGGAGCAGAGGGCGACATCATTAAGACACTAACGAGAGGCAGGTGGTGCAGCCAGGGCAGGCCGAGCGGTGCTGAGCGAGGACGAGGGGCAGGGGGCGGCGCGGGCCGCCCGGAGCGCGGGGCTCGGGGGCAGCCGCGTCCCCCCCGCGCCCGCAGCGCTCCCGCACGTTCCCAGCGCGCTCCCGCAAATCGCGC